>NC_043714.1:54151282-54278932 GCF_006229205.1 Suricata suricatta
TAGCTTATGGGCAAGTAATAAATTGTATCATTTATCTTGAATGTATCATAGATAAGCTGCTATATAATGATCGCCACTTCAGATAGCTGTGAAATTAGGTGATTAACTAGTTGTTACTTAACCTTCTAATTTCTGTATAAGTCTAATTACATGAAATAGAAGTTGGGGTTCTGATTTTTTACTTTGCTTTTCTGTTTGGAGTGTCATTGCAACTACTGTATTGTAAATGATGGAAAATAATTGCATATGTTAAAAAAATAGTGTTATATTCTAAAAAAATAGTTACCACAAAAAATGATAAATTAATAAAGGCTGAATCATACTAAAAAATATTTAAAGAAGAAACAACACTTAAGCTTTTCAAACCTTAAAAAAGGATAGAAAAAGAAGGAAAACTTTAAATTCATTCTCTGAGGCTAGCACTGCCCTGATACCAAAACCAGATAAAGATATTACCGAAAAAGTAAACTACAGGCCAATATCCCTGATGAATGTGGATGCAAAAATCCTCAATAAAATACTTGCAAACCTAATCCAATGATATATGAAAAAAACATTCACTATGATCAAGTGGGATTTATTCCTGGCTTGCAAGGGTGGTTCAAAATTTGCAAATCAAGGAACATGCTACCCTACATTAATAAAAAGAAAGGAGAAGAACCATTTGATACTTTCCTCTAAGGTCAGGAAGAAAACAAGGATGTCCACTCTCACCACTTGCATTCAACATAGTACGGGAAGCCCTAGCCTCAGCAATCAGAATATACAGCTGTGAAAGGCATCCAAATCGGTAAGGAAGAAGTAAAATTTTCACTATTTGCTGATGACATGGTAATATAGACAGAAACCCTGAAAAACTCCACCAAAAAAAATTCTGAAACTGATAAATGAATTCAGTAGAATCGCAGGATACAAAATCAATCTATAGAAATCTGTTGCATTTCTATACACCAATAATGACACAGAAGAAAGAAAAATCAAGAAAACAGTCCCATTTACAATTGCACCACAATACCTAGCTAGGAATAAACCTAGCCAAAGAGGTGAAAGACCTGTCCTCTGAAAACTATGACACACTGATTAAACAAATTGAAGACAACACACAAAAAAAAGTGAAAGACATTCCATGCTTATTGATTGGAAGAACAAATATTATTAAAATGTCTATACTACCCAAAGCAATCCACACACTTAATGCAATTGCTATAAAAATGCCAATAGCATTTTTGAAAAGACTAGGAAAAAAATCATAAGATTTATAGGGAACCATGAAAAAAAATGGAATTGCCAAAGAGATATTGAAAAAGAAAAAAAAAAGTTGGAAGTATCACCATTCCAGACTTCAAGTTATATTGCAAAGCTGTAGTAGTAAAAACAGGATCATACTGACACAAAAACAGATACATATATTAACAGAACAAAAGAGAAAACCCAGAAACAAACCCACAACTGTATGTTTTAATAATCTTCAACAAAGCAGGAAAGAATATCCAGTGGGGAAAAAAACCATGGTATCTTCAACAAATAGTTTTGGGAAAACTGGACAACAACATGCAAAAGAATGAAACTGCACCATACACAAAAATAAATTCCAAATGGACTAAAGACCTGAATTTGAGATCTAAGATAAAAAAAAATTCTAGAAGAGAGCCTCAGCAGAAACTTACCTGATGATATTGGCCATAGCAACTTTTTGAAACAAAATCAAAAGTAAACTACTGGGACTACATCAAAATAAAAAGCTTCTGCACAATGAAGGGAACAATCAACAAAATTAAAAGGCAACCTACAAAATGGGAAAACATATTTGCAAAAGACATATCTGATAAAGTGTTAGTATCCAAAATATATAAATAACCTATAAAACTCAATATATAAAAACATATAACCCAATTAAAAAATGAGCAGAAGACATAAGCAGACATTTTTCCAAAGAAGGCATCCAGATGGCCAACAAATACATGATAGGAAGCTCCTCATCATGTATCACTAGGGAAATGCAAATCAAAACTACAATGCAATATCACCTTAAACTTGTCAGCCTGGCTAAAATCCACAACCCAAGAAACAACAGGTAGTGGCGAGGATATGAAGAAAAAGGAGCCCTCTTACACTGTTGGTGGGAACGCAAACTGGTGCAGCCACTCTGGAAAACAGTATAGATGTTTCTCACAAAGTTAAAAATAGAACGATCCCACCATCTAGCAATCTCAAAACTGAATATTCACCCAAACAATAAGAAAACACTAATTCAAAGGGATACAGGCACCCTTACATTTATACCAGCATTATTTAAAATAGCCAAGAAAGGAAAACAGCCTCAGTGTCCATCAATTGAAGAATGGTTAAAAAAAATGGTGGTATGTACATGCAATGGAATATTAATAAAACATAAAAAGAATGAAATCTTACCATTTGAAATGACATGGATGGAGCTGGAGATTATAACGCCAAGTGAAATAGACATTCAGAGAAAGACAAATATCATACATTTCATCCATATGTAAAATTTAAGAAACAAACCAAATCAGCAAAGGGAAAAAGAGAGAAACAGAGACTCAGCTATAGTGAACAAACTGATGGTTACCAGAGGGGAGGTGGGTGAGGGGATCGGTGAAATAAGTGATGGGATCAAAGAGCATACTTGTGATAAGCACCGGGTGATTAAAAGAAAAAAAAAAGTATTAACTTCATTGAATCAAATAGTAATATATTAAATTTTTTTATTTCTAACCAGAAAACTGATAGAACCTATTATTCTAGCCTTTGTCCCTATTTTCATCTAATCAGAAAATAAAATAACTAAAAGCAAACTCATAGTCTCATCCTAAAATTTTCTGTGTGCTTAGTGCACACTGGAGAATTAAAGTTGAAATACAGGAAGTATTCCAGAATCCTTTTTTTTTTTTAAACTTTAGTACTTTAAGGAAAAATAATTAAATCTGTACCCAAAGCTTAAGTAAAATTGTAAAACGTCTGGATACACATGCATTAGAAATGTTCCCAAAGTACAGCTAGTCCTAGCACTCCATAATTCACTCCAAATTTTATAAAGGTACTATAAATACAACTTATAATGTTCAAATATTGCACCTAAATTCAAGTCATTTGAAAGGGTTGCTACCAGAACTTTTCATTCAGAGAAGAGTAATGACTCATTAGTTTCAAGCAAATGCCCCGTTAACACAAAAATGAATTTGGCCATAGGAAGGGCTATTAAATTCCACTCAGAATTTTAAGTGTGAATTTAGAAATTCTCTTACAACACTAAATAACAGTGTTCATCGTCAAAGAGGGAATCATAATTGAATTTCTATATGTCAAAATGGAGACAACTTCCTCATTTAAGAAGCTAAGTGAAAACGGAGTGAAAATCACAAGAATTCTGATTTACCTGAAACTTTAAGGCATTTTTAATATTCAACAAATTGGGTCATATTTCTCTTCTAGTGATACATGACATTAAAGTCATGGGCCTCCGTTGGCCTGCATTAATCCCTCATCTAAGCTTTCATTCAAGAATAATTACTTGAACACCAACTGATTGAAGGCATTACACATTTGGAAAGGTGAGTAGTTCAAGAATTCTGTATTCTAGAATGTGAGTGATAGAACAGGAGATAAAGGTCGAAAGGTAAAAAAGACCCAGAATTTCTTTCTTTCTTTCTTTTTAAGTTTAATTTGAGAGAGACAGAGACAGAGCAAGTGCAGGAGAAACAGAGAGAGAGGAAGATAGAGAATCCAAAGCAGGCTCCATGCTCCCAGCACAGGGCCTGATGTGAGTCCTGAACTCAAGAAACCACAAGATCATGACCTGAGCCAAAATCCAGTAGAACACTTAACTTACTTAGCCACCCAGGTGCCTAGATTTTTTTATTTTGTTATTCGTATGGTCATGCCTTCAATTGGGAGTTCTAGAAGGATTAATTAGATAAAACGAACATGATTCCTCTTTTAGTACTTAAATGTTAAGCAACAGTAGCACCTTAGAATATGTATATGCAAAATGTGGATATTTTATGTTCTTCATTAAACATGGAAGAGAGATTGAACTGAAGAGTGAGACTATGTTTTAGATCTATGTTTAGATAACAGCTCTATGATCACACAACTGCAGCTTCTGCCAGTACCTGATATCTGATTCTTCACTTGTCTTTTTATTTTTATGTTATTTTTTCTTTTAAAGTTATGAAATGGATAATGTTTACTGCACTGGATTTTAAGAACATATGTGATTTTATTTCTACTGAACACATTTTAACAACTATGAAGAGTTATAAATGTAAAATTTTGTAATGAAACATTGATGAAGCAACACTTTTTATTTTATATCTGAGTATGTTTATTTATGGTGAGCTGCAAATGTAGCAATTTTTCATTGTACTGTCTGATCGCCAGTTGGAACAATTATCCTTATTGCGTATTAGCCTTGAAATAATTTCTTTGTAAAGAAAAAAGTTACACAACTACCACATTTAGTCCTACTAAGAGAACATAAAAATCAAAACCAGTCTATCTGCCAAAACAATAAAAACTATGGAACCTACAGAGATTTTAAAAGAAAAAATACACAGATTTTATCACTTCTAAGAAATGTTCATGTCTAATATTTGCCTGTAAATACTTTTTCTAAAATATTTCATAATAAGTGTATCATTTATATTACACTGTATTGATACCAAATTAGCTAATTTAAAGGAGAAGACAAACTAATTAATTAGGCATACATTGTGTCATTATTTAGGGCTGGGATTCTTTGTCTAACATGAATCTTTACTGCGGTAAATAAATATACCAAAAGATGCAATTATCCAACAAGGAGAAATGTGCAATTATCCAAACAAGGGTGTCCTACATGCTATTAGTGAATCCAGGGACAAGGAAATTTCAGGAAAAGCAATTGCAGGAAGAAACCAGAAGCAGGAGTAAAAGTGTGAATTTCAGATTATGAGCATCAAATATTTTTATTCTGGATTTGTGGCTAAGTGTAATGTTTTTAGAATACACTCATGAGCATGAAAAAGTCGATGGAGAGGATAATGCACATCCAAGTGTCTGTTTTCTTTAAAAATATAAAACACTTAGGATGTATCCTAGGGGCGCCTGGATAGCTCAGTCAGTTAAGCATCCAACTTTGGTTCAGGTCATGTTCTTATGGTTTGTGAGTTTGGATGCCATATAGGGCTCTGTGCTGACAGCTCAGAGCCTGGAGCCTGCTTCAGGTTCTGTCTCTCTCTCTCTCTCTCTCTCTCTGCTGCTCCCCTGTTCGTGCTCTCTCACTTTCTCTCAATAAATAAATAAATATTTAAAAAAGGATGTATCATAAAAATTCTTATACCAAGATTTAGATTGTGGTAATTCAAATATAAAGAATTTCATGCTTCACATCAATGCTCATCCATTATTTCCCCAGGGCAAAGGCTAGTGAAATTAGCGAATGGTATCACTGTAATTGCAGCTGGCACAACAGGCTCAGTCATCTTAAATCCACTCGCCAGAAAATCTTATACCTTAGTGTTTGCAGAGGTTGACAATTGGAAATACTTAATTTTGTAATATGTAGAATGGGACTATTTCCTAACAATAAAATGTGAAACTAACAAAGTGGAGAACAGATTTTTTTATTTCAAAATATGAAAAAGGATTTATATCAATTTTGGCTCTGTTCCAGGAGGAAATACAGGATAGTTTAGCTGGAACAAATTGCAACTCCTACTGAAACCACTGAAATATTTATTTATTGAGAAAATCATGGAGGTGAGACAATTTTGAATTCAGGGAATACATCACGTTAGAAAATAAGATGGGCAATTATAGTAAGAGAATTGTAAAAATGTATTTGTTTATTCCATCCCCTCTTATACATGCTTTCTGCCATATAACCTTTGTCACACCCTCCTGATCTGATCTTTGGCTTGTTTATATGACTTTCTTTACCCACTGGGATGTTAGTAGACTGAATCAAGCAGAGCTTGAAAAAGAACCTCCGTTTCCATGTTTGCACCTCTGTAATAGGCATGAGACTATGCCTAAAATATCCTGTTGGTGGATGAGAGGCTTGAGATTTGCCAAATAACCTTAGTTTGGGATAACAGATGAAGTTCAACCATATTAACCAACAGAAAGAAACATGAGTGAGTCTAGCCAAGATCACTAGACTGACTGAATCAACCCCTTCTGAAATCTGGAGGACAAACATATGTTCTTCACACCCTTGAAATTTTCTGATTACCCCACATTAATAGCTAAATATGTATCCTCAGTATATCTGGGCTTCTTTCAAACACTGGAGAAGATTGGATCACATTGAACCTGTTTATAGACATAAATGAGTGCAAAGACTGAGCCCTGTGGTACTCCAAGATCTAGAAGTGAAAAGCAGGAGAACCTATCCAAGGATTGAAAGAATGAAAGTATATTAGGGAGAAATCAATGGGAAAAGGTGGCAAACAGAGGAGACAAGGAAAGAAAATGTTTTAGAGGGAGAGCTGATAAGCAGGATATGTTAAATCCTGAAGAAAGAAAGAATAATTTGAGAACTGACCTTTCAGTCTGACAATGTTTCTACCATTAGTGACTTTAATGGTAGAAACATTAAACCTTAATCTATTATTAATCCAATAATATATTCAATTGAATGGTGAAGGCAAAGCCCTAATTAAAGTGTACTCATAAAGGTGAGATTATGAAGAAGGTGACCAAAGAAAATATAGACAACCTTGTGAATTTTTTTTTTTTTAGAGAGAGTGAGTAAAAGAGAGCATTGAGTGAGTGGGACAGCAGGAAAGGGAGAGAGAGACTCTTAAGCAGGCTCCACGCCCAGTGCAGAGCTCCATCTCATGACCTGAGATCATGACCTGGGCAGAAATCAAGAGTTGGAAGCTTAACCAACTGAGCCACCCAAATACCCAGAAAACATTTTTTTTATATATATAAAAGGAGCACCAGAGAGATGAAGCAAAGGCTGAAGGTAAAATAGACCCAAGTAAAGTCTATGTGTTTGTTTTTGTTTACCTTAAGAGAACAACTGATACCATATGTCTTTATGGAAAATAATGGGAAATATTAATTAGAAGAGACACTGAGGACCACCTCAGAGCAAAATTCAGAGAGTAAAACAAACAACAATAACCAAAAATATATACAGTTAGTGCACAAGTAGAGGGTTTGTCCTACCAAGGTTCCATCCTGTTCTTAATTTTATGCAAACATGTACCCATATACTTGGAAGGTAGGAAATTCTGAATTGGGTCAGAATCATCATTCTTTTCAATCTTTGAATGCTAACAAACTTTTGTTCCATAGTGTAACTCAAAGGTTTTTCCATTATCACAGAATTAGTAAATACTGGAATTGGTTTGCTCTATCAATATAATTTATCATTTCCTAAAAGTTTACTCCATTTACATTTATAAACATTTACTTATTGCAGTGTTATTACTTATACCAATTAATAAAGATTTCTAATTGTACATAAGTAATTTTACAATAAACGTTATTCTAGTATTCCTGTGTAGTGATAAATATTTTATATTTCTGATCTAATTTAAAAAATTAATGTTTGTTTATTTATTTATCTTTGAGAAAGGGAGACACAGAATCTGAAGCTCCAGGCTCTAAACCCTCAGCACAGAGACTAACACGGGGATCAAACTCAAGAACTGTGAGATCATGAACTGAGCCAAAGTTCAACGCTTAACCAACTGAGCTACCCAGGCACTCCTGACCTAATTTTATCATGCAATACTCCATAATAATTGAAAGATTGTTGATTTATTCATACTATGATTCCACACATTTCTCCAGAAATGCTTTAGAGAACTTGTGATGATTCTAAGATACATTTAAGTATTTAGTATAATCATATCCACTCAGAATTGTATTTATTATTTCTTACTACAGTAGTGTTACAACACATTTCCAAAGTGTTTTACAAACATTTTTTCTTTTGTTAAATGGCAAAAAATTGGGAACAGAATAATAAAGACCATTTAACAGACATGCTAGCATGAGTAAGTCAAAGTAGGTGTTAAGCATTCAAAAGTCACATAAATCTTTAGGATTTATTTACAACTGTTCTATTACCCATGTCTGTCATATATGTTTACACAGAATGAAGCATGTGAAATAATGCTGAGCTGCACACACCCAAATTTTTACCTGCTCACATACTATGATGAATTTCATTTATCAATTTCAGATTGACATTGAATATCTAAAGTGATAATTTGGGATGCCTACCTGACTCAGTTGGAAGAGTATGCAACTCTTGATCTCAAGGTTGTGAGTTTGTGCCCCATATTGGATACAAACATTACTAAAAAAATAAATAACCTTAAATTGCTTTAAATTTAAATATTAAAAAATAAAATGATAATTGTATTATTGAACAAATAAAAAGAATAAAAATATACAAATTTGAAGTAGACCTCTATGACAAAATTTAGGTTGTGTGATAAAGGTACTTCAGTGTTTTTGTAAATAATTTCAGGTAAAAGAACATACATGTCTTACTAGAAAAATATAAAGTTTGAGTTACTAATATTGTTAGCATGTTTTCTACCATAAGCAAAATTATATCAGCTTTACTCAAAGAACAAATTTATATAATACCTGGTCATAATTAAGAATTTAAAAATAATTGAAATGTAATCCAACAGTCTTCAAGACTAATTCCTTAAATCTAATTAATAATGTCTGCAAAAATTCTTAACAAAGTACTAGCATATCTAATCCAACAGTACATTAAAAGAATCATTTACTACGATCAAGTCAAATTTATTCTTGGGCTGCAAGAGTGGTTCAATATTCACTAATCAATCAATGAAAGACACCACATTAATAAAAGAAATTAGAACCATATGATACTCAATAGATGCAGAAAAAGGCATTTGACAAAGTGCAACATTCATTCTTGATTAAAATCATCGGGGCACCTTGGTGACTCAGTCAGTCGGGCATCCTACTTTGGCTCAGGTCATGATCTCATAGTTTGTGAGTTCAAGCCCTGCATTGGGCTCTGTGGTGACTTCTCAGAACCTGGAGTCTGCTTCAAATTCTGTGGCTCCCTCTCTGCCCCCGCCTCATTTGTGCTCTGTTTTTCTGTCTCTCAAAAATAAATAAATGTAAAAAGGACAAATTTAAAAAAATCCTCAACAAAGTAGGGATAGAGGGAACATATCTCAATGTCATTAAGGCCATATACTGAAGATCCACAGCTAATGTAATCCTCAATGGAAAAAACTGAGAGCTTTTCCCTTATGGTCAGGAACAAGACAAGAATGTCCATTCTCACTATTGTTATTTAAAATACTACTAGAAGTCCTAGCCCCAGCAATCTGACAACAAAAAGAAACGAGGTGTCTAAATCAACAAGGAATGAAGTCAAACTTTCACCTTTCATAGATGTGATACTCTTGTAGAAAACCTGGAAAACTCCACCAAGAATTTCCCAGAACTGATACACAAATCCAGTAAAGCTGCAGATTACAAAATCAACACACAGAAATCTGTTGCATTTTTAAAAATAAATCTATTTATTTATTTTGAGAAAGAGGGAGAGAGAAAATCCCAACCAGGCTCCACACTGGTTGCAAAGCCCGATGCAGGGCTCAAACCCACGAACGTAGAGATCATGACCTGAGCTGAAGTCAGATGCTTAACTTACTGAGCCACCCAGGCACCCCTGCTGCATTTCTATAAACCAATAAAGAAGCAGCAGAGAGAGAAATCAAAGAGTCAATTCTTGCAGTTACAACAAAAACTATATGATATCTAGGAATAAACCTAACCAAAGAGGTAAAAGATCTGTATTCTGAAAACTATAGAACACTTATTAAAGAAATTGAAGATGACACAAGAAATGGAAAAACGTTCCAAACAAACATTGTTAAAATGTTTATACTCTCCAAAGCATTCTATACAATTCATACAATCCCTGTCAAAATACCACCAGCATTTCTCATAGAGCTAGAACAAACAAACCTAAAATTTGTATGGAACCATAAAAGATCCTCAATAGCTAAAGCAACCTTGAAAAAGAAAAGCAAAGCTGGAAGCATCACAATTCTGGACCTCAACCTTTAATACAAAGCTGCAGTCATCAAGACAGTATGCTACTGGCACAAAAAAAACAAGACACATATACCAATGGCACAAAAGAGAAAATCCAGAAATGCACCCACAACTATATGGTCAAACTAATCTGCAACAAAGTAGGAAAGAATATCCAATGGAAAAAAGACAGTTTCTTCAACAAATGGTGTTTGAAACACTGGACAGATACATGCAGAAGAACAAAACTATACCATTTTCTTACACCATACACAAAATTAAATTCAAGAAAGAACTAAATGTGAAACGGAAAACCATCAAAATCATGGCCTCTTTGATATTGGCCTTCTTACTAGATAGACATGCAACTTCTTACAAGGCATGTTACTGGAGGCAAGGGTAAAAAAAGCAAACATGAACTATTGGGATTTCCTCAGGATAAAAAGCCTTTGCACAGAGAAGGAAACAATCAAGAAAACTAAAAGAGAATTACAAAAGAAATCTGGAAGCAATGTATCTGATAAAATCTATAAAGAATTTATCAAACTCAACACCCAGGAAACAAATAATCCAGTTAAGAAATGGGCCAAGACATGAATAGGCATTTTTCCAAAGAATATATACAGATGGCTAACAGACACATGAAAAGATGCTCAACATTACTCATCATTAGGAAAATCCAAATAAAAACTACAATGAGATATGATCTTACACTTGTCAGAATGGCTAAAATTAACAACACAGGAAACAAAAGATGTTGGTGAGGATGTGGAGAAAAAGGAACACTTCTACACTGTTGGTGGGAATGTAAACAGGTGCAGCCACTATGGAAAATAGTATGGAAGTTCCTCAGAAAGTTATAGATAGAGTTCCCTATAATTCAGCAATTGCTGGTACTACATATCTACCCAAAGGATACAAAAATACTGATGTGAAGGGATACATGTAACCTAAAATTTTAGTAGCATTATCAACAATAACCAAATGGAAAGAGACCAAATGTCTAACAAGTGATGAATGATGAATGGATAAAGAAGTGGTGTATATATATAATGGAATACTACTGAGCCATCAAAAAGACATAAATCTTGCCATTTGCAACAACATAAATGGATCTAGAGTGTATTACATTATGCAAAATAAGTCAGTCAGAGAAAGATAAATATTATATGATTTCACTTGTGTGGAATTTAAGAAACAAAACAGATGAACATAGTGGGAAAAAGAGTGAGAGAGGCAAACCAGGAAAGAGACTCTTAACTCTAGAAAACAAACTGAAGGTTGCTGGAAGGGAGATGGGTGGGGGGTGGGCTAAATAGGTGATGTAAATTAAGAAAAGCACTTGTGATGAGCACAGGGTGTTATATGTAAGTAATGAATCGCTAAAGTTTACTCCTGAAACTAGTATGTTACCTAACTAGAATTTAAATAAAAGCTTGAAATAAAAATAAATATAAAATATATGAAGAAAAAATATTATTAATATGCATCCTTTGAAACTACACAGATAATTCTGCTTAAAATTACAGAAAGCTAAACAAAATTTCCAAAAATTGATGAAACAGGAGTTCTCATTTACATTATAAGAAAGTGTGGTACCTGTATAATTCAGAATATACTATCTATTGCTCTTGTATGTCAAATATTTCTCTGATAATGAGAAGAAATTCATATAGATATTCTCTTTATACATTAAAACACTAATATCTGAACCATATCATTTGATAAATTTCTCATCTGAACACATATCCTTTGCAATTGACTTGACTTCATTTCCTATTTCTCCTTCATGGCTACTAGGCTCATGAAAATCATTTTGATGCTTTTCCCTATCCACAAGTCAGTTGTTTCTAAGCATAAGATTAGTGTAAATGATAACTTTATGTTAAGATAGTCTTATTTACATGTTCCTGACCTTTTTAGCTTTTTAGCACATTTTTAAATTCATACCTTTTACAAATTTTACACTAGAGACAATAGTATTTTTATATATATTGTATATATGTTTGTCCCATGAATTGTGATTTTTAAATCCCCATTTTCTTTTGCCTTCTAATGCAAGGATGGCTTTTAAAATTTATTATTATATTTAGTAGCTTTCACATTTTATTTAGTCCAATCTACCAATCTTTACCTTAGTGACATATTTTCCCTTTGGCTTTTATAGTTAGAAAGCTTTCCTATCCCATGAGCTGACAATATTCTGCTACAATTCTTCATGGACTTTAATTTTCATTTTTTAAATTTAATTACTCATAGACATCTGAAATTTATGTTATGGCGCCTGTGTTAGGAAACCAACTCAATATATCATATAAACTCCTACTACTCTAATATAAAACAAACAAACAAGTACATAAAGACGAATGAGAGACTATACAAATAAATGTAGATGGAGAAATCCTGATGAACTTATGATGGAAGAGGTATCTTACACTATGGGAAGACAATTCAACAATACCCTTAAATATAAAGAATGGAAAAGCAAGAAAGAAACAGCACTCATTATTTCAGATGATATTCACAAAATTATACAAAAGTACACATAGAATGTTAAATAAATGCATATTGAATACTTTGAAAAATAATAGTAAATATGAACAATACAAAACTTGTTTTTAGATAGCATCTACCCCTTTGAAGGATTTTTATAAAATGATTCTTTTTTTGCACCTTATTTATTTATTTTAAGAGAGAGAGAGAGAGAGAGCGGACATGCACATGTGCACCAGTGTGTGAGCAGGGGAGGGGCAGAAGAAAGGGAGAAAGAGAGAACCCTAAGCAGGCTTCACACTGTGAGTGCAGAGCTCCACATGGGACTTGATCCCACAAGCAGTGAGATCATGACCTGATGGAGATCAAAGGCTGGACCCTTGACCAACTGAGCCTCCCAGGTGCCCCTATAAAACAATTCTTAAAAGTATCTTTCATTTGGCATTTTTAAGGTGATTGAAATTTATTAAAATTTACTGAATCCAGATTGTTATACACACATGCTGCGAAACAGTTTTCCTTATGCCTCTCATGTTTTCCATATCTTATAAGCAGATGTACTGATTGTTCAGAAGCAATATGAAAATAGTATCTCCTTCTAGAGGAAAGGGCCAATTTATTTGCTATCTACTATAAAAGACTCTGGTTTCCTAAGTGCAGAGTTCATTTTTTGTAGCACAACCCACTGTGTATGTGGGCATCGTCTAGCCACCTTCTTATCATCCTGTGAATTGAGGTTCTGAGAACCTGAACAATTGCTGATACTCTGGCTATTTGTTTTGCTATCTATAATAAAGTCCTTTGTTCCTGACTCCATAATTTGGTGTTTTCTGCCAGCATCCATGGAACTGTGCCAGGCTAACTGGTTACCTTTCAAGTTGGGCAAAATCTCTGAACCTTCACAGTTCTTGAAAATATGTAGATACTGAACTATAAAGCTTCTACAGATGGGCCAGTAGTTTATATTACTCCTTTGTCACTTGAAGGAAATAATCCTATTTATCAAAATGACCAAACCAATGCTACATTATAGTTTGATACCTATTGTTGCCTTTGGTTCTAGGCATCATCTTTTCTTGACACCATATCTGTACCAAGGTGTTTTCCTTTGCTCCAGGGTCCTTCTGAAGTTCTTTTGAAATTTTGTCTAAGCACCTACTTAAAGGATTGTATTGATAAAATGAATACTATTTAATTAATGTCTACAAAAGACTTGGTATTCTTCAATTGAATGCTCTCTTCGGGTCAGCTGGAATGACTGCTTCACCATGCATCAGTTCTGTCTCTAGCACTGACCTGTTAGTTCAGAGCTGCAACTGTTGGGTGGATTACTTCTCTTAGCCTCTCTCAGAGTTTTGGCCTTTGTCACTGGAGGAGCACTGTGCATGTGTGTGCATGTGTGAAAGGTGTCATTTCTTCCTTTGGTCCAATTGAAAATGGATTATTACCCCATTAACATTTTGATTCTGGGGAAACCTAGATCAGGATGCTACTGCATAACTTACGTAGCCCAGATAACACTTGGATAAATTGTCACTTCCATTTTCTGACTTGAACAACTTTGTAAGAAAGGCAAACCAAATACCTGGATACAATGGTCCTTTTGAGAAAATGTAAATTTATTCAATATTCCAAAAAATTATAATTTTTCTATCCATATAGTATGCTATTTTATCTAGAATATTCTTTAAATTTTTATACCTTTTAATCATATTTTTAAAATGTCAACCTCTAATGCTAACAAAATGTGAGAAACTATTATAAAAGCTCAGTTAATGAATGCCATGGTAAGAAAAGAAGACACAAAAAGCACATTCTTTTATTTGATTATAGGAGGTGCAAAGTAAAAGGAAGTAGATGGGAAATAAATGATAAAAATGACAGGAATGCAGGAAGCTAATCTGAAGCAATATTAATTAATTACATTCTTTGAACAATAGGTTGATGTTTCTTCCTCTGATGAAAGATGAATTGACCTTAAGGCACAGGTTGTGGGTTTTTCTGTATTATTCAGGTAACTAAATGTTCATGAATTATTGTTCTTTTTACCTAATTATTACAGTAGTGATAATATTTCCAATATGTAATTAATATAATGACATTTTCTAAATTGTTTTCCTCATATTCTTCTTCATTTATGATCATTTGGTTGTGTGTCATTTTGGAAGGCACTTATCACCACTTGTGGTTCTTTCACACTGCTGCCAATTGGAGACTATATTTCTCATTTTACAAACAGATCTCTGACTGTGTGCTCTTTGGTTCATAATTGTCAAACACTAATCATCACTGGTTATGCTTCAAGCAATATTTCATTGTGCCTTTCCATGTAGATATATCATACCATTTGTTTCTCACAGGGATATTTAAAGGAATTTTGTCTGTAAAATGATCATCCTCATCTGTATTAGTGTTAATATTTATATCGTAATAAATTACTATTCACTCATGAGGGAAATCATATGATACATGTCTTTCTCTGACTGACTTATTTCACTTAAAATGATACCCTCCAGTTCCATCCACATTGTTTCAAATGACAAGATTTCATTCATTTTTGTCACCAATCAGTATTCCATTGTATATACCACATCTTCTTTATCCATTCATCAGGTGATGGATGTTTGATCTCTTTCCATACTTTGGCTATTGTTGATAGCACTGCTCTAAACATTGGGATGCATGTGCTCTTTGAATAAGCATTACTGTATCCTTTGGATAAATTCCTAGTAATTCAATTGCTCAGTCATAGGGTAATTCTATTTTTAATTTTGGGGGAATCTCTACAGTGGCTACACTAGTTTGCATTCCCACCAATACTATAGGAGGGTTCCCCTTTCTCCATATCTTCACCAACATCTGTTGTTTCCTGAGCTGTTTCATTTTAGCCATTCTGACCAGTGTTAGGTGGTATCACAATGTGGTTTTGGTTTGTATTTCCCTAAAGATGAGCAATATTGAGCATCTTTTTATGTATCTGTTTGCCATTTGGATGTCTTCAAAAGTGTCTACTCATGTCTTTTGCTCATTTCTTCACTGGATTATTGTTTTTCAGGTGTTGAGTTTAGTTAGTTCTTTATAGATTTTTTGATACTAACCCTTTACCTGATACGTCATTTGCAAATATCTGTTCCCATTCCATCAGTTGTCTTTTAGTTTTGTTGATTATTTCCTTCACTGTGCAGAAGCTTTTTATCTTGATGAGGTCCCAATCATTTATTTATGCTTTCATTTCCCTTGCCATCAGACACATGGCAAGTATGAATTTGCTGCGGCCAAGGTCAAGGAGGTTTCTTCTTGTTTTCTCCTGTAGGATTTTGATGGTTTCCTGTCTCACATTAAGGTCTTTCATCCATTTTTGAATTTATTTTTGCTTATGATGTAAAAAAGTGGTCCAATTTCATTCTTCCGCATGTTATAAAAATCAATGTACAGTAATCAGCTTCATTTCTATACACTAATAATGAAGCAGCAGAAAAACATATTAAGGAATCAATCCCATTTACAATTGCACACACACACACACAAAACCCCATATAATACCTAGGAATAAATCTAACCAAAGAAGTAAAAGGTATGTATTCTGGCAACTATAGAATGCTTATGAGAGAAATGGAAGAAGACACAAATACATGGAAAAACATTCCATGCTAATGGATTGGAAGAACAAATATTGTTAAAATGTTGACACTACCCAAAGCATTCTACACATTCAATGTAACCCCAATCAAAATAGCACCAGCATTCTTTACAGAGATAGAACAAACAATCCTAAAATGTATATGGAGCCACAAAAGACCCTGAATATCCAAAATAATGTTGAAAAAGAAAACCAAAGCTGGAGGCATCACAGTCCTGAACTTTAGCCTGTTTCACAAAGCTGTAATAATCAAGACAGTATGGTATTGTCATAAAAATAGACACATAGACTAATGGAATAAAATAGATAGCCCAGAAGTGGATCCACAAATACATGGCTGGCTAATCTTGAACAGAGCAGGAAAGAGTATCCAATGGGGTAAAAAAGACAGTCTCTTTAGCTAATAGTGCTCAGAGAACTGGGCAGCATCAAAAATTAATTTTTTAACCGAGCTTATGGTATATTTTCTTATAAGCTACCAATTATAAAAACTTATCACAATGTATGATATTTGAATGTATGAAACCCACAAAAAATATTTGATCTATAATTAGAATCTTAAATTACATTGTCTCAAAGTTGATTCTAACATTCAAAATAAAGATAAGTTATAGCAATTGATATATACAACACATATAGAAACATGTATAAAATAAATAAATTCAATGTGGAATGAGATTACACAGTAAGTTTAATACACTTGATCTTAGCCAAAAGGTTGAGAAGTGATTCATACTCAGTTTAATAATTGTATTTCTGGGGAATAAAATACAATCTTCAACATGATCCTATCTTTTCTACATGAAGCACAAAGATTAAATAGTTCTTATATCACTGGTTTTAGCAATTATTCATGTTCATCTTGATGTCCCTTTCATGCTGTATGAGAGATTTTATATTTTTAAACATGCTTCATAAGGAAACTCCTTCAAGAAAGTAAAGATTTTTCAGCAAAGAAAATATACTTAAAAGGAAAATAATGTTGCATAATATTTATGGCTTTCCTCAAATACAGGTCCTTAAGTTTAATTAAATCTTACTTATTTCAGGTAAATATCAACGAATATCACAAGTTCTAGGTGGTTAAACATAGCCCATGTCTGTCCTTTATGACACTGACTGGCATTTTAATTCATGACAGGTGGGAGATGTATTAAATTTGTCCTCATTACTGATGATTACTAGATATCTGATATATCAGGAAAATTTAAGACATGTATTAAGTGCTTTCCATATGCCAGCAGGCATGTTTGCAAAACCAGTAAAATTGATTCTTCACTCTTAAGTTTCTCATAGTCTAGTGTGAGAAAATGAAATGAAATGGTAATATATAGTATTGTGACGAGGAGTGTACATATCTGAGCACATAGAAAAAAATAATTGAACATTTTGGGCTCAATCCTATATTCCATGAATGACTTTCCAGAAATGATTAAGGCTTGCACCAAGACTGGAAGGATAAGAAATGCAGGGGCCACAAGGTGTGTACAGGTGTTCAAGGCAAAAAAGACACAGATGTATGGCAGAAGAGTTTAAGTGGCTTAGTGTATGTAGAAATTTAATACATGTCCATGTGACTATTCTATGAATTAAGGTAATAGGTGAGAAACAAGCTTGGAGAGCTATGTAGCTGTGGAGGTTGTGTATGCTACACTGAAGAAATGAGAAGTGTTTAGAAGTCTGAAAGCATTTGTGAATTAATAGTACTGTTGAAGCTTTGTTGTGAGCACTGTGAAAGTGATTGATTTCTTTCTGGATAAAAGATGTAAAATAACTGACAAACTAATGAATTCTTATTTAAAGCCATCCACATATTTATTATAACATTGTGTCTTTTAACTCCATTCCATACATGATATTTAAAGAAAATGCTAGTTTGTGTCATTCTCTGGATTGGGATTTTGAACACTTTCAATTGTTTAAAAGGGAGAAAAGACAATCGTGACTTAGCTAGCAGGTCCCTTTAGGATTAGAAAGTTTGTGTACCTAAGTAGCCTGACTCTGTGAAATGTGAAAGGCAAAATATTTGAATTTGATTAGGAGGAGAAACTATCTTTACATGTTTGACATCTGTTTTTTAAATGTAATATCTTTCATTTATTCTTAAATGTACTTAAGGTGATGATCCATTAACTTCTTTTATGAACCCAACTTATCTTTATTGCTACCAGACTGTTTAATATATGTGATATTATTACATAAATTTCTATTGCTACAATTCAACTGTCTTGGTAGAAGTATAATTAACTTGATCCTAAATTGTAATAGGGAATAGGAATTGTAATTGGAATAGGGTTGCATAGTGACAGGTTGTTACTACAGGTGTGATGAACACAGCATCTACAGGCTTGTTGGATCACTATGTTGTACACCTGAACAGCATGCATCAACCACACTTTAATTTAAAAAAAACACCTGTAAATGATTATATAGAGGAGAATGGAATGAAATGAGATTCAGATATTAGTATCATCTGAAAAACCAAACAAAAATATTAATCACGCAGGTATAAATTGTTAATGTCCAAATAGTAGATTGAGTAGGGTCCAGAGTTGCAGTGTGAGGTAATTGTGGTATGATACCTTAGATCCAAAAGGTAGGGGGTGTTGGGGCTAAATGGCTCTGACAATTAAGCGACCAACTCTTGAGTTTGGCTCAGGTTATGATCTCACAGGTCGTGGGATGAAGTCCTGTTGTCAGGCCCCACGCTGACAGCGCAGAGCCTGTTTCGGATTCGCTTTCTCCCTCGGTCTGTGCCCCTCCCCCACTCGCATGCCGTGCTCATGCCTGCTTTCTCTCTCTCTCTCTCTCTCTCTCCCTCCCTCCCTCCCTCCCTCTCTCTCTCTCTCTCTCTCTCTCTCTCTCTCTCTCTCTCTCTCCTCTCTCAAGTAAACAAACATAAAATAATTTACCTGTGTGAAGAAACGGCTTTGAAACTTTTAACTAAATTTCCTAGCCTTCACTGGGAGCCCCGCCTTATCGGCAGTTTCCCCTACTGCAGATTCGCCACCCTCAGTTTCGATTACCCTGCTTCCACTGTGGTCCTGGAGCCAAGGATCCTCCTCCTGACGAATCGTCAGAGGGTCAATTGTAGCATAACTCTACACCAAGTGCCTACGTCATTCCCCTCGCTCCATCACGTAAGCATTGTATCATCTAACAGTGTCAGAGAAAGGGTGAGTTTGGTACAATATTTTGAGAGAGAGAGAGAGAGAGACACTATATTCACATGACTTTTGGTACAGTATATTATTATTCATTTTATTATTGCTAATTTCTTACTATGCCTAGTTTATAAACTAAACTTTATCATTGGTATGCATGTATAAGAGAAAAAGTATATAGAGAGTTTGGTACTATCCATGTTTTTAGGCATTCACTGAGGGGCTTGGAGCGTATCCAAGAGGATATGAGAATGAGAGGGACCACTGTACACCAGCTGGCCTTGACAGTATCATTGACCATGGTTAAATTAATACATTCTCATAGCTACTCCGTATATAAAATGTTATCTAGTGCTGTGTGGTGTGGTAGGATAAATGATGCCCATCCTATTCTCTCCCCATCCCTCCCCACCACTCCCTACTGATATCTCTGGAACCACTGACTATGTCATAGGACATGACAGAAAAAACCTTGCAAGTGTAATTAAGTTTAGCTAATTTTACATGGGGAAGGGGAAGTCAGAGAGATTTCAAGCATGAGAAGGATACAGTGCAGCAGTTGCTGGCTCTCAGAGCCCAGGAAGAGAGAGGCCTTTAGGACCTAGGGGCACGAGTTTCTTTCCAGAGCCTTCTGATAAAAGCCTAACCAGCTGACATTTTTATTTCAGCCCTGTGAGATCCTGAACAGAGAAACCAGCAGAGGTCACCAGGACCTCTCAGCTCCAGAACTGTAAGTTAATATATATGTATTTTTAAGATGTTGACTTTGTGTTCATTTGTTAAGTACCAATAGAAAGCTAATAAACATGGTGGAAGGTATCAAAAATCAACGCTTGAAGATGTTCTGTAGCATGAATACCGGTCCCTCCATACTATATGGATTCCTAACACCTTCTGTGTTAAGTCAGGACCTCCAAAACATACATGATGATATATGAATATATTTTTACAGAAGCAGAAAAGACAGAAATTTAATGTACATCTAGAAAGAATGGAGATCTTTGAAAATATTTTTGAGTGTATTTCATGAAACTTGACAGTCAAACAAGAAAACACGGCAACATCCTACCTCATCTTCCAAGTTACTACATTTTCAGTATACTTAGTACTTACTGAAAGAATAAGCCAGCCTAAAATATATTTACACTTTGATGAACAGAGTACAGGTTTTCTATTAAGAAGCCTTTAATAGAAAATTATTGTGTTGCTAACTCCTTCAATATTGCCAAAATTACCCTTAAAATTAAACCTTTGTGTTTGTAGTGTTTTAAACTATGAATTAAGTTGCCAAGATAAAAATACTCAACTATTGTAAAAGCACCTTAGAAAAATAAGGATTATTACTAGCACAATGGAGAAAAATATGTCTTAGATCACAGTCTCCACTGCTAGAAAAAAGATAGTTCAAAATGTATTAGGTAGAAAATAGTGTAAAAACTGATGTGGTGTCTCATTATTTAGGGTATAAAAAGAAGAAAATATTTTTACTCTGTTGTTTGCTAGAGAATATTTTTTTCTAGTGAGAAAGATAGCACTAGCATGAAAAGGTCGCTTTAAAACTTTCCTCACATAGAAACTGTTAACCTTTATACTAAATCAATTCTAGTTTATATCTGTTTTCCAGTGTGCTCTTTAAACCTATTATACTTTGAATTATAATGTGCTTTAGGAAGTAGCCACCCGGCTACTGTATTTATGTATCTGTTATGATAATTTTATATATGGTGAGATTCATTCTGGTAATATGGTCCCCGTGGAGGTGAATTGAAACCTGATATTCTATTCCTGTAGGTGGGTAGGGACTCTTCCTTAAACTAGGTGCAACTTAACGAAGTAATTACAAGTCAATGAACTGCATCTGAGACCTTTAGGAATAGAGTATTTTTACCGTCAGAATTTTTTTCACATTTTAAATAGGAAACATGCGGATTCTATACATTTTTACCGCAGAGCCTGTAGTACACCAAATTATCAAATAATCTTTGCCGAATGAAACATGAATACTCACACTATGCGGGATAAATAGAGGCTATCAGTGGCCGCCAATTAGGTCGAGTCAGGTTTTGATGCCAAAATGAGTTTGTGCCAACTAAGGTAAAACCTTAGTGTCAAGAATTTCTTAGTTTTCGTCTTTATGGTCTTAGGGATTATGGATCCGTGGGACTCTAAAGGCTGGTTTAGAAGGGAAGGTGTACACTCGTGTCTCTTAATAGACTATTCTTCCTGACTCTAACTTGCAGAGAAGACAGATTCCCAGGTTATTTTCTGGCAGAGAGGCAAACACAGAGGAAAATAGGGAGGAGTCTGTGATGACTGAATCTCAAATCAGACCTAATTTCCTGTTACCCTCATATTTGGTTCACTTTTGTGAATATCTAACGCCATAATGGTTTCATGGCCTTATCTCTTAAGAAGACTTAAAGGAATGATTTTCCTCTGTTCAGGTACACTGCAGTGAAACATTAAAGCCTACTAATTCTACCGTTTTATTATATATTAATGATTATTAAGGTGACTCTCAGGACAGGATTTGAGATAACAGGATAAATAAAATTTTCCTTCCTGGTTATTCTCCTACCATTTCCACCCCAGAGAATTTTGGTGTGACTCAATTACATTAGGCAATGGTCCTTTTATGTTAATATCACTTACCTTCATAATATACTTTAAACCCATGAGCGCTAACTGCAAAGTCACTGGTCAAACGTAGTGAGAACACAGATTTGGTACTTGTCACTGGCGGTGGCAGATGGAATCCTGTTAACCTAAAAAAAATAAATGGAATTAATCATTAGTGTTATAGACATTTTCCCTAATAGAGTTAGTGGAAAGAGCATTAAAAGTCATTTTATCAAATCTCCAAGCTTTGTATAAATAAGTGTGTATATGTATGTCTGTGAGGATTTATAAACAAATTTATGTTAAAACTCACTCATCAAAAATAATTATTCTAGGTATATGTAAATATAGTTATTTACATACATATGAATGTGCATAACTATCATATCTAGTACACATATCATCTATATGAAAATACTGATTAATTTAGACTTTGGGAAATGAGTTGTGACAGTATGTGTTTAGGTATCTTTTGCTCCTGATTTTAACAACTGAATGTACAGAAGATATTTTTGTCAAATAAATTATTTTGCTGATAGTTTAGAATATATAAAAATAGTGGGGAGCATTTGGTAAAATTTAATATTAAGGGAAAAGATGTGATCTAAATATGATACCTTAAAACTTAAGTCTACAAATAAGATGTGATTTTGCATTATCAGATTCTAAAATTTCAATTAAGTTCTGGTAAAAATCATAGATACAAATTACTTTTGGGTTATATTGCATATTTTACAAAACAAATATTTGTCTGATTCTTTACTGTAATTTATTGCTTATTTTGCTGATATTTTATTGCATATAGTTACAAGCTTGGGTGTGCAATTAATTTACAATTGATACTTTTTCTAAACCAGAAAAGAGAAATTAAGAATTAAAGAAAAGCCACATACATAGAATATAATTTTTCTAAACAAATAAAAGTACATAATTTTTTATTTTTCTATGAATGGCCTTTTATTTTCTTTATTTTCTCGTGTTTATTATTAACATTAAAATAAGACTTAGTAATTTTATGAAATGGAATTATGCTTTTTAAAATATACAGTACTTTCTGTCTTTGCCCAACTTGTACATGTAGGATTAATCTACATTGAAATTACCATATATTTCATTGCTGCATAACAATAAATCTCATTTGTCTCAGGTGTGTTTATACTCTAAAAATTATTAAGAAACCCGAAAAGATTTGTGGGCTAGATTCATCAACATTTGTCCTATCTAAATTTTTTTAGTGTTTTATTTATTTTTGAGAAAGAGACAGATAGAATGTGAGTAGGAGAGGGGAGAGAGAGAGAGGACAACACAGAATCTGAAGCAGGCTCCAGGATCCAAGCTCAGCACAGCTTGGCGTGGGTCTCGAACCCACAAACTATGGGATCATGACCTGAACCAAAGTCAGTTGCTCAACTGACTGAGCCAGCCAGCCACCCCAAGTTTCTCCTATTTAAATTAAAACTGAGAACTATTTTGTACATGTGCATCTATTATTTAATTTAAAAATAACCAGAATAGACACCTTGCGTGTTGACATAAATTATTTTAATTCAAAATAAGTATCTTTTCCAGAACAAAAATGATAACAATGCTTTATATTCAGTTTTTTGAGAAATCTATTTAATATCTGGTCTATTAGCAGAAACTAGTTGGATTCTCATATAAACTGCTTTATTCAATATTTCAGAATATATTATTTTGGTTGATGGGTATGAAGAACCCTGGCCTCACTTATATATGTAGTTGGAAAAGGGAAGGTATTTCTAATAGTCTTTGCAGATTAAAGTGGATGCTATTCTTTGATACTACATAAAAACTTCACAAGTTAGTTGCAGTGTTGAATTTAAATTGTATCAATTAGTTGTTATACTGTGTAGCATTAAAATCCATTGCTTCACCTTGCTCTCCTAATCGGTCTTTTTTACCCATGCAATTTTTAACATGCATTGATCATTTGAGTTAGAGCTTCCAAATGTTGATACATTTTATTATAAAGTATCAAAAACCACATTTATTTTTATTGCTACTGACCTTATTAGAAAAATCATTAAACCTGGGGAAATTTTAAGGCTTACAGTAAAGGATTGAATTTCCCCAAATTCTAATTTGTTTACTTGAAACTCAGATTTCATTATTATCAACAAATCCTGTCAGTTGTTTTCTCTTGAAATAACAATTCAGGTTCATTGTGTGCATGTGTGCGTGTGTGTGTGTGTGTGTGTGTGTGTGTGTGTGTTTGTGTGTGTCAAAAAATATGTACACATTTAGTCCAAATGTGACTAAAATTTATTTCAGTCACTCAGGTAAAAAGGTGTTCCATGAAAAAGTGGCTAGTTCAGTGATCTCGTGGACTTCCTAAAAATGTCTTAGGACCTTCAAGCATCCATGGATCCCATTTTGAGAATTTAATGCAATAAATACACAACATTAAATTTATACATTCTACTGTTGATGGACCTTTGGGTTGTCTATAATCAGTACAGTGTGTTTTCATCAACATTCTTGCAAAAGTTCATTTGTACATACTTATCTGGCAGTTTCTCTAGGGTTTATCACCATTTAAAGCTTTAAACTTTCTTCTTTTTGGTGATTAAGTTGCATGATTTCCTATATAGCTACTGGTTAGAAGTTTATCTCTTAAATTATAAATCTATGAGTTGCCTTTGTTATATCTGCTTACCAATGTATATTTCGTTTGCATTGCAATTGGATAACATTTTCTGTATGAATTGAGTTCTTTGAACTTCTTGAGATTTGCTTTGTGGGTCAGATATTGTAATTTTTATTATGTGTCTAGTTTTCTTATAAAATAAAAAATATTTATCTATTCCTAATCCAAATTAGCACAAACTTAACACACATTATTATCTTATAGTTATGTGGGGGTTGGTGGAGTATAGCTCAGCTAGTTCTCTCTTTTGAGTCTCATGAAGCTGAAATCAAAGTGTCAGTTGGGCTGCATTTCTTCTAGAACTTCTGGACCTATATCTTCTTTCACTTCCAAATTTATAAAGCCGTTGCCAGAATCAAATTCCATGCAGTTGCAGGACTAAAGTCTCCTTGGCGTGGGGTCGTTCTCAGCTTCTAGAGCTTGCCTGCATTTCTCAGTTTGCGGCCCCCTTCCTGCACCTGCAGAGTCAGCAAGGACGGTGCAGGTTCTCTTTCTCCGAATATCTTTAGCCTTTCCTTCCATCTCATCCTTCTGCTGCCTCTTCTTCTGCCTCCAGATGGAGAGAGTTCTCAACGTTTAAATGCTCATGTAATTAGACTGTGTTCAAATTGATCATTCAGATATCTTCCTATTATAACATCTGTCTCAATCCCATTTGCAGAGTTATTTTCGCCGTACAATTTAACATATTCTCCCATTCCTAGAGACCATCATTCTAGGATCACTCTGGCTACTATAATGAGTATTTATCATTGGCTAGGAGCAGCATTCAGTATATCTTTTAGATAGATGTGTTTAAAATCTGGTTGACTAGTTACTAAAAGAAATATGCTAAAATCTCAGAATGTGATTGTAGATTTTTATATTTTTCCTTGTAGTTATGTCCATTTTAAAATATATTTGGGGGCTGCATTATTAGGTGTGTACAGTGTAAATGATTATATTTCCTAGTGAATTGAATATTCTATTTTTATGAAGTATTTTTTTATTTCTAATAGTGATCTGATCTTAAATGGTATCTTAATTTGTTAGAATTAATCTGGAACATCTTTTAATCTTTAATGTTTTGTATCCTTGTTTTTTAAAATATGTCACATGTAACCAGAGTACACTAGGCTATACTTCGAAATACATAAAAGATTATATGGGGCACCGGGCCGGCTCAGCTGGTTGAGCATCTGAGTCTTGATTTTATTTTTTTTTAATTTTTAATGTGTATTTGTGAGAGAGAGCACAAGCAGGGAGGGGCAGAGAGAGGGAGGAAGAGAATCTGAAGCAGGCTACTTGCTGTCAGCGTAAACCTGATGTGGGACTCAAACCCACGAACCATGAGGTCATGACCGGAGCTGAAGTCAGACACTCAACTGACTGAGCCACCCAGGTGTCCCTAAAATACGCCATCTGTAACCAGAATATACTAGGCTTTACTTTTATATACATGAAAGATTACAGATAAATAAAATCTCAAAAAGCGAAAGAAATTGCCACAGCCCTTCCAACCTTCAGCAGTCACCACTCTGACCAGTCAGCAGCCATCAACATAGCTCAGCACCCTCCATCAGCAAAAGATTATGATTCACTGAAAGCTCAGAAATTGGTTAGCATTTTAAAATAATAAAGTATTTTTTGGGGCGCCTGGGTGGCTCAGTCGGTTAGGCCTCCGGCTTCGGCTCAGGTCAGAACTCACGTTCGTGGGTTCGAGCCCCGCGTCGGGCTCTGTGCTGACAGCTAGCTCAGAGCCTGGAGCCTGCTTCTGATTCTGTGTTTCCTTCTCTCGGCCCCTCCCCCTCTCATGCTCTGTCTCTGTCTGTGTCAAAAATAAATAAAACATAAAAAAAATTAAAATAAATAAATAAATAAAATAACTAAGTATTTTTTTTACTTAAAGTATTTAATACTTTGTATTAAAGTATATACAATGGAATACTACATGGGAATGAGAAGAATGAAATCTGGCCATTCGTGGCAACATGGATGGACCTCAAGGGTGTCATGCTAAGCGAAATAAGTCAGGCAGAGAAGGACACATACCATATGTTTGCACTCATAAGTGTAACAGGAGAAACTTAACAGAGGACTATGTGGGAGGGGAAGAGGGAAAAATTGGGAGAGGGAAGGAGGCAAATCATGAGAGACTCTTGAATACTGAAAACAAACTGATGGCTGAAGGGGGAGAGGGAAAGAAGTAGGGGGTTGATGGGCATGGAGGAGGGCACTTGTTGGGATGAGCACTGGCTGGTATATGGAAACCAATTTTACAATAAACTGTATATAAATAAATAAATAAGTAAATGTAAAAAAAGTTTTAAAAAGTATGTCCATTTTTTAACATAATGCTATACTTAATAGTTTGCAGTATAGGGTAAATAGTTTTATATGCACTGGGAAATCAAAGAAGTCCATTTGACTTGTTTTCTGTGATATTCACTTTATTTCAGTGGTCTGTAACTGAACCCTCATTATTTCTGTCGTAGGTGTATAATTTACATGACTTCATTTTATAAGTTAATGTTTATGTGTGTAATTATTTATTAAGCATCTTTTTCTCCTTTGGATGCTGTTTTCTGAAGTCAGTTCTTGTAACTCACTAGTTCCTATTATGTAAGTACCCAGTACCTATTATGTAAGAAGGCCCTCAATAAACAGCTGTTAAGTTTGTGAATTTGGGTGGTAGGAGAATGTGAATGCCATCAGAACACTTCTTTTTCAAATGAAAAACTGTGTTCTTAGAAGCATTCTCAAAAATCATAAAAATGTCAAGGGACTCCGATTGTTAGGAAAAATCCAATAGTCTACATAGACACTCCTGTTGAGCAAAACATATTTTTCACTGTAATAGTATCCTCAGAAGTTAAAGGGAGATCAAATAGGCACCCTATCTGAAGTGTCTTTCAGGATATAAGTGTATAGTTTTAAAACTTATTTTTCAGGTAAAGGTTATATGATTTTTATCTTTAATATCAGCTATAAATTATAATATTTAAATATATATATTGCACTTGAAATTAACATGTTTTCTAGGTAATCTAAAAGCATGATCTTTTATGGATAAGTATGGACTTTTTCCACAGAATCATTTGTACTGATTCAGATACTTGTGAAATTTGGTGTTTTGCATATATTGTTAAATCATTAAATTATAAATTATATTTCCTTGTATTTTAAAACTCAATAGTGAATGGCATTTTATGTTCCTTTGAAAAGAAAACCATGGTAAAACTTTATTTTCTCTAACTTATAATTGAAGAAATCACAGTTCGAAAATGATCAGTAAGTAGTTCAAATTCATACTGCTGGTGAGCCGTGGAGCAAAGCCATAAACACATAAATTCTAACTCCTATGTATTCCTTATCCCGTAGTGATTTTTTTCATGAGGGCAGTATGCATATTTAATTCATTTTTGTTTCTCTACAATGTCTGTATAAATTTCTTAACAGATATTTGGAATAGATAAGAACATAATTTTACCCCCATAGTGGCTTTATGTAGTTGGGACTGGTAAAAACTGTCACAGTTTTAAGGTCATTAAATTAAAGGCCAGGAAGGTAATGTGGAACTCCCATCTCTACTCGTTGATGCATTTACATGTAGCAAATATCACTAGTGGTTAGCAAAGAGATTTTCCTAATGGGAAAACTAAGTAAGATTAGGCAACAGATATGTCAGGGGAAAATCATAGAATGATGCAATGTAAATTTCCTTCAGATACTATTTTTTAATAAAAGTTAAAAATTGAGAAAAATTGGCCAAGGATTGAAATGTATTACTTAAAAAAATTTTAAATGTTAATTTATTTTTGAGAGAGAGAGACAGAGTGTAAGTGGGGATGGGACAGAGAGAGAGACACGGAATTGAAAGTAGGCTCCAGGCTCTGAGCTGTCAACGCAGAGCCTGAAGTGGGGCTCAAAACCACAAACCGCGAGATCATGACCTGAGCCAAAGTCTGATGCTTAACTGACTGAGTCACCCAGGAGTCCCTGAAATATATTAATTTTAAGTAATGACTCTGTTTTATGCTATCACAACTATTACTATTTTCTCTCATTGTAAATTTAGCACATATGCATGTAAACTCAGATTAAAGAACAATCATTCCTTCTTAATACATTTAGCTTCATGAAAAATTCATAACATTTCCTCTATTTTTTATATTTCATTATTCGGTGAAATTTCTCATAGCCCAGGGCTACTTAGTTTATGGGCATTTTTCTAGTGCATCCTCTTGTGTGACAGAGTGGCACACATAGTGGTTATTTTTCATCTTACATTTAATAGTTTCTAATGTATAGCCTCTATTCTCCCTGCCTCCTAATCATACATTTATATTTTAACCTTTTATTATTTACAAGGCAAAGCATTTATCAGAGGCTGTTGTGTGTTTTAAAAATCATGCACTTGAAATGAGTGATCTTATTACTTCTTATGATCCCTTTTAGATGAAAGCATTCTTTAAGCATTTCCATTTACAAAGATGGAGAAACATTAATTATGTCTCACACTGTATAGAGTAACTAGATTTATGGAGAATTAAATAATGAACTTATAGCTCTGTATCATTGACTAATAGGAAAAATGCTAAAATAATTATTTGGTAATTAATACAAAATGGATTGAAATTTAAATTACAAGAAAGTGATTTATAATGTCAATGCATATGCTCTTTGAATAATGGTCTATTTATTTAAGACTTTAAATATGGCATTTAATGTACCATTTGATTGCTTAGTATAATGGAAACTCTTAAAGTGTCAAGGCTGATGGATAAGAATGATACCTGTCTTATTATGTAAATATGTTTATAAACTTTTAACAACAAGGTGTTATTTCTAGCAAACTGAGAATCAAGCATGATTAGATCTATACTACACCAATGTAATCAAAAAGCTCCTTAAATGTACACAGACACGTATTTAATATTTTTTAATTTTTAAGTTTATTTATTTATGTTGAGAGAGAACAAGAGAGATCATGAGCAGGGGAAGGGCAGAGAGAGTGGAAGAGAGAATCCCAAGCAGGCTCCAGACTGTCAGTGTGGAGCGCATTGCTGGGCCCAAACCCACAAACCGTGAGATCATGACCTGAGCAGAAATCAAGACTCAGAGGCATAACCAACTGAGCCACTCAGGTGCCCCAGAAGCCATAGTTTTAAGTCAAAAGGCTGTTCTGGGGGCGCCTGGGTGGCTCAGTCGGTTAAGCCTCCAACTTTGGCTGAGGTCAGATCTCTCGTTCGTGGGTTTGAGCCCCGCATCAGGCTCTGTGCTGACAGCTAGCTCAGAGCCTGGAGCCTGCTTCCGGTTCTGTGTCTCCTTCTCTCTCTGCCCCTCCCCCTCTCATGCTCTGTTTCTCTCTGTATCAAAAATAAATAAAACATTAAAAAACATTTTAAAAAAAGGGTGTTCTGTTATTACTACTTATAATGAGATTGGGTAGAAACTGACATGGGGAGTAGAAAAAGGTAAATAAAGAGAGCAGGCCTTCTTTTAAAATAAAAGTGGTAACATTACCCCAAATCCCAGGCTTTTGTGATGGTTAAATAAGAGAATCATGTGGAATGGCCTGGTTTTTTTCTGGAATCTAAGAAATACCCACTACATGTTAGTTTCATTAGTATTGTGAGTCAGAATCCACTGCCCTTTCATCGGCACTCTCTGTCATGCTGTGGTTAAGATAAATTCCCATGGTGACTTCTCATTACTACCAGTTAGAAATTTAGATACAAAGTATCTTACAATTTTACTTTGGTTATACAGGTCCTGAAAATGATCCAGGTGATACACAGGGAATTCTTTGCTGAAGTGAACTTTTAATCTATTTAATTTCAAAACGAATGGGAAAACCACAGGAACAAGTAGATATTTAAAGTAATGGCTGTTCTGTGAGAATAAATCATGCATAGCCTATTGAATTGGGATACATGAAGCACAGCATGATAATTCATGGTTGTGTCAAGATGTCACTAAATTTAATATCAAAGGAAAAGATGGCTGTGGCAATATTTGAATAATTATATCATTTGTTGCGATTAACTGAACTGAATCTTGTCTGAAATATAAAATTCCTGAAAACTGCATCTTATGTGAGAAAGCAGATTCATAGTGTTATGAACATGTGTTAGGAATAGATCCAGAAATGGAAATGAGTATATATATTGATATACATATGGACATGGCTAGGGATTAGGGTAGACATGGGTTTGACTATGAACATAGTAAAGTTCTTTTATATTCTGTCCATCATATTGAAATACCTATAAATCTTGGGAGATTTTCAGAATACATCACTTGCCAGCATTGTTCTCTGTTAACTTTTGTCATTCCCATATTGGAATGTGGATTAAAAGTGTGAGTTATTATTATGACTTGACAGGTAGGTGCATGGGCTTTAGCAGGTGTTAGAGGTGAGATTTTTCTATCAGCTTACCAGAATTCAAGTTTAAAGAAATTGTTTTGATCTTACAAACAATTGAGCTCATCACTGCAAATTTCTGATTACTGAAAGCTAGTGAATGTTCTCTCTAACCTACATTCCTTGGTCTTAAATTATTATTCTTATAATTAAATATTTCCATGCTTTAAGTATTTTAGGTTTTATTCCCATACTTTTTGAAACTTAGAGATGCACAAATATTATAAAACCACTATTCCATAAAGAAAACTTTTTCTTCCCTGAAAAACAGTTTGAAAATTCCCTCAACTCACTGCATCTAGAATTACTCCATTTACATAAAACTCATTTTTTATAGTGACTTTGGAGTTTCATCTTTGGGACCAACATTTTATCCACGATCCATGCAATATAGTACTAGAAAGTTTTTTCAACATTTTTCAGAATTTTCGCCTACTATTGCCAAACTTGTATAATGTCTCTTCTTTCTGATCTTCTTTTGTTTTATTTTTTCATTCATTGAATGAATCTTTGGATTTTTAAATTTTTTTAATGTTTTATTTATTTTTGAGAGAGAGAGAGAGACAGTGTGAGCAGGGCAGGGTCAAAGAGAAAGAGAGACACAGAATCGTAAGACAGACCCCAGGCTCTGAGCTAGTTGTCAGCACAGAGCCCAATGGAGGGCTCGAACCCACAAACTGTGAGATCATGAACTGAGCTGAAGTCGGACGCTTAACTGACCACCCAGGTGCCCCAAATGATTGGATTCTTATCTTTGGAGGTGTAAATAATCATAATTCCAAAGACAGTGTAGTTGAACCTGAAAAAAAAACTTGAAGTACAGTGAACTTATGAACTTATTAATGAATGCCAGACATTTAAACGTATTTTACAATGTCCCCATCTTGCATAATTACCTGTAGTTTTTCAGGAACATATTTTTCCAAAGGTGAAGTTTTATGAAGCAGCTGAAGTTAGTGAGCATAAGCTTGGATTCTAGAGTATACAACTGGAAAACACATATTTCACTACTTGTCAGTAATGTGATATTGGGTAAGGTGTTTTATCTCAATAAACTCAAGGTAAGATGAGGTTAATAAAAGGAATTACCCCATAGTTATTTTGTGAGGATTAAGTGGGATAATCCTTCTAAAAATTTAGCAAGTGCCTAGCACATGCTAAATACTGCTTTTACCATAATTATTTTGCTGATAAAGCTACCCAGGGCTCAACTAATTGGTGTAAACACATTAAATAATAACTGTGGTGCTGGCTTCCCTGGAGTAAATCTCAGTGTTCCCATTTACTATTATATGACATTAGGCAAGTTACTTCCCTCCCCATCTGCTTTCTCACTGGCAAAATGAGCTTAAGCTTTTGTCAGTTTTAAATAAGTTAATACAAGCACATCACTTGGAACACTATCTGGCATTTAGCAAGTGCTACAGATGGGTTTGCTATTCTTGCTATTCACTCTCGATAACAAACATGAGAATTAGAAAGCTCTTTCATGACCAACCAGAATTTGCTTCCTTGTAGCACCCAATTATTAACACTTACAATAGACTTGGATTATGTAACTAAGGGTAATTCTTCAAGTATATGCTATTATGCTCTTCTAAGTTGCACCCCACCCCCTTCCAAGTTTAGCATTCCCAGGGCTTTTATTTTAGATATAAAATTAGTAAAAACCATTACATGCTGTTTGTTTAAAGTAAATGTAAGGCAAAACTATATACAAGAAAGAGATGAGAACATTATTACATCTTCTAATCACTGATAAAACTTGCTAATTAGGATGGAAGGGGAGAGAAAAAGGAGAAAGGAAGAGATGGGATGAGACCATATGTATATTTAGAAATCTGAAATTATTGCGATTAAGTGAAGTGATTTCCCCCCACCCGTTATAAACCCTGCTGTCTTTTTCTTGGTACATCCCAAAGACCTCTAACAGGCCATAATAAACTATCTTAACATTTGAATTTTACTCTAATTCTTATGGTCCTCTACATTCACTAAGGAAAAAAAAGCATGACTCTACAAATGTATACTTTGTATTCTTCCATACTGACAGTTGTTTGATCCATTAATCCAATACACATAGATAAGGATTTAACTCAAAACTAATGGCTCTTTGTGTCTCCCAGAAAGATATTATTGATTATCTCTCAGTTTAACAAAACATGAAAATTATATGACATGTTACTTATCTATAACACATGTGTATATTAGAAGTATAGAATTCTGTCTGTATTCTAGGTATTAAGAGGTTTGTTCTTAAAAGAGCAATGACCGCACATTTAATCAATATCCCTACAGAGATATGTAATATAGATATACTTATTCTATATTCTTTAGAGTCCAATGATGAAAACAAATTAAATTTTTATGTAACCTAAAATGATCATAGAAAAGATTTTGAGATTTAATGCTGCTCACCAGTTTTATGGATTTAGATAAAGTATTAGATTGTAAAACATAAAGCTCTGCAGTTGGAGAGTTTGAAATACAGCTTTATGCTGGTAATGATTAAATATGTTTTGATAAAGATCCTATACAATTTAATCTAGATATTCTGAAAATTAAAAAAGCATGGATTCTTTGATAGTAGTTTTGGTTCTGCTTCTGAGTCAATACTTGGTTTTCAAACATACTGAATAGATTCCATTAAGACCATACCAATTACTCTAACAAAGTGTACATAGCCATTATTTTATCCACTGTGCCCAACATCACTTACTTACAAATTTTCACAACTGTCTTTGAGATGATTATCTCTTTATGCTAAAGACAACTGATAAACGACATAGCCTTTTGAAAATTTTCTCTATTTTTAAGTTAAATAAAATTATAATCTGTCTTTATTAGAATACATCATAAAGAAAATATTAATATGAGAATGCAGTTGCATAGGACATATGTAGCCATTTCTCTAATTAGTGTATTTGGACATGATTTAGGCTAATTAAGTGTTATCAGATAATTTTTATGTCAAATGAAAAATCATTCAGTCCATTAATCTATTGTCTTAAAATAATAATAATTCAGACCCAAACATTTAAAAGTGAATAAAAATTCAATATTAAATATTAAGTTATGTCTTATATTGTTATAGACTGTGTTACTATATATAAAGTATTTTTAAAAAATTATTCTTTTACAGGATCAAGAAAAAACAATTGTAGACTTTTACACTATATAACACTGAAGATGATTAAATGTAATAAATGTTAGCAAACATGATTAGATGATGGTATAAGTACTCTGTTTTATTTTAGAAATAATATCTTTATGTACCTTGATGTTTCATGTTCCATATCGTAGGGATTCTTCAGCAAATCTACATTCCACATGGGGCTTGAACTTACAACCCAAATCAAGAATTGTATGCTCTACCACCTGAGCCAGCCAGACACCCCAAAATTGTAGGGATTCTTGAATGATATTTACAAACATGGAAAATAATAATTACTAACATTTTACTTTATTTTATTATTTTATTTTATTTTTTAAAATATATTTATTTCTTACATTTATTGACATTTACCCTTTTGAGAGGCAGAGAGAGACAGAGTACAAGTGGGGGAGGGGCAGAGAGAAGGAGACAGATTCTGAAGCAGGCTCCAGGCTCTGAGCTGTGAGCACAGAGCCTGATGCGGGGCTCGAACTCACAAACTGTGAGATCATGACCTGAGCTGAAGTGCATCGCTCAATCAACTGAGCGACCCAGGTGCCCCCTCACATTTTAATAATATATAAATATATAAATATACAAATGTATATAATTTAGTTTTAATAAAACATGGAAATATGATTTGAAGTTTGCTAGGTATGTATGTACTTTATCTCTTGCTAATCTGTTTTAAACATAAACATTTCCTGTAACAGATGTTTTTCCATTATCATGAAATTAATATTACAGTATTAACATTGATTAGAATATAGTAACACAAGAATATTTCAGTCATTTAACTCTTCCTTCATAACTATGGTAGGAACTCATTGGGACAATTGAAATACATTTTATTTTTAGCACTGAATTGAAGGAGAATGTTTAAGAATCACATTCCCTTAAAAGTTAATGAAGTTACTATGTGAGAAGCTGAAATAAGATAACCATTGATGCTACATGGAATAAATACAAATTGTTAAATTCCTGTTAGGCTAATGGATAGCCATATATCTATTTTGTTGTTGTTGTTGTTGTTGTCTAATTTGGGGCTCTTTGGAGAGCACCTTGTTAATAATTACACTGGGAAGATAGCCAAAAAATAAGAAAGATTGTTCAGGAACTTGAGATACTTGTTCCCCTACCAATAGCCCCTAAGACATCAGATACTACCAAGTATAACAAAAAAATATAAATCATTGTTTGCATCCGAGGTGGTATATCATTATCTATAAATGATGGGTTCTTTAACCAAAGGAATACGTTTTATTTGAAAGTATATATTCTAATATGAAAAATACAAAGAAAAGAAAGTTTTTTTCAATAGACAAATGCCAATGACTATCTTTTAGTGAAAATAATAGAAAAAGAAAAAAGCAGTACTTGCTTATTGATATCTCCATTTTTTATACTTTTACGGCTACATAGATAAAGTTAGAATGATAGCATGATTGAAGCAAATATCTAGTTAGGCTTAAGAATCGACATTTATCATATTCATAACTATTAATTTATCCTAGGTATCAAATTGATAATGCTTACCTCAAAATGATTAGGTTTACATATTTTGAGAGAGAAAGAGAGTGGAGGAGGGGCAGAGAGAGAGGGAGAGAGAGAATTCAAAGTGGGCTCCACACTGTCAGTGCTGAGCCCAATGCCAGGTTCAATACCAAGAACCATGAGATCATGACCTGAGTGAAGATCAAGAGTCAGATGATTAACCAGCTAAGCCACCCAAGAACCCCATCAAAAATGATTTTTAATAATTATTACAGAATACAAATATTATCTCTATATTTTAAAATATTTATTTATTTATTTATTTATTTGAGAGAGAGGGAGAGTGAGAATCTCAAGCAGGCCCTATGCTCTCAATGCAGAGCCTGACTGGGAGAACAGTCTCATGGATTGTGAGACCTTGACCTGAGCTGAAATCAGGAGTTGGACACTTAACTGAGTGAGAGACCCAGGTGCTCCTAGCATTCCTATTTCTTGAGGAAACCCATTGTCACTCAGTAATTTGGCTACACTTTTGATAGAGTATCATTGGAATAATAGAAAGAGTTTAATTTTTCTATGGAGTGAAGATGAGAAGAAAAGTAAAGTAATTGAAATAGAAGACCATGACAAATATAATGCTAAATAAAAACATACATAAAATATTGCATGACAAAGTGTATAAAATAATTTATATTCCAAATATGCCATGTTCTTACTTAAACAAGAGAAATTATTTTAAAAAGAATTGAATAATGTAAGTTTTTTTATCATTAGATCTACAAAAATATAGATAAAACAGAAAACAAAAGTATATTCATCAACTAAGTACTAGTAAACATATTTAGAAATTATATTCTATGAAGATCAAACTTTTCTGTACATTTAAGCCAGACAATTATTTAGAGAAATTTAATCAATTATTTTCATTAGTCCTGGAGGATTAGAGAAAGGAATGGACTTATTCCTAATTAATTTTAGACTTAAATTTTAGAAATTTAATTGTAGGTAATGCTCATAAAATACATTAATATGTTAATAAAATTAGAAGGAATGACAAAATGAGAAGAAAGAAAAGGAAAAAGAGAGTGGATAGGAGTAATGGAAGAATACAGATGAAAAATAAATCTCATCATTGTAACAAAAAAGCTGTTCAAGTAGGAATTTTATTTTGGAGTCCTTTTTAAAAATTCCTGGAAACACATTTTCTTTGTGTTGGTCCAGTGGCCTTTGCAATCATGATGCATCATCACTCCAAGCTGGGTACTTTTACATACGTGTGGACAGAGATATGACTTCATTGTTTCTACTGTGAAATTTTGCTCTGAATATTATAGCATAGATCCTCTGATAGGTGCAACATTTTATGTCTCAACAGCCCCTTTCCTGACTTCCACACCTATATATCTGACCGCTATTTTACATTCCCACTTCGATATCTAATCAGCATTGCAGAGATATGTCCAAAATCTAAATCTCATTCAGAAACTTGTTGCCTTCTCATTTGTTCTCTTGAGATGTAGAAGCTCTTTCTCTTGTTTTGTTTCTGGATGAACAGTGGAAGTGGTTACATTGCTTTGAAGATCCCAGCTTCGCTCTTAGAAGCAGTCCTTTCTCAGTGGTTTGGTGGAAGCCACATGGGTCCCCTTTATGGAGTCAGCATCTGCTGGGTGGCTTACCCCCTTGGCTCCAGGGCTCACTAAATCCACATCCTTCCATGGTAACAGCATGGTGCACAGCACAGCAGTTTGTTCTGTATTCTGGAAATTCTAACCCCTTTCCTTCTCCCCTCTAGCTTTATTTCTTCCCAATAGTAAATATTCTCCGGAGTGCTTCTTCCCCTTTTGCCTGGTTTCATCTCTTCAATTTTTTTTCATTTAAATTCAAGTTAATTATCATGCAATGCAGTATTAGTTTCATTTGTAGAACCCAGCAATTCATCACTTACATGTAACACTCAGTGCTCATCCCAACAAGTGCCTTCCTTAATGCCCAGCACTCATTTAGCCCATTCCCCACCCTCCCCCACCTCCCCTCAAGCAATCCTGTTTGTTCTCTGTATTTTGGGTTTTTTTGTTTGTTTTTTATTTTTAATTTTTTAATGTTTGCTTTTGAAAGAGAGAGAGAGAAAGAGAGAGAATATGAGTGGAGGAGGGGCAGAGAGAGAGAGAGAGATACAGAATCTGAGGCAGGCTCCAGCCTCTGAGCTGTCAGCACAGTGCCTGATGTGGGGCTAGAACCCACAAGCTATGGGATCATGACCTGAGCTGAAGTCAGATGCTTAACTGTGTGAGCCACCCAAGTGCTCCTGTTCTCTGTATTTAAGTCACTTTTGGTTTGTCTCCTCTTTGTTTTCATCATATTGTTCCTTCCCTTCCCCTATATTTATTTGTTTTGTTTCTTAAATTCCACAGATGAGTGAAATCTTATGATATTTGTCTCTCCTGACTTATTTCATTTAGCATAATACACTCTAGTTCCATCCATGTAGTTGCCAATGGCAAGATTTCATTCTTTTTGATTGCCAAGTAGTCTTCCATTGTATACACATACCACATCTTCTTTATCCATTCATCAGTTGATGGTCATTTGGGTTCTTTCCATAATTTGACTATTGTATAAACATTGGGGTGCACATTCCCCTTCAAAACAGCATTTTTCTATCTTTTGGATAAATACCTAGTAGTGCAATTGCTGGTTTATATGGTAGTTCTATTTTTAATTTTTTGTAAAACCTCTATACGGTTCTCCAGAGTGGCTGTACCAGTTTGCATTCCCACCAACAGTGCAAAAAGGTTCCGCTTTGTCTACATCCTTACCAACATCTGCTGTTTCCTGAGTTGTACATTTTAGCCATTATGACAATTGTGAGGTAGTACCTCATTGTGATTTTGATTTGTATTTCTTTGATGATGCGTGATGTTGAGCATCTTTTCATGTGTGTGTTAGCCATCTGGATGTCTTTGGAAAAATGTCTATTCATGTTTGGCCCATTTCTTATCTGGATTTTTTTTGGGGTGTTGAGTTTGATAAGTTCTTTAGAGACTGTGGGTCCTAACCTTTTATCCAATATGCCATTTACAAATATCTTCTCCTATTCTGTTTGTTGCTGTGTAGTTTTGTTGACTATTCCCTTTGCTGTGCAGAAGATCTTTATCTTGAGGTCCATATAGTTCATCTTTGCTCTTGTTCCCCTTGCCTCCAGAGATATGTCTAGTAAGAAGTTGCTTCAGCTGAGGTCAAAGAGGTTGATGCTTGTTTTCTCCTGTAAAATTTTGATAGTTTTCTGTTTCACATTTAGATCTTTCATCCATTTTGAATGAATATACAGAAATCAGTTGCGTTTCTATACACCAGTAATGAAGCACCAGAAAGAGAAATCAAGGAATTAATCCATTTACAACTGCATCAAAAACTATAAGACACCTAGGAATAACCAAAGAGATAAAAGATATGTACGCTGAAAACTATAGAAAGCTTATGAAAGAATTTGAAAAAGACAGAAAGAAATGGAGAAACATTACTTGGTCATGGATTGGAAGAAGAAATAATGTCAAAATGTTTGTACTATCCAAAGCAATCTACACATTTAATGCAAGCTCTTTCAAAATAACACCGGCATTTTTCACAGAGCTAGAACAAACAATTATAAAATTTGTATGAATAAGAAAAGACCATGAATAACCACAATAATGTTGAAAAAGCAAAGCAAAGCCGGAGGCATCACAATTCCAGACTTCAAGCTGTGTTACAAAGCTGTAATCAAGACAGTGTGGTACTGGCAAAGATACACTGATCAGTGGAATAGAATAGAGAACCCAGAAATGGACCCACAAATGATGACCAATGAGTCTTCAATAAAACAGGAAAGAATGTCCAAGGGAAAAAAGACAGTCTTATCAGCAAATCATCTAGAAAAACTGGACAACAACCTGCCAAAGAATGAAAATGAACTACCTTCTTACACCATACACAAAAATAATATTTTGTTTTTTAAATGTTTTATTTATTTGTAAGAGAATGCATGTGAGTAGGGGAGGTGCAGAGAGATGGGGACAGAGGGCTCTGTGCTGACAGCAAAGAGCCTGATGTGGGGCTGGAATTCATGAAGCATGAAATCATGACCTGAACCGAAGTCTGATGCTCAACCTACTGAGCCACCCAGGCACCTCAGTCTCTTCATGCATTTAAAATCTAGTTTCCTGTGTCAAACTCCTGTTTGTTTTTCCAGTTTTATCCTATCTGATTATCTATAGATACATATACATTGTTTCTCACTGAAAGGAAGAAAGTGTGAGAAATTAATAAATACATTATTTTCCTTTGTTCTAGTACCTTATTGATCATTAAATTAGATTACTCTTTTAATATTATTTGTTTTGAAAAAATACATTTCTGTATATGATGTGCTAATTTCCTTGCACCTAAATTTATGTTTATATAGTGTTAAATCAGTTCTGAATAATGTTCTACTCATTCTACTCTGTGAATTATTAGGTATATTTTTTGCTATATGTATTAAATTAAATGTGATATCACCACTTGTACATGCATGGCTAAATTTACCTTTAGCTAACAAGGATAATCATATTACCTTGAAACATGAAATTAAATATGCCTTCAAAATTAAAATACTTTTGTCAGCAAAATGCTTTGTTTAGCTGCTTTTATGCCAAAAAAGCAGAACTATTTTAACTAATGAAATATTAAGTGCTACCAGTTATTAAGTTTTTACTGTGAATCAAGTTCATCATTATTATCGCAGTATCCCATCATAACCTTGTATATGACTTTATTTTTATTATTTCCTTTTGCAAATGAAGAAATGAATTCATTGAAAAGAGAAACTACTTATTAAGAGACACATTGTTAGAAAAATGGCAAAGCCAAAAATGAAGGCCATGTTCTTTTTTGCTAGTCTATGTGGACTCTAGTTTAGTTTGGTAAATTTTTAATAAATTGATCAATTTTTCCAAATTATTCAGACAAGTTAATGTGAGTACTTAACTTGAAAGTGAGAACTTAAAATTAATCCATGTATTTGACAATTAGATCACCTTGTCCTGAATAGCTTAGTGAGGTAACAAATCAAATTCAGTAATTATTAACAGAAATATGAAAATAAACATAGAAAGCCCATATTGGCTATTATTTTAAGAAGCTTAGCTGTGAAAGAAATGTGAGTTATGGTGTGATTGATTGACATTAACCTTGATAAAGGACGATCCTTATTACAGACTTGTAGAAGGAGAAAAAGAAGTACTGGCTGATAATATACATATTAAGATAGAATCTTTGAGGCCATGATTAAAACATTATCATCATCACTGATGTTTATAGAAATTTTTGTGTATGCCAGTTACTGAGTTAATATTTAATACATTTAGCTCACAACACACTGTGAAGATGGCCTTTTTGTACTTTTATTCTTCCATAAAATTTAGAGAGGTTAGGTGGTTTGGTCTCCCATTTAATAGTAGAAGAATTAGAATTCAGCAGAAATCTCACTCCAAAATACATGTTATTTCTATCATCACAATTTAAATATAAGTTAAAAATATAGAAAAAAGAGGCATTTGAAATTTAATATTGAGAACAGAAAATGCCTTCCTTTCAAAGATACTAAGATGAAAATAATGCTGTTCAGAGTCCAAATGCGGTTGAAAAGACTTATATAAAATACAGTTAAAGTATTATAAATAAATTAAATAGCTTAAAAATATATGTGAATAAAAATAGATCAGTAGAAAACTAAGAAAAGTCCTCCCACCATTCAAATAAAATGCTCTTACTGATAATATGGCAGTGTTTATTGATAGTAAATGTGTTAATCGAATTCTAGGAGTTTCTATGAGAAGAACAATGAAATTGAAAAGGCAATTAGTGTCCCATGGATAATGCTATGTAGACAATACCGAAAAAGTTGGTAGAGGGGAAACTCTCTCTCTTCCTTTGTTTCTTGAATAAGGAACATAAGATCTCTGCAAACCAGAATAACAGTCAGCATTATTTTCCACATCCCTCTCCAAAGAGTTTCCCCATTACAGAAACCCTATTTCTACATTCTAGGAAAGACAGAATCCCAGTAAACAACCAGATTGGAAAGTTGGTGGCTTTTTGGTGGACATTGTACAAGAAAGATATAAAGCATTTTATAGGAGGGGAATGATGGGAAGAAGTATGGTAGCATTACTTTCTAATAAAATCAAACAGTACTCTTTATACTGGCCCTTCTATGCAATGATAATAAAAGCAATCAATGCTCTGTAAGAATAAACAAAATATTTTATGCTAAAATATTATAATGACATATTTCAATTAATATATGTTTTATTAGCATTTAAGTCAGTGTGTTATTAGTTGAAGGATTAACATATAGGCCAGTGAAGTAGAATAGAGTTTAGACACAAAATCAGACATAAATACCTAATTGATTTGTGATAAACTGAGATACAGTAAAGATTTATTTTCTATATATGGTGCTGAGTCAGGCATATATTCATATAAAAAAAATGAAAATGACAAAATTTATAAACCTTATTCTTTACTCACAGGGACACAAATACTGTCTATAGGTTGTGTATCTAAATGTTAAAAAGTAATAAAATGACCTTTAATGATCTAAGAGTTTTAAATTAATACACAAAGGCATTAAAATGTAGGAAAATGAAATAATAAATTACACTACATTAAGAACATCTTTTATTAAAAGATAGAGTTAAAGTGAAAAGTCACAAACTGATGGAACTCTTATCAAGAATACAAAAAGAATCCCTACAGACTGTTAATAAAAGAAGAAAGCTCCCAAGAAAGGTGGGCAAAGACTTGAGTAGCACATTATATAATAGGATATCCAACTGATCGATATGCATATGAAAAGTGTTCAACTTTGTTTGTAGGAAAATACAGATTAAAACTAGATGTTAAGTAAGATCTTCTTTTATCAAACAACAAAAACACAATGCTAATACTACTAAATACCATAGATGGATTGAAAGTGAAAAATCAGACATTACCAAATATTGTCAAGCATGTAGAACTAAACTTTCAAACACAGCTTGTTTCAGTGCAAATTATTACAAATGATTTGGGAAAATGTGTGGCAATAGCTTGGAAGAACAAATTATGCATTTAGCTCCAAGAGAAATACTTAAATACAATCGTGAGTACATGTACATGAATGATTATGGCAGTTCTATTCACCACAGTAACCCCAGACTGGTAATCCCAGATTGCCACCAATAGTACAGCAAATAAACTCACATCAACACTCCTAAAATGTGAAACCATTTGTTATGAGAATAAATAAACCACAACTACACACAGTAATATGTGTATTTGACTTTCACTGACATGACATGTAGGAAAAGATCCCTTAATGCATCTTTCCATTTCTTTTAGTTAAAAACAAGCAAAATTAATATTTCCTGTTACATGTTAAGAAAGTGGTTATCCCAAAGAAGGGGGAAAGGTTTTGTGATTGGAAGAGACAATTTTCTTTTTTTGATCATAGTGTTAATTTCATGGATGTATTCATTTGACATAATTCATCAAACTAAAAACATGTAATTTGGATTCTTATGTGTATTGCTCTTTAATAAAACATCTCAAAATTTAGTATGCAAAGGAAAATAAACACCAGAGGGGGAAAAGTGTCATAATAAGGGAGGGAGCATTTAGTGATTTCTTTCCTAGCAGAAAAAGGAAAACATAATTGGCTATGAAATAGAAGAAATAATTTTTATTGAGGCCTACACTACAGGAAGAAACATCATTTGAATGAATGTTAGATAATAATGATTATTATAATCAAAAAAGAGGCTTGCAGAGAAAATGGTTTTTTTTAAGTCCATGTATTTATTTGGAGAGAGAGAGAGTGAGAGCTGGAGCAGGGGAGTGGCAGGGAGACAGGGAGAGAGAGAATCATAAGCAGGTTCTGTGCTTTAACTGTGGAGCCGGATGTAGGACTCCACCCCATGATTGGTGAGATCATGACCTTAGCCGAAATTAAGAGGTGGTCACTGAACCAACTGAGCCACCTTGTTTCCTAAAAAGTTTCTTTTTAATGTTAAACAATAGAAAAAAGATTCTTGAAAGTAAGATGTCAGCTTTATTGGGCTAAATCTAATTAATATCTGGCCTTTTTTTGAAATTCTCAAATAAAACATAAAATTAAGTAAAAGAAGATAAAATGTATTTAGGTACACAGCTATGAAACCATATGTGAAATATACACACAGACGTGAAGATAAAAACATATGGCTGGTTATATGTAAATACCAGTGAGATGCTGGTATTGACTAAAAAATGGTGCTACTGATCAATTTATTACCAATACCAATGACTAATGGTACAGTTGTCCCAATACTTTGTCCCAATAATTTATTTATTAAAATTATCTATCCTTAATTTTTGCATCATGTATCTAATCTATATCTATATACCTAATAGGACACTGGAATTACACGTTGAATTAGTTCATAGAACATATCAAAGTTAACTAAGAGAACTGAAATATTGAAATTTGCCAGCAATTTGATGAAATAATCAGATAAGAATGATATATTAGTTCAAAAAATCATCCGAAGAGAATATTAAGTACACTCTGAACAATTTAATGGAATTAAAGTATTATTTATTCAAACTTTGAATATAGTTATGGTCATTTTTGCCAACTCAGTAAGTATTTAGTAGATAAATATTACTGAATATTTACATATTTGTATTATATTAATGTCAGAAATATAAAGACAAATACAGTCTTCTTAAATACAAGAACTTAAAGCCTATCTAAGACCAAGATTATATTGTTTTAATATCCATTTCTATACATCCTTGGTAAATAGCTAAGCATTTTATTTTTAAACAACTATTAGAATTATTTGTGATGAAAATTTATTATTTTTTGTAACATATACTTGACTAATCTTCAAAATTTTAGCTAGTCCTAAATTTTAGAGAAATGTCAATTTTTGGCTTTCTCCATTATAACATGCATTAATTTAGATGTGATGGTGAGCAGATCGGGCAATATGTAACAAAATAAAATTGACTGATATATACAGAGTTGAAGTTTTTAATCAACAGGTCTTGATCCAATGTACAAAAACACTGCATCAACTAACAGAATAATAAGATTAATTAAAGGGGATAAAAATAAGACTGATATCATAATGGACATTTAGTTTTTATATGGGGTAAGGAAAGACATGATGGGAAGAGTATCATTAGGTTAGCTTCAGAAATGAAAATGGGTGCTAAGTGACTCAGCTGGTTAAGCTCTGACTTTGGCTCAGTTCGTGATCTCATGGTTTGTGGGTTCAAGCTCCACATCAGGCTCTGTTCTGACAATTCAGAGCCTGGAAGCTGCTTTGGATTCAGTGTCTCCCTCTCTGCCTCTCCTCTGCTCACACTCTGTCTCTCTCTCTCTCAAAAATAAATACAAATTTAAAAAGATTTTAAAAATGAAAACTTAGGTTTTTAAAAGAAAGGATTTCCTGGGGCACCTGGGTGGCTCAGTTAGTCAAACATATGATTTCAGCTCAGGTCGTGATCTTGTGGTTCGTGAGTTGGAGCCCAGCATGAGGCTCTGCGCTGACAGCTCGAAGCCTGGAGACTGCTTCAGGTTCTGTGCCTCTCCCTCTCTCTGCCCCTCCCTGGCTCACCCTCTGCTCTGTCTCTCTCTCTCTCTCTCTCAAAAATAAATAAACATAAAAAAAGTTTCCTGATTATTTTCATTTGTTCTAGATTTAATCCTACTAAGGCTCTCTTAAAATATATTTTGACAACATTTATTTATGTATTTTAAACTCAATGAAGCTTTTCTAGATTAAAAAGTCACAGATACTATAGTAGTGGGATTCATTTTACATTTTAGCAACACCTCAAGTATAAATATATATTATCATTTTCAAAATGTTATTTTCATGTTTGACCTAAAAATTAAGAATAAGTAGATCATTATGGCAAATCAGTTTCATAATAAAAACTGCTTTTAAACTTTCAATCAACAAGCATTTTTATTGAACATCTTCTATGAATTAATCAAGAACCTATTAATACCTACTTACCATCTAATGCCATCTCTCACTATTTTACATGCTCTTGTCATCCCAGCACAGAGGAAGAAAACCTCAAGAGGTCAGATGAAACCTTTATGTGTGTCAGCCCCTGTGTGAAGATGTGGATTAAAAGCAAGGGAAGGTATTGATGGAGAAGAGACTAGGCTAAGTTACATGTTAGGTAAAATCCAGGGGAAATAGCAGAGATGAAATATTCATAAAGCAGAATTCAAGGTCTAGCTGCATATGAGGGTAATAGAGAGGACAGTAAACGGGGGACAGGAGTAAGACAAGAGTAAGAAGGGAAGAGTCTCCTGGAGGAGATGTCTGCACACATGTCTGTATCAAAATGTTATGTCTGTGACTTGCTATTTATATTCAACTAATTGAAGGGAAATGAGAGTGAGAATAACATGTTTTCCCACTGAGTATTTCTTTAGTGTATGCCTATCCATTGATATATTGTCAGTCTATAAAGGGCAGGAAAAAAATGTTTAATTTGGAAAAGGATTCACATGACCCTCTGGAGTCATCTCATTATTGTAATCTAGAAAATATTTAATAGTTCTTTTTATAATAAAGACAGTGCTAAAACTAGAATCATTTTCTATCCTTTTTCTTTTTTTGGAGGAGAAAAAGTAGAATAGCTATTTGTGTCAAGCTGCCCTAACAAAAATATAAAATATCTGGCACTAGCTTGCCAGGTGGGTAATGGGTGTTGGGGAAATAAATATCACAGGCAAGAAATGTAAATAAAGATTGATTTTAGACAGTGGTGAAGCATTTCCCCCCAGTAACTTTGAAGACATATCATGAGCTGATTGAGCCTTTACTTCTAGAGAAAAGTTTAAAAATTCCAGAAAATGAGTATGGGAAAATATTACCTGCCTTTAGAAATACATAACAATATATTTTTTCTTAAAAATCTACTACAGTATAGATATATACTGCCAAAAAAAAAAAACCCAAAAAACAAAAAACCCAAAACAATGAAAACCTTAAGCAAGATCTGTATGGTTTTTAAGCAGAGATCAAAGTGAAGAAAGTTTAGAGATAACAGCCTTCTAAAAGTGGAACAACCGGCTTCTTCTGAACAGAAATATTATTATTAAAAAAGATAAAGGATCAGAGAATCGAGGAGCCTCAGGTTATTAAGTAACAATCAAATTAAGGATGCCATCCTCTCACAAAATTCTCAGGTTTCCTTTGACTTCAGGATAGCCACCAGTATTTTGAGAGAGAGAAAAACAAGATGATGAGAGGGAAAAAAAATAAATGATTTTAGAATTAGGCTTAGAAAGGAAAATCCAAGACTTTGAATATAGTTACTGACGTATGAGACTCAACAACAGCAAAATGATCACAAGCTTACGCACTTAGATGTGGATCATATCAGCAAACCCATCGCAAGCCAGGATGACAACTTCTGAGTGAGACTTAGAGGTCTGAACCAGAGGGACGCTCGGCGGGCCACAAAGAAAGACATGCTCCTGAACATCCACGTCAGATGTGACTGTGTTGGATGGTTATTTCCGTTAGTGTGACATATGAGTATTTCCCAAAGAATAAATATAATATGTACTTATAGATATACATATAGTTAACATAAGTTTTGCTTTTGCTGCATTTTCCTCTAGATCGTTCCCAATTTTTGTCAACTTCACACTAAAAGTTCTTTGTATACTCATGGTCTGTCATGACAGTTTCCATTTTGTTTCTCCCCACACTTCCTTGAACTCTTCTGCTTCAAACTGGCTTTTGCCTTTGCTAGGAAACGCGGCTAGACAAAATAATTTTGATCAGTTTTAAATGACCTCTGTGTTTTCAAGCCCCCTGGGCAATTCCTAACTCTCTCCAAACTTGAGGGTTTAGACTCTTTATTTTTTAATGTTTTATTTTATTTTTGAGAGAGTGAGAGAGAGAGGGAGCAAGAGCAAGGTAGGGGTAGAGAGAGGGGGAGACACAGAATCTGAGGCAGGCTCCAGACTCTGAGCTGTCAACACAAAGCCTGACATGGGGCTCGAACTGACAAAACAGAGATCATGACCTGAGCCTAAGTCAGAAGCCCAACCAACTGAGCCACCCAGGCACCCCTCAACATCTGTTGTAGGCATTCAGTATGTTTCCTACTTTCTTCACTTGGCTCCTAGAATACGTTGCTCATTTCACTTCCTCTTACTTCTCTGGCCTGTCTTTATCCTCCTCCGCTGCCTCTTTCTGACTTTGGTCTCTTTACCGGGATAGGCCTCAGTCCTTAGACATTTTTCCTTCCTCAGTGCATTCTCATCTAAAGCCATAATTATAGCCTGCTCCTTTCTTCCCTCAGCTCTGGATTTATGTATCCAAATGTTCACTTGATATTGCTAATTGTGTGCCTAATAGGGCTTTTAAAAATTAACATAACCAAATCAAACTTGTTTATAACCTCAGCCCAGCATGATCATTCTCTATCCATTTCATTCAGAAAATTATAACTAGATTATTTTTAGCCTTTTATACAACAAAATTTTTAGACTTGTCTTTGATATTTTCCATGTATTAAATCTACACCCTCAGGAATGGCACATAAACCTAAGAAGTTCACTCATTTACTGATGAACACTTAGGTTGCTCCCATATCTTGATTATTATAAATACTGCTGCTATAAACATAGGAGTGCATATATCTTTTTGAATTAGTGTTTTTATTTTTTTGGGGGGTAAATACTCAGCAGTGGAATTACTATTTCATATGGAAATTCTATATTTAAATTTTGAGGGACCTCCATACTGCTTTCCAGAGTGGATGCACCAATTTACATTCCCAAAATAGTGCATGAAGGTTCTTTATTCTCCACATCCTTGCCAACATTTATTATTTCTTGTCTTATTTATTTTATCCATTCTGAGAGGTGTGAAGTGATATCTCATTGTGGTTTTGATTTACATTTCCCTAATGATTTGTAATATTGAGCATTTTTTCTTGTATCTGTTGGCCATCTATATATCTTCTTTGGAAAAAAAGTCTATTCAGGTTCTCTATCCAGTTTTTAATTTGATTATTTCCTTTTTTGAGGTTGAGTTATAGAAGTTCTTTATATATTTTGGATATTAACTCCTTTATCAGATATATCATTTGCAAATATCTTCTCCCATCCAGCAGGTTGCATTTTAGGTTTTTTTTTTTTTTATGGTTTCCTCTGTTGTGCAAAAAGCTTTTTTATTTTTTATAGTCCCAGTAGTTCAGTTTTGCTTTTATTTCCCTTGCCTTAGGAGACATATCTAGAAAAATGTTGCTATAACTAATGTAACAGAAATTAATCTATGTTCTCTTATAAGAGTTTTATGGCTTCAAGTCTCCTATTTAGGACTTTAATCCATTTTTAGTTTATTTTCATGTATCTTGTCAGAAAGTGGCTCAGTCCTTGTGACTTGAATATCATAGATGCACCTAATGGGTATTTGCTGAGTGAAAGGAGTCAGACTGAGAAAGATAAATACCATATGATTTCACTCATATGTGGAATCTAAATAACTTAGTGTACGTTGTTAGTAGTACTATAAAGTGCTGTGACCACTTGGGAAAACAATTAGCTTTACATAAATTTGAATAAATTTGAACAATTGCATCTTCTGTATATATTGAATTAGTCTTTCACTCTGAGGTTTAAAAGAATCTCTTCTACTCTGTACCATAAGATATATACAAATTTATTCATAGCCACATTATTTGTATAAGCAAAACCAAAAACAATACAAATGAATGTCTTCTGGAAAACAGACAAAGTGCATTATATGCATAAGCAAAGTGTAGTCTATGCATAAGATTGAATGAAAATGCATGCAATGTGCCATGATTTGGATGGCTCTTGGGGGCATTATGTTCAGCCAAAATGCAAGTCTCAGAAAACTATCATGGTATGCTATATTTCATAAAATTTAAAAATAAGCAAAATTAAACTTTATATTGATTAGAGATACATTAACATATGATTGACCTATAGTTTTTTAAATTAAGGATGGCCTTAATATAGGAATATTTGTTACTAGTGAGATGTCAGAATAAGGCCAGGGAAGGTATAGAGAGGAAGCAAATATTGGCACTATTTGGATAAGTGGGAGACCTATGGTACTCATTCAGATACAATCCTTCATAAATTGTATGTCATATTGTCACATTTTTATATACAAAATTATTTTTAAAAGAGAGTAAAAAGTGTTTAGGACATTCATGTGGAAATATAACTGACCCATGAAATGGTGACTTAGTACTAGTACCCCAGTAGGTCTGGTAGCAGTGGGTTGTATTAATGTTGCTTTCCTTTTTTGGTTGAGTATTTTCCAGCATTCCCGTCTCATCCAAAAATAATTTGGCTTTTGTAGTTAGGAAATGTGTTTTTTTTAAATAAATGAAATGGGGTTTCTGTGATTGATTCATGCATTTAAAAAATTACCACAAATATACTGAAAGCACTCTGGCAAGTTCTATATTCTATACATTTCTTAAGTTCTATTCACCAGAGTGTCACATTTACAGAAGGATTCTGAAATTTTGATTGTCAAATAATTTAAAAAAGCAATTTTATTTTATTATTACTTATTTTTCATTTTAGAGAGAGCGAGCATGCGTGGGGGTAGGGGCAGAGGAAGAAAGAGGAAGAGAGAGACAGAGATCAGGTCATGATCTCACAGCTTTGTGGGTTTGAGCCCCACATCAGGCTCTCCGCTGACAGTGCAGAGCCAGCTTGGGATTCTCTGTCTCCATCGCCCTCTGCCCCTCCCCCACCCACACCATCTCTGTCTCTCTCAAAATAAATAAACTTAAAAACACCCAATTTTCATTATTATTATTTTTAAATGTTTTTTGATAATATTTATTTTGAGCGAGAGAGATGTGAATAGAGGGAGAGAAAGAGAGAGAGGAGCTGGACGTAGGACTCAGTCTCACAAACTGCAAGATTATGACCTGTGCCAGAATCAAAAGTTGGCTGCTTAACTAACTGAGCCAACCAGGTGCCCCAAGAAAACAATTTTAAAAGAAACATTAATTAATTAATAAGTATGTGTGTTTCTTGAATACTTGAATTTAATTTTTGTCTTCCCCACCTTTATCCCAATTTACTAATATAATGTTTTATAAAATCAAGTTAAAAAAATTTAAATACTATTTTTGAATTATACATAGTTAACTTGTATATTTATTTTTATCTAAATATACACATTTAAAAACACAATTGAATGTCTTTGGGATTTCTAACAAGATAACCGCATGACCATGCACTTAATCAATTATGTATTTTTTTCTGTTGATAAACTTATTTATTTTTTCCTATGTAGGCTCAATATCTTTAACATGTCTTAAACATCAAACTTTAAACATTTATGAGGAATGTTTACCTATTTTATACAGAATAATTTTTATGACAAAAGTGTAGCTTTTGGTACATATCATGTCATAACAGCAAATAGGTGATTATTTTTAATGTGGACTCTTATATAAATATAAGCCCTTTAATGCTCTTGACCTTTTAATTTGCATTTAGTAAAAAGACTTTGTAAAATAAATGGTCAGTAAAAGATCTGATTCTGCAGGTGTCTAGTTGAAAGTAAATCTAATCAACCATTCTAAAAATGCTGTAGTTGAAAAATGTAAATAAACATAATTAATTAGTTGTGCTATTGAAATTCAAACCTCAGTCTCTTTAAAATCTATTTTTATGATCTTGAAGACATTATTGATCTTTTTGAAATTTACTTATCTGTGTAATAGGCATATTGGGAAGAATATCTGAAATGATATCATGAGAATTATGCATAAATAGCCTGATATGGAGTGTGTATTCAGAAAAATGTTCCTTTCTAATAGATACAGTGTATCTGTAGCTTCCCTTAGGATGTTATATATTCACAAATTTAGACAAATTCACAAAAAAATCATCTGGGATGCTTAATCTAAAAATTCGAATTAGGGTTTAAGAATGCTATATGTAATTTTCTTTACTGAAAACATGATATTTATAAGAACATCTAGTTGCTTTCTGTGAGAAAAGCCGTATTTTGATTATGCCATTTTACAGAAGGAAAAATGAATGTTTATAGAGAGTAAGTGACTTGCAAATGAAATACCGCTAGTTAGTGACATAACACTATGTATCGTTTGCTTGTAAAATATGAGTGCTGTTTTTCTGAAAGCAGGCTAATGAAAGTAAACCTTTCACAGATTGGCTATAAAAGTGTTTAAATTTGCTTGCTGACATCTTTTGTTTTATGATTTAACCCCTGTTTTAATGGTTTAATTTAGTCTGTTCTTCACTAAAAGCCACCTCGATTCTTTTTGGCAACATGCCTAGTATGAACAACAAATGATTGTGTATACTCTTGAATCCTTGCCTTACTCAGATTTGAAAGAGTCTTTTATATTGACAAAAAGTTCTAGAAGCCCCGACTGCCCTTGAGATCTAGCCAATCATTAATTTGAATGCTCCAAAGTGAGAAATGATATCGAATGAGAAGAGTCATTAACTGCCTAAGGTGCATCAAAATTTTAATTGGTTTTATTTTTCTAATTCACTTGCATGCCTGATAGTGATGCAGTAAGTCTTTAGTAAATTAAAGTGTTGGAGAGGAGAGCACCAGCCACAGTATAGCATCCCATTTCAAGCATGTTCATAGAGAAACCTACTTCTACCCTCAATTTTTGTGGTTTCTGAAGTGTATATTTTTTACACAGGCAATCACCAAGATCATCCATAGTTAGATTAACAGTGAGAAAAATCCACATTACCATTTGGAGATCCCATTAATATTATATATAAATAAGAAAAACATAGTATTGCTTCTCTTTATTTATTGAATAAACAGTTGTTAATATCATATGCAATCTACACATACACATACATGTAACAAACACATACAAATCATCTATGCCAGTAGCTCAAGCACTTAGAGCCTCTGAATTTCACAAACATTTTATTATACGAGAGAGATCATCAGGATACAAGGACTGGTTCTAACTTTGAAGTCTTCAGAGACAGGACACTGGGTTGGGTTGTATCATTTCAATCAAACCTGACAGCCCTGAGATGGGGACTTGAGAGTAGGGTTAAACCAAGGGTACAGTGCTCTATAAGTGCTGCATACCCTATGGCCATAGGTTTCTATGGTCGAACAAGTCAGTCAGATGTTTTCTAATAATTTTTTGTGGGGAAGTTGTTCTCTACCTCAATATTATACTTACAGGAAAGAGACCAATCATTGCATTGAAGTGTAAAGAGAAGCAACTGGGATGAGCAGAGGTTTTCACATGAGTATTAGGAAGTTATATGGGAAATTCAGGAAGCAAAGGAGAGAAAAAGGAGATATGATTAATCATGTAAGAAGAGAACAACAGTGGTTGTTTAGAGATATTTATGGAGACACCACCCAATTTTCTGAAGTAGAAAAGGTCAGCCAATTGCCCAAGTGGGAACTCAAACTATGGATTGTTGCTTATTAATTCTAATTACTATTTATTATGTCCCTTATGCTTGTAGATGCTATGATTATGTCAAGCAAGAGTCTGGTGAGCCTGAGTGGCTCAGTCACTTGAGCACTGCCTCTTGATTTCAGCTCTCGGCTTTGGCTTAGGTCATGATCTCACAATCCATGAGATCAAGCCCTACATCAGGGGCTGCTTGGGATTCTCTCTCTCTCTCTGCTCCTTTACTCATGCTCATGAGTACGTGCTCATGCACTCTCTTTCTCTCAAAACAAATAAGTAAACATTAAAAAAAGAACCTAATGAGTTCATAAAACTAAACAAGAAATTGCAGCAAGATATATTACATCTCTTATATTTAGCTCTCACAGTACTGAGAAAAAAATACTGAGTAAATAAAATGATTTTCAATAGAAATAAAGGGATAAAGTTCAGAGGATTTAACTACAGCAATAAAGTATATTTTATAATTACAACCAAGAAGGTATAGATAGATTATGGATAATCACAAAGTAAACACACAAACAACTAAGGAGGAGTTTTATGACAGAAATAGAAAAAGTAAGATAGACCTTCCTCAAGCAAAATTTAGTTGATCAAGTAGTCATTTTTAAAACTACTTGAAATATGTTGCATTGGAACTATTCCCAGCAGCATCCAGTATAATGTATTGAATAGTCAGGTCTAGGATTCCTTAATAGATAGGCCATGATAATTCTTATTCACTGTAACACCCACAGGGAGTAAAAGGAACATAGACTTCTTTTCACCTTCAAAGCTTATCATAGACCTAAATATAAAGGCTAAAATATAAGCTTCAGAAGGAAGAATCTTTTTCTGTCTTTGGATAAATAACTATTTGTCAGACTAGAAGGCAAAAACAAGATTTTAAAAATTAATAAATTGGGCTTTATCAAAATTAAAATTTCAGCTCATCAAAAAGTATGTGACAAAAAAAGGCAAGTTACATATTGGAAGAAAACATTTGCAATGTATATATTTGTCCAAAAAATAAAATAAAGACTGAATAAAGCTCTTATAATATCAAGCAAACCAAACAGCCCAATTAAAAATAGGCAAATTATTTGAACAGACATTTCAGAAGATATATCAATAAATGCTCATTAAGCACATTAAAAGTGGTTATAGCAGTAGGTAGAGTATGCTATAAGGAAACATAGGAAATGCAAAATAAAAGCACAGTAAGATTGTCAGCCTCGAATGTTGACAATGATGTGCAGCAATCAGAACTCTTATACAATGATGGCAGAGTATAAGATTGGATAACCACTTGGGAAACCTATTTGGGGGTATTTTTATGATATTAAACATAGATTTACCCAATAATCCAACAGTTCTACTACTAGTTATTATTCTAAGACAAATGAAAATGCAATCACAGAATGACTTGTACAGGAATTTTGATTGCATATTTATTCAGAATAGCTCCAAACTTAAAAATTTTCAAACTTTCACTAACAGGAAAGTAACAATTCATGGAATGAAATGTTACTCTACAACAAAAAGGAATAAACTGTTGACACCGCAATGTGATTGAATCCACAAACAATATGCTTAGAGAAAAAACACAAATACAAAAAGTACATATTAAAGCATTCAATCTCTGTGAATATAAATAGAAAAGGGGCAAACTAATCCATGGTATAGAGGATCAGTACAGTGGTTCGTTGGGAAGGGAACCCTTGGGTAGGGATTGATTGGAAAGGAATATAATAGGACTTCCTGGGAAGATGAAAACATTTGTATGTTAATAGAGATGTGGATTACATGAGTTTATGAATGTTTCACCAAAATTTAATTGTACACTTGAGACCTGAATATTTAGTTGTAGAAAATGTATGCCCACTGATGAGTAAAATTTTGATTATAACATATATTAACTTAAACAATTCAAAATTCTAATTCCATTTCATCAACATTGAGAACAAGATGTGCATATAAAAATATGAATGCTTTAAGTTTGTCTCTATTGATTTAAAACCATTATCTTGAATATAAAAGAATTGTTTTAGAGAAAGATAAAATGATTTTGACAGACTCACATAATTATTTAGATGTCAAATTGTTTCACTTATAAAAGTACTTTTGTTCTTCACAATCCCTTTATATTATTAATTATGTAAACAGTGAATTTGAAAATTTCAAAAATAAATTTTTATGAAATTGTTTTGATTATTTGAAGGTTTAATTTACTGATAGTGGACTTAGTCAATATTCATTTTCCTAATGATGTTCTTTTCTACAGTTTAAAATTTAAACCCTAAAGCACTGTCATATATATCAGAAAAATATTCTTGAAATTTGGAAGAGATTAAGGAATCAGAAGACTATTTTTCACTAATGCCTCTGGGTGTTCAAGGTAAAAATCTTATAAATCAAAGACTAGTAAAAAAGTGGGAAAATCCTCATACCCCATCACCATGAAATAATCAAAATTTTCATTTTAGAGTTAATTTTCTAGTTCATAAATATACAAACACAGATATAAATGCACAAACTATCTTATATTATTATACATGCTGTTTTGCAGTTTTTATTTTTTACTGTCCAGTAATATATTGTGAACCCTTTCTCCATCCATAAAAAGTTTATGTAAGATTTGTTATCTAATTGCTGCATTTTCTCTCAGTTATTAATCATTCTCTATCATAAAACATTCATGATTTTACTATTTAAAAAAACAGCAAACAAAAATCTGTTTCTAATTTGAAGAGTGAGATGTTTATTTTTTTACATATTTATTAATAAGTAATAATTAATATTTATTAATAATAAGTTTTATTTATGATAAATTCCTGGATACCTAATGCTGTGGTCCTTCAGAAACAGTGCGTAGCCTGATAATCCCATTACTCATGCAGGAAAATACCTAAATATCTTCACCAACACTGTTTATCATTTTTTAGGTCTTAGTTTTATACTTGAAAAAGATTACATTGCTACATTCATTTGTTTTTCCTGATAGATAGCAAGATTTGTTTTTACTAGTTTCTTATTTTATACTAGTGATTTAACACTTTTATAAACTCTCTGTGCACATATTTTTGCACATTTCCATTTATATGATAATAATTTTCATATTTTTAAAAGGTAAGTACATCAAGACTTTGTATCTTCTACACCTTAAAACTTATGTTCTTTAATAATTATTTAAATATTTATTTTGTTGAAGTATATTGTGACCATAGAAAATGTTTTTATTCATATAATTACATCTTATAATCTAAATATTATCAAGTTTCATAAGAAATATCTCTCTTCTCTCAGTAGCTTAAATATTTCATTCTTTGTTTATCTGAATTAATAAAAAGTTGGTTTCAAATTCCTTCTACTCTTAAATCAGCCAATTCTATAACCTTTAATTATTTTTATGCATTTTTATTTTGCAGTTTAAACTTTCTATTCAATATTTAAATATTTTACTGATTATTTCATGTGATAGTCTGAGGAACTCATAGATCATTTTTTCAAGTAAACTAAGATACATTAGGAACTTTTTATGAAATTGTATTATAACATCAAAGAATAAGAACTTTACAAAATGTAGTCTCTTTTTTTATTTCAAAATTGAGTCTTTCTACCCATGAATATATTGAGGCCATACATTTTCTATTATTGGCTTTTAGCTCTGGAATAGAAAAATTTTTATCATATATGTTCTGCATAAAACATTCAGTTCTAATCAACATTTCACTAACTTTGCTGTTATTTGTAATATATTTGTGAGTTTTCTAAATGATGTATGATGGAATATTGATTCTAATCAATATACTCAATTTTTTTTACTTATATATTTCCAGTAAGTTATCTATGTTTTCTGTTTACACAGTCATAAGATTTATAATCAATTAAAATTTGGTATCTTTTTGTCAGTACCTAGAACTCATAGTTCTATATATTTATATCATTTGATTTTTGATAATATCATTTACATTGTGATTTTAGCTCATACTTCCCTTTTTTAAATTTTAATGGTAAAGAAGTTATATTGTCCTTAAAACCATTTAAGCAAAACTGACCATGTACATGCCCTCTTTAAGGAGCAGCTAATGTTAGCCGTGAGGACTAATGCATAGCAAATTAGTGTTACCTAAATTAAGAGTTTAAGAGATATTCAAATTCATATTTTGGGACTATTTCTCTGGTTTTATTACAGGAGTACTATCAAACCTACACTGTCAAAATTTTCATGTGATTTTGGCTCCTATAAAACTAATTACATGTCTCTTCCTTTGAACTGCTGACAATGTAAATATTATCTATTATTATGAAGCCAGCTCAACATTTCTATGATATTGATGTATTATTCTCTGGTTGGAGTTTTATTTTATGCTGATGTATGTTTGCCTTTTAAAGTGCCGGTGGTAGTATATCAGAGTTATAAAAGATTTGTATATCATTAAGGTTCAGGAAAATTTTCAGTTTGAGAATTTTCCATTTCATAAGAATTTGAATAATTCACTTCAAAAGTAGTTATAAAATAAATTTTGAGAAATTATACTATTAGCTATTTTCGTTTTCTCAATATTTTTGCAGTCTTCACAACATCACATTTTCATATAAAATAACTTTCTCAAAAAATGGGAAGGAATAGAGTTGTATATAATAATGTTGCATATCATGTAACTTTTGTTACTCATATCTACTTCTTTCAAAGATTCACTATATCAATAAACAGTTACTTTTTGTTAGTTGTTGACATAATCTGTTTTACACAGAGAAGCTTGAAGTGATCCTTTCAGATTATATACACATATATAACAGGGTCATGGTTTTCAGATTATAAAATAGAGTCATGGGAATTACAAAAAAGGTGACCTTAATGGTTGGAAAAAATTGCAGAGATGCCCCCTTCTTGTGAACATATTATAAAGTATGTCTCCTTTCCCAAAAATAACAAAGTACCCTGGCTGGGAGTAGGGGCATGAACTTGGCTAAAGTAACATGGGCTGGGTTACCGCATCCAAGTCCTGAGAACTTTGTGCAGTGTACAGAGTTGACTCTGTTGGCGATGACCCAAGGTAGATCATGTCACATGAACCCTTAAAACTCTCTGACTCAAAAAAAATAAAAATAAAAAATCAGTCTTTACAGTGGTCTGCCAAACTCTGTGTAGTCTTGCCTGACTACATCACTCATAGGCCTCACTGTGTACTCATCCTCACACACGTGACCCAGAATTAGGATGTTGCACTGGGTGTTCTTTTTCCTAGGAAATCTTACTTTCATCATCTCACCCCAGTTCTCTCTGATTCCATTGGCCCTAAGCACAACATTTAAAACAGCAAATTTGATTGACATCATCATGGTGAAATAAAATGTTTCTTCCCTCTTCCCCTAAAGATCACTGATTTAGACAATTGTCTAAGGACGAGAGACCATTTGTGGAAATCTAAGACTCCAGCAGAGGTTTTACCAGCACATCACTGGAGCAAAAATGTTTAAGATTGGATGCATTAAAGATGACAAGAGGAATACTTTTATTTTATTTGTGTCATTCGTTGCTCAAGATAACACAGCTGAGCCTTCTCAGCCCTTGATTTCTTTCACGAGAGAAATGAGACTATGTGAATGAAAGCCCAAATTCCCCAGCTTTGTGGAATGCTGCCAGAAAGACCCCTTCTTTCTCATCGCACCCAGAATATTTGGGGACAGAGACCAGCTGGGAGATTGGAAGATATGGCCCTCAGAGGCCGTCATACGGATGCAGAGTCTACTTACTCCATCACAGACTCCGTCAGGAAGCCTTCCCATGAGCTGCTTGGGATGCCTCACCTGACCCATGCACCTGCGGCACTCCTCACACCTCAACCAAACTGACCCACAGCCTTTATAAATTTTCTATGTGTGCTTCTGAGAGCACTGAGGGCCAGTCTTTGCAGATAGTTATGCATATATGCAGAAGGCTGCTTTTGTTTGCTGGCCTGGAGGAAATGACTAAACTAGACACTTAGCACCACCCTGCAGAAAGCAACCCTAAGGCTGGTATCACCTGGCCTTGCTTTGAAAAACTGAGAGAAAGTATATAAGCTTAGGAATTTCATCACAACAAGGAACAAGTAAAGTCGGAAAACAAATGCAGTAGAGAACATCAGATGAATGGACCAAGCAGAAGAAAGAGCCTCTGAAGTAGAAGACGGGCCCTTTGAAATTATCCAGAGAAGAACAAAGGAAAAAGAATGAAATGAGTGAAGAAAGCCTGTATAAAGTATGGGATACAGTCTACGGCCATACCACCCTGAACATGCCCGATCTCGTTTGATCTCAGAAAATATGGGATACATTAAGTGACAATTATATATATATGAAATTGGAATTACAGAAGGAAACCAGAAGAAAGGAGGAACAATCTTAATAAATACTCTTTTTTTTAAATTTTTTAAATGTTTTACTTTTCTGAGAGAGAGAGCAGGGGAGTGGCAGGGAGAGAGGGAGACACAGAGTCTGAAGCAGGCTCCAGGCTCTGAGCTGTCAACACAGAGTCCAACACAAGGCGCAAACCTATGAACCGCGAGATCTTAATGTGAACCGAAGTCTGACACTTAACTGACTGAGCCATCCAAGTGCCCTGAGGAAAAAGCTTATTTAAAGAAATAATGGCTGAGAACTTCCCAAATTTAGGGAGAAATTTTGACACTCAAGTTAATGAAGCTAATAGGTAATCTCAAAATTTCAACTCAGTGTTTCTCTGAGACAACAGAATAAAACTCTAAATCAAAGAAAAGGAATTTTAAAGCAGCAAGTAAAAAGTATCTTCACATAAAAGGATACCCACATAAAGCTATTGTAGATTTCACAGCAGAAATCTTGCAGGCCAGGAGAGAGTGGGATGATATATACAAAGTGCTGAAAACAAAACAAAACAAAATACAAAAATCTGCCAACCCAAGAATACTTTACCAGGCAGGTATCCTTCAGATAAGGGAATATAAAGACATCCCCAAGTAAACAAAAGCTGAGGTGTTTACCACTACACCTCCCTTACAAGGAGTTCTGAAAGGAGTTCTTCAAACTGAAATGAAAGGACACTAATTAGTAACACGAAAAGTATGAAAATGCACAACATACTGTGCAAGGTAAGTATATAAGTTTATAATACTTCAATATTGTAATATGGTATAACCAGTATAAAGACTTAATTCTCAGCTCTCATTAAGAGCTAACTCTAGTAAAATGATAACAGACAAAAACATTACAAATAAATATAGATACAATAATTTGTTAATGGATATGTAATATTAACATCCCCACTACTCCCTGACTGTGGTTTGCGTGCATGCCCACGAGGGCTGGCTGTAAATTGTGACATCAAAAACATAAAAGAGGGGGTGGGGGGGAATAAAAGGAGAGAGTTTTTATATGTAACTGAAGTTGTCATTTAGCATAAAATACACTCCAATGTGTAAAAGATATTTTAAGTAAGCCTCATAGTAATCCCAAAGCAAAAACCTACAGTTGATACATAAAAGATAAAGAGAAGGGAATCAAAACATACCACTATGGAAAATTTACAGTTCACAAAGGAAGACAAAAGAGGGAGGATCAAAGGAATTACAAAAAAGCCAGAAACAGTTAACAAAATGACAGTCCTAAGTACTTGGCTGCAACAATTATTTTAAATCTAAATGGATTAAACTCTCAAAGTGAAAGGCATAGAATGGCTGAATGTATAAAAAAGAAGACTCAACTATATTCTGTCTACAACAGATATACTTGGTTTAAAAATACACATAGGCTTAAGGTGAAGCAATAGAAAAAGGTATTCTCTGGAAATGGAAACCAAAAGAGATCAAGGTAAGCTATTTTTATATTAGATAAAATAGAGTTTAAGTCAAAACTATAATAAGAGGCAAACAAGGTTATTTATAGTGATAAAAGAGTCACTACTTCTAGATGATACAACGATGGTAAATATATGCACACTTAATTTCTGAGTGCCTAAATATATTAAGCAAATATAACAGATCTGAAAAGAAACATCACTATGATAAAATAATAGTAGGAGACTTCAGTACTCACTTTCAGCGATGGATAGATATCCAGACAGAAAATCATTAAGGAAATATTGGACTTAATTTATACTGAAGATCAAATGGACCAAACAGACATATAGAGAACCTCCTATCCAATGGCAGCAGAATACACATTCTTCTCAAACACACATGAGGTATTCTCCAGGACAGATAATAGGTTAAGTCACAAAACAATCAATAAAACATAAAAAAAAATTAAAATCATATTAAGTATGTTTTTCAAGTATAATAACATGAAACTAGAATTCAATAATGGGAGCAATGCTGGAAAATCTACAAATATGTGTAGCACACTCCTCAACAATTGGTGGATCAAGAATAAATCAAAAGGGGAATTTACTAAAACCATGAAACAAACAAAAATGGAATCACAGTATACCAAAACTTATCAGATAAAGCATAAGCAACTCTAAAAGGAAGTCATAGTGACAAATGCCTACATTAAGAAAGAAGAAAGATCTCAGATAAGAACCTAATTTTCCACCTCAAGAAACTAGAAAAAGAGAAAGCAAACCTAAAGGTTATCAGAGGAAAGAAAATAACAAATTTCATAAGATAAATAAATGAAAGGCTCCTGGATGGTTTGATGGGTTGAGCACCTGACTCTTGATTTCGGCTCAGGCCATGATCTCATGATTCATGAGATCAAGCTCCACATTGTTCTCTATGCTGAGTGAAACCTACTTAGAATTCTCTTCTCCCCCTCCAACTACCCCTTCATTGCTGGAACTATCTCTCTCAAAATAAATAAATAGACATTAAAAAAATAATAAATGAAATGGAAACCAGAAGCACAATAGAAAAGATCAATAAAACTTAGGTTTTCTGAAAAGATAAACAGATTTAACAAAAATTTAGTTAGACTAAGAAAGAGAAGCAAATATTTGAATAAATAAAATCAGAAATGAAAGAAGAAACATTACAACCAATACCACAGAAATTAAAAAAATTGTTAGAAACTACTATGAACAATTATTCACCAAAAATTTAGATAACCTAGAATAAAGTCCCTTAACCAATAAAGCCTAAAACTGGATGGTTTCACTTGTGAAATCTACCAGACAAATAAAGAATTAAAACAACACTTTTTAAACACTTCCAAAAATTTGAAGAGAAGGGAACACTTCCAAGTCTTTTGAGGCCACCATTGCCCTGCTATCAAAGCCGGATAAGTACACCACAGGAGAAAAACAACAACAACAAAAAAAACTACAGGCCAATAACCCTGATGAATACAGATGCAAAATCTCAACAAAATACTAGCAAACTAAATTCAAAGGCACATTAAAAGGATTATACATATTGTTTGTGGGATTTATCCCTGAGATGCAAAGATGTTTCCATATATACAAATTAAACTGTGTGATACATTCACATTAATACCATGAAAAATAAAAAATATATATATGATCATTTCAATAAGCACAGGAAAATCCATTTGGCAAAATTCAACATCTATTCATAATAAACACTCTAAACAAATTAGATACAGAATAAGCATAACTCAAAATAATAAAGGACAGCCCCACAGCTAATGTCATATTCAATGAAAAGTTGAAAAGTTTTCCTCCAAGTTGTGGAACCAAACAAGGTTGTCCACTCTCACCACTCGTATTCAATGTAATATTGGAAATCTTAGCCAGAGCAATCAGATTAGAAACATAAAAAAAAAAAAAGGCATCCAAATGCGGAAGGAAAATGTAAACCTGTCTCTGTATATGATATGATCTTATATACAGAAAATCCTAAAGACACCAACACCTGTTAGAACTAATAAGCTAATTCAGTAGTTGCAGATAACAAAATCAAAAATCAATTGCATATGTATACCCTAAATATGAACCCTATGAAAAAGCAATAAAGGAACAATAACTTTGTAATAGCATTTAAAACAATAAAATACTTTGGAACCAGTTTAACCAAGGAAGTGAAATTACTGTACACTAAAACTATAACTTTGATGAAGAAAAATTAAAGAAGATGCAAATAAAGGGAAACCTATCCCTTATTCATGGATCAGAAGAATTGATATTATTAAAATGTTCATAATACCCAAAGTTCTTTATGGAATCAGTGTAGTCCTTTTCAAAATTCCAATGGCATTTTTCAGAGAAATAGAAAAAAAAACCCTAAAATGTATATGGAACCCACAAAAGACCCAGAACTGCCATAGTGATCAGGTAAGAACTATTAGAAGAGGAACAAAGTTGGAGGTGTCACCAAAGCAATATGGAACTGGCAAAAAAACAAAAACAAAAACCAGACACATAGACCAATGGAACAGAATAGAGAGTCAAGGAAGAAAGCACCCCCTCATATACACACAATCAACTAATATTGATAAGTGAGCCAAAAATAGCCAATGGGGAAAGGAAAGTCTCTTTAATAAACTGTGCAGGGGAAACTGGATAAACATATGCAAAGAATGAATTAGATCCCTTTCTTATTCCTAAATAATCCAATTAAAAATGGACAGAGGAGGGGTGGCTGAGTTGGTTTAATGTCCCAGTTCAGCTCAGGTCGTGATCTCAGGGTTTGTGGGTTCAAGCCCCACGTTGGGCACTGTGCTGACAGCTCAGAGCCTGGAGCCTGCTGCTGATTCTGTCTCCCTCTCTCTCTGCCCCTCCCTTGCTTGTTCTCTGTCTCTATCTCTCAAAAATAAATAAACATTAATTTTAAAAAATGGACAGAGGACCTGAATAAACGTTTTTCCAAATAAGTCACACAAGTGCTCAATAGATACATCAAAAGGTACTTGATATCACTAAATCATCAGAGAAATGCAAATCAAACCTACAATGGAATATCACCTCACACCTATTAGAATGATTTTTATCAAAAAAGACAAGAGATAACAAGTGTTAAGATGTTAACAAGTGTTAAGAGGATGCCAAAGAAAGGGAACTGTCGGTGGAAATGTAAATTTGTTCAGTCACTATGGAAAACACCATGGATATTCTTCAAAAATATCAAAAAAGAACTACCAATGATCTAGCTTTCCACTTCTACATACATGTTCAAAGGAAATGAAGTCAGTAATTTGAGAAGATTACATTTTCATGTTCATTAAGCTTTACTTATAATAGTTAAGATGTGGAAACAACCTATGTGTCCAAAGATGAATGATGAGTCAACCATACTATCATTTATATGTGGATTCTAAAAAAGCCAAACTCAGAGAAATAGAGTAGAATGGTGTTGCCAGGGGCTAGGGGTTTGGGTCAATGGGAAGATGTTGGTCAAATATTATAAGTTAACAGTTATAAGATGAAAAGTCCTGGGCATCTAGTGTACATACATCATGGTGATTACAGTTAACAGTACTGAATTTATATACTTGAGAAACTCTAAGAGAACAAATCAGAAATATTCTCAGCACACAGATGGTAATTATGTGAGATGATAGAGGTGTTAACTTTATTGTGGTAATTATTTCACTATATATATATGTGTGCATCAAATTATCATGTTGTACACCTTAATCCTACAAAATGTGACATGTCAGTTATTTCCATTAAACTGGAAAAAGTTAAAATCCACTCTCCCAGCACTACCTCTGCCCCTTAGCTGGATTTCTGTTACTGTAGAGCAATTTTCTTTCATGCCTGACTTCCCCATAAGAGGTTTTATATGTTCACACTTTATATGTGCACATCTGCATTATATTTACATATCTTTTACTTTAACATTATTTCTTTTTTCAGGTTCCTTTCAGAGTGTTTTAATTTTTTTTCTAATAGTTTATTGTCAAACTGGTTTCCACATAACACCCAGTGCTCTTCCCCACAAGTGCCCTCCTCCATTACCTGCCCCCCCACCCCCTTCAGCCTTAGGTTCCTTTTCAGTATTCAATAATCTCTCATGATTTGTGTCCCTCTCTCTCCCCAACTCTTTTTCCCCCCTTCCCCTCCCTATGGTCATCTGTTAGGTTTCTCCTGTTAGACATATGAGTGCAAACACATGGTAGCTGTCCTTCTCCGCCTGACTTACTTTGCTTAGCATGATTAGCATTCATGAAAATTCATGCAATTTTAGAAGATAAAATTCATGTTGTGGGCATTTATACACTATGACTATGACTTTATGGTAACTACCTCCTTTCTTCAATGATTTTAGAATTTATTTATTTAGAAAATTAAGCATTCTTAAAACTTAACTTTGTTGGTTTTTTTATGTTTATTTATTTTTGAGGGGGGGAGGGGCTGAGATAGAGGGAGAGAGAGAATTCCAGCCAGGCTCCATGCTGTCAGTGCAGAGCTCATTAACCATGAGATCATGACCTGAGCCAAAGCCACGAGTTGGACACTTAACCCACTGAACCATCCAGTTACCCCAGAACTTAACTTATTTTTAACAAGAAAACAAAAGTGTGAACAGGAGCATTTTGACACTGTGACCTGTGTTGTCTGTTGAATGTTGTCCCTAGCATTCTTCATGTCACATTTTACAACTGAGGTTGGAATGAAATGCCGTTTTTCTGTAATACTTTTTACCTAGGAATGGCGATGTGAGGTTGTTATCTGAGTTAAAGCTAATGCTGACATCTGAATTACTTTCAAAAGGGAAAAGAAAACAAATATATCTTGTAGAAGTAGAATAATTAAATGAATTACAGTATAAGTAAATATAAGCATCTGATAATTTGATGCTAACAAAAATTCTAGTCACATGTTAAATATATATTAATTTAGGGAGATTAAATAAGGACATAAGTAGCATAAGTAGGATGGTCCTAAATGTATAAATGCATTTCATAGGATTAAAATAATTTTTTAAATCTTTGGCCTAATTATTTAGAAAATACAATATTCACATAAAAATAAATTTAGAATTACTTTCATGAATCTAGTAAACCAAATTGTTCCAAATGCACCAGCCTCTGTTCTAAGCTTAATGGAGACCTATGAAGAAATTCTCTAATGGCATGTTGCTTCAAGTACTACATTTAGCCCACAGTATCATTTTTTAATAAATTAAAAATTCACAGAATAACAAGCAGGATCATCAAAAATTGGAGTGTTAGAGAATATTTTGAAAGTATGAAACTGTGTTTGTCAAACCCAATGTGCCTCTCTATTTATACAAGCAAGAATGATCAGACCTACAAACCGTCTTTTCTGCATTATTGCAAGGCACGTGTAACAAACCATTAAAAAAATATCTATTGGAGCTCATGGAAAACAATATATAATATCAATTTCCAAAAGATAGAGAACAGCAGACATACTATAATGACATGTATTAAGTGAGAATGTGAGAGAAACAAAAGCAAGAAAACATGAGTGAAACAGACACAACATGAATCAAACTACCAGCAGCAATTTCAACTTCTAATCAAACAGCAGACATTGTATATAAACATTCTGGAAAGTTCTGTAGGTTCCACATTTGTTTTTTTTCCTCCCTAGTCTTGCTATTTAATAAAATCAGCTGTAGCATTAGCTACACTATTTCTTTAAGCATGAAGACCAGTGGATGTATTATACATCCAAATATGAGCAAAATGCTATGTAGTACATGTTAGAAGAGAGCCTATAAAACAAATACCATGAATAAATTTGTAATTTATCTTTTGGTTTATATCTTTATGTGTTATGCATGTTTAAAAATATTTGTTTTTATTATTTATCTCATTCATTAAACTTTGTCAAATGAAAAATAGACTATAATGTATATCAATATATAAGCTGAGATTATATATTATTTATGAGTTATATATTTTAATTTTTTTTCTAACAAACTTAAGCTCTGTACTGAGACAAACCTGGTTTACAGTGATGATCTCTCCTCTTACTACTTTCAACAATTAACCTTGGGCAAGTAATGTAAGATTCATTTTCCCAATTGTAAAAGATTGGTGATAATAATAGGAATTTTTTCATGTTGTTTGAAAAGCTAAATAATATAATGACTACAAAATACTTAGTAGTGTCAGGTAAAGGGACTTCATAAATGCTAAGGGTTAGACTTACTAAGCATTCATTATGTTGTAGTACAGATAGAATCTCTGCAAATTACGTGCTATTATTCCCATTTACAAATTGGGAAAAAAAAGAATGAGAAGAAAAAAACTGATGTTCCCCAGCAGACAAAGTCTTTTAACTTCCCAGAGGCCACAGTTGTTTCTTAAAAAAAAAATATATATATATATATATATTCATTTCTTTTTTATATTTCCACCAATTATATAGCACACATTGCTGCTGTAAAGAAAATATACACAAGTCTTTGTCCTTTTATTTTTTATATACATCATTTTAGCTGACTGGAAACTTTAAGAATTATCTTTCTTAGTCTTTTTCAGCCTGTAATCTGGTTGGATGTGTGTAGTGGACAGTGGACACCTAGCCGCCTCACATACACATGCTCTAGTGTGCACAGTGCGGTCTGTTTCCTCTCCTGACTCCGTGCTATGCCCTTAGCCTATGCCTTTAATAATATTGGCCATGATGATGAAATAACATGTCAGCTTTACTGTATATTTCTTAAACAAATAGATATTGAAAGACGTTGTGTAAAAAGTAGAAGAAATTGGAAATACTCATTAAATGAACACATTGCTAAAAGCAAACAAACAAAACCCTTATCAGTAACCAATCTAGTAACTTTTTCTTTGCATAGATATATGGTTGGAAACAACTCAGGCATTTTTAACTATCATTCTGAGTGTAAACATAGCCAGGTGTGTATAGATTCTAATTCTTAGAGTTTATTGGCTTAGAATATTTTGGATTAGAAGTTCAATAACAGTTTACTACAGTTAAAAACAATTGCACACATTAGTTAAAATTTAGGATTAGATGAGATATGAAATATCTGGTAGTTTGAACTTGGTTGAATTAGAATTGATCTATCTTTAAAAGGAGTTTTTGCTAAGATAGAAAAAATTTCTCACATATTTAGATACCCGAGTTTCTAAAAGGAAATTTTGAAGAACCACTTAAATGACAGGTGCCAGCAAATGTCCATACCTGTTTTATCGAGTAGCTTATAAATAATATACTTTGTATAGGGAAATGTAAATTTCCTAGTTGGTGACATTTGACATTAAAGAGTCTAATTTTCAAATATTTAGATTTTATAAACCATACATATTATATAAAATTAATGCATTTTATATGAATATTGATTTTTAAGTATTTTTTGCATATTGTATATTAAATCAAGTAACCACATTACATGGTATGCTTTCACTTTTATCAAAAAGTATGCCCATAAATAAGCTTGAAAATAAGCATTTAATAAAGAACAAAAGACCTTTAACCAATCTGAGGAGGTAACAATTCAAATTAGATTCACTTTTTTTGGGAGACAATATTAATATACTAATATTATGAAGTCAGAGATACTGAACTAATTTGTTCATGAGATGATATATTTCCAAATGAATAATAATTAAATGGTGAATATGACTTTATTATAATTGTACCAGAAATGTTAAGCATCCTGTGTAAAATAAAATTTTACCCGTAACATATTTTCCCCTCCATTCTTCCATTCAAATCACACTAACCTTGTCCTAAAGTTTGTAGGATGCGGATGTCCATCATATAAGGATAAGTAGTCATATTCTTCTTCTAGAGCAAATGACTGAAAAACAATTTGTATTCTATTTCGTTCTTCTGCTATTATTACCCATGTACAGTTTGCACCATTTGGATATCCATATGGAAAACCAGGGCTTTCTATAGTGCCATTAAGTCCTTTTAAAGTTCCACCACATGTATAAATAAATCCTGCAACAAAAGACAAATAAACAGATATTAATATTATACAAAGCACAAACAATTCAGGAGATATATAATTTGAAAACACTTTTTGTTTTTCTAAAACCTTTGTTACCATAATTTTGTAAATGGCAAGATCTAGGTAAATTACCTAATTTTCTTTTTCTAAAAGGTAAGACATGATTAACAAAATACTGGAAAACTTGCCATTTATCATGCATCTTGTGGCTAGCAATTATAAACCAGTCAATGAAGTAAAATTCTCCACACATCATTATCCATTTCGTGATCCAACAGAGAAACAGAATCTTGAACTTGATACCTTCCCTTAAGTAGTTTCCAATCTAATTGTGGACACTTATACACAATACTGAAAATTTTCTGTATTAGCATGCATTTTGGATCTTAAAAATTAACTCCACTTTTTCTTGGTACAGCATGCTAACTTTTTAAAAAGTTTTTGTTCATTTTTGTGTGTGTGAGAGAGAGAGAACAGGGGAAGGGGCAGAGAAGAGGGGGACAGTGGATCGGAAGTGGGCTTTGCACTGACAGCAGAGAGCCAGATGTGGGGTTCGAGCTCAGGAACCACAAAATCATGATTTGAGCCAAAGTTGGACACTTAACCAACAGAGCCACGCAGGTGTCACAGCATGCCAACTTTTCTTGTGTCTATATTTCTACCATGTTCAGTGTGCCTTAGGAAAATCCTTTCCACCCTTATGCTACCAGGAGGATAAATGGTTCAGATCTTAAAAAAAAAAACAACTATGTAATCATTCCATCTTTGACCAGAGTAGCTGGCCCATTATAAAACCAATTTTTAGCCAACAATATCTGAGTGAAACCTAATGTTGGGGGAAAATACATTGAAAATTTCAATCCTGGACAACTGACAGCAGCCATCATAGGAACTTTTAAAATTCTATGGGAGTTTTAATTCTATGGAAGATACAAATTTTTGACAGCTTGACTCTTGGAGACACCTAGAAAATTTATCATGTTTCTCAAGAAATGATGTGCTAGTCTGTAGTAATATTGGATAATGTTAAACTCTAAAATTTATACAATGCTCAGGCAAGATGGCCCCAGCATGAAGCTAGACTAGTCATCAGGCAGTGAAAACTTGGATCCATGGTTGCAGAAGTTCTGGTAAGAATTCTTTGCTTTGGTGTCATTTCCAAACCTGTGGGTTGTACATGAAGCTTCTGTATCATGAAGCTGTACGTTTGAGATACTGAGCTAATTTGGGGGAGAGAAAACTGTACTATCCAAGAGGGAATGAGTATATGATATACAGGTATGGGCATTTTTGAAAACTATCAGGAAACATTCATGAAAGATGGGAAGCCAGAGTTGTAGATTGTGGCAGACAGGGACTGATTTGTGACGGTGTACATTCATTCCTCACTTTTTTCTTTTTGAGTTTTTTTTCCTTAATGTTTATTTATTTACTTTGAGAGAGAAAGAGTCAGCAGAGGGAGGGGCAGAGAGCTGGAGATAGAGAATGCCACGCATCCTCTCAGAGCAGAGCGACATGGGGCTCCAAACCACAAATCATGAGATCATGACATGAGCTGAAACCAAGAGTTAGACATTCAACTGACTGAGTCACCCAGGCACCCCATTCCTCACTCTTTTCACAAGAGCACCTTGCCTTTGCTAGGGGATCCACCTCTACCAAACAATGACAGGCTTTAGAGTAAGTAGCTGGTCTTACTGACTACAGTGGTCAGGCAGGTGGCTGAGGGAGGCCTAAATCAGTATCACCCTATCCTCCTACCCATATTTACTACAGGAATCTACTTTGATTATCTCCATTCATGGCCAAGTCCTAAACCTGGGACATTCAGTATTGATATAAAGCACAGTTCTTGTTTTTTTTTTTTTTTTTTTTTTTACTTTTAAAAAACTACCAAGAAGTTGGATAAGGTAGAGGTTTTTAAAAAAATCAATATTTGTGTGTACACAGATATTTTTGCTCATGCACCAAAAGTCAAATAGGGCATTTTATGATTTTCAAAAATAAAAAAAAGGAGAAAGGTCCATTTTAAATTGCTTCTTACAGAGCAATTAGTTTGAACCCTTGGTTAATTAGCTATCACCCATTTCTATTAGTTTTCTGCCTGAACAGCTTCCAATTTGAACTTCATAACTAAATGCAAGCATGAATCCCTTCAGCTATGATCTGATCTATGGGCTGTTTTATATATTCTCAAGCCCCATAACCCTTATGGTTTTAGAAAAAGGACATATGTCCTGAAATAACATGCTCAGCTTTGTCCACCAATTCTCCAAGTGCCTGCTGATTCATACATTTTAGTTCCTGCCCTTTCCTTTTTTTCCCCCTAGAGGCAAATTAAGAACTACACCTATTTTTTCCTTCTTATCTGTGTTCTTCATTTTATTTTCATTTTTTTCTGTTTGATTAAACATCACATGATTCAAAATAATATAGTGCATTTTCCAGCAATAGGTTTATAATTTCCACGCCCCCCAAAATAAAATCAGCTTAGTGTGTATCTTTCTAGACCATTTCTAGGCAAATGCAGATATGTGCATATTTCCTGCTTAATATATATATTACAAATTGAATCAGCCATATTATGCATAATTTTCTGAATCTTTTTGTTTATATCTATACAATATCACTTATAATCTTCTGCAATATAAGTACACCTATATTGTATACATGTATACTTCCCCTACATTCTTTTGTAATCATGGCATAGTTATATGGCATATGGTATGCCTATACTTTAATATATTTAGTGTATCATTTATTGACAGCTTTAGAATTTGTGGTTTCAAAGAACAACTTTGGATGCATATCCTAGTGCACATGTGTGATATATACTTAAGATAGAATTCCAGAAATGGGAGTGCTGGATTTTAAACTTAGGTGGATGCATACAAACTATCATCCATGGATGTGAAAATTTCTGGTACCATCAGGTTATGAAATGTTTTCAACCTCTGTGTTCGATTTTGGCAACACTAGATTTTTTACAAGAAAAAAAATGTTATCTTAGTATTTTATTGGCATTTCCTCTGGTAACTATCGGGATCAAATGTCTTGTTCTTTGCTCCTCATTCATTCGTAATTCTTTTATTAATTACCTTTCCATATCCTACACTTATTTTTAATGGATACTTTACCGTTTTTTAGTTGCATTTTAGGATACAATTGCTCAGCTCTTGTTAGTTTTTGATAATCCATTTTACCTTTCATATATAAATTTCTAAATGAAGTGATTTTGATTATTTGTTATGTCTCATTGCTTTCATAATTTCACAACTTCTTATTGCCTTTTACAGTATAAGTGAAGCTTCATCTCCTTTTCCACTCATCTCCTTTTATGATATTTCTTCAATATTTGTTCATCTATTCATCACATATGTCATGCCTCAGGGATAAAACAATTAAAAGGACATTATTCTAGCCTGTCTTCATGGAACTGACAAACTGCAACATGAGGCAGCATGGAAATGCAGATCATTATTATTATTATAGAAAATGAAAAGTGCTATGCTTGGGGTAGGAACGTACTGCTGTAAGAATGTATGGAAACAAAATTTAATCTAGGGAATTCAGTACATGTTAACGGAAAACCCATCTCAAAAATTGGCGACATTCCATAGATTTAGTCTTCGACAGATTTTGAATGCCTTACGTTGTATTTTTCACACCTTAACTTTCCATTTAAAGAGTCAATTTATACTTAAAAATAACTAAAATTTACATGATTTGGGTCACATAGTCAACAAGAATTTGGTTAAGAATACAGATTTTTGAGCATCTTTTCATGTGTCTGCTGGCCGTCCGGATGTCTTCTTTGAAAAAATGTCTATGTCTTCTGCCCATTTTTTCACTGGATTATTTTTTTGGGGGGGTGTTGAGTTTGGTAAGTTCTTTATAGATTTTGGACACTAACCCCTTATCTGATATGTGATTTGCAAATATCTTTTCCCTTTCTGGTGGTTGCATTTTAGTTTTGTTGATTGTTTACTTTGCAGTGCAGAAGCTTTTTATCTTGATGAGGTTTCAGTAGTTAAAGTACCTTGCCTTTGGAGACATGTCCAGGAAGAAATTGCTGCTGCTCAGGTCAAAGAGTGTTATTGCCTGTTTTCTCCTCTAGGGTTTTGATGGTTTGCTGTCTCACATTTAGGTCTTTCATCCATTTTGAGTTTATTTGAGGAGGGCCTTTGTTGGGATGAGCACTGGGTGTTGTATGTAAGATATGAATCATGGGAATTTACCCCCAAACCAAGAGCACGCTGTATACACTCTGTTATTCACCTTGACAATAAATTATATTAAAAATACAGATTCTCTTATGTTCATACCTTACCTTTTTGTACAGTATAAAAATATAATGATTGTATAGTATTTTGTAATATTTTAAAATTTATTTTCTTTTCTTTTATGCTAACAAAGATCTATGACATTACAAGAAACATATTTGTGTTTAGCTTTCATTTTTTTCCACACCTGTGTTTATCTACTGCAATTGGGCTTTTGTGCCCAATTATACTGAATGACTTTTTTTATCGCCTAGAGTTCACAGTTTTATTGACACACAGCTTTGTATGATTAAGATTGTAAAGAACTTAATAGTAGCAGTTAACCTTTTTTTATTGTGGTAAGTAACATAATATGAAGTCTATCTTCTTACCAGGTTTGAAGTGTACAATATTGCTAAATGCATGCAAAATGCTGTACAGCAAGCAGATCTCTAGAACTTTTTCATCTTGCATGAATGAAACACTCTACCCATTGAAAAATAACTCTTAATTTACCCATTTTTACACCATGCTTCTTTCTTCTGCATGAACTGGACTACTTCCAATACTTCGCATAAGTAGATTTATGCGGTATTTGCCCTCCTGTAACTAACTTACTTCACTTAACATGGTGTCCTCAACGTCCATCCATGTTGTAGTGTGTGACAGGATTTCCTTCTTCTTTTAAAGCTGATTTCTATGGTAAATACATGCCTCATTTTCTTTATGCATGAACTCTTCCATGGAAATTTAGATTGTTTCCACTTTTGGGCTATTATGAATAAAGTCGCAATGAATATGGGAGTGCAAATATCTCTCTGAGATCCTGATTATAATTATTCTGGATGGTTTGATTATATTGTAGTTCTATTTTTAATTTTTTGAGTTCAATTTTTAATTTTATTTCAAACATTTAAAATTTTAATACTGTCTTCCTTACTACCTGCACCACTACCAGTAAATATTTCATATCAGATGAAGTGTCTGAGTGTGTGTGTGTGTGTGTGTGTGTGTGTGTGTGTGTGTGTGTGTGTGTGGCTGGGTGGGTGGCTGTGTGTGTTTAAGTAATAAGTAAAAGGGGTGCCTGGGTGGCTCAGTCGGTTAAGCCTCCAACTTTGGCTCAGGTCAGATCTCACTTTCGTGGGTTCGAGCCCCGCGTCAGGCTCTGTGCTGATAGCTAGCTCAGAGCCTGGAGCCTGCTTCTGGTTCTGTGTCTCCTTCTCTCTCTGCCCCTCCCCCTCTCATGCTCTGTCTCTATCTGTATCAAAAATAAATTAAAAACATTTAAAAAAATAATATGTGAATTCTAAGGTGTCAAATCGATGCATGTAGAATTGTTAATGATCCTTTTTATGTTGGTAAGGTCTGTGGTGTATCCCCTCTTGTACACCTAATATTAACATTTTGTGTTTGTTCTCATGTTTTGTCAGTCTTCCCAGTGCTTTGCCAATTCCATTGATCTTTTCAAAGAACCAAAAGTTTGTTTCATTTATTTTTTTCTCTATTACTTTCTTTACTCTGTTTTCAAATTGTATGTAACATTTTTATTTGACTCTTCTTTATATGTTATATTTCTTTGTTGAGACTTTTGATATATTTACTGTCACTTAATTTTCTTATCTAAGTGTTTGCATTGTTTGTTGAAGAAGTTTTTATTGTGACTGCTTTACTTTTTAAGTATTTATTTCTTTTGGGAGAAACAGAAACAATGCAAGTGGGGGAGGGGCAGAGAGAGGGGCACTTCCAGTGTAGAGCCTAAAACAAGACTCGAACCAAGGAGACTATGAGATCATGACCCAAGCTGAAACAAAGAGTCAGACACTTAACCGAGTCACCCAGGTGCCCCTTATTGTGGCTGTTTTAAAATATTTGTCAGATAATTCTAAAATCTCTGTCATGTGGTGTTGGTATTCATTGGCTGTCTTTTTTCATTTCGTTTGAGATCTTGATGGCTTTTGAAAATAAAAGATTATTTTTCTTGCTATCTGGATAATTTCATTTATGTTATGAGATTCTGGTTCTTATTTAAATCTTCTCTTTAGCTGGCTTCTTCTGAGGCTGTTCCAGGTAGGAAAGTGCTAGTGAATACTGCCTCGTTACGGTCTGCTGGAAAGAGAAATCCATGTTGTCTAATATGTCGATTAATAACTAAGGGAGAAGTAGTAGTGTAACTACATGATGCTGAACTTCCTTACCTACCCTAGACCTTTCCTTTACCTTCCCTTTACTTACACCACCCCGCCAGGAAGCAGTGAAAAACCCTGTTCTGTGAGGTGGGGGTGGAAATTTAGGTCCTTTAATATCAAGGTCAAGGCATTACAAACAGAGAGGATCCCTTTATGCAATTTTTTCTCTCTTTTTCTAAACCCTATGATTATCATTTTATTCTTCCACACGTACTTTCTTTTACTATTTTCTTTTGGAAGATGTACATTATATGACACATGTTCAAATGAATTGAGAGATCTAAAGAAACCACTTTTTTTTTTTCAAGATAAAGCAAAAGGCAACAATAGATGTAACAATATTAACTGGCAAGACTGTGTCATTTTTATGACTGCACAATATTCCAGTGTGTGCGTGCATTTATCTTCCTTTTCCATTCATCTAATTTCAATGGACATTTAGGTTGCTTCCATAATATGGTTATTGCAGATAATGCTGCAATAAACATAGGGGTAGATATGAATTAGTGTTTGAATTACTGTTTTGGTTTTCTTTGAGTAAATTTGTAGTGGACATTAGAGTTTCAAAAAACCTTTATAACAGTGTTTTCTCTCTTAGGCTTTAGAAGCTAATGATAAAAATAGATATTAACAAATAGTTTATAAACACATATGATATAAAAGAAGTCCTTGAAAAGCTGTCTAAAATCTAGGGAAAATAAAGAAACATTCAAATCTAAGTCAGTTTTTTAATGAATCAAACTTGTTTTTTGACATTTCATTTTATATTATATATTTGCCAATATCAGACAAATATGTATTTTGGGTTTAAGGTAAGATTTAGGTTTAAGGAGGTTCTCCATATGGCATAGTTTCTAAAGTATGTCAATCACCAGCATGTTGTAAATGGCACTTACATTCCAAATTTTGCTACTCAAAACATTCAGCTATTCTGCATATCCAAAATAGACATTCATTTGATTCTTGACGGTAAGAAAGAAATATGTAATTTTGTTTTCCTGTGCCCATTGGACTTTTAAGTGTAATATCCTTGTGTTGGTTTGTCCAGTTAGTCTGGGATTACCTAGAATATTCACCATTTTCCATAGTAATGGAACTGTCAGACTTGTAGAGTAGCCAAAATATTTCCAGTAGTATTTGAAAGATTCTAAAGGAAAAACATCAAGAAGAAAAATGGGATAAATGAATCAATGATGAATGAACATTTAGAGACATAATATGCCTCTTGAAATTAGATATAAGCAATGAAGGAAACTATATTAATCAGGCAAATGAAATTGTCTTAGACAAATATTATCAGATTTCATGTAAACATTAGCCTGTAATGTCAATGTGAGGAAATCGATGGTCTCCTGTTGCTTCCTAGCTTCAATACTGACTTTCTGATGCATTTTCAAAAGCAAAGAATTACTACTGTAAGTGAATATTCCCACTGAAAATTATGAAAACTGAATTATTTCTAAATCATCATGTGGACTTCTAAAGAGTTCATCAGGAAAAATTTTCAGTGAAATTATAATATAAATGACTTTTAAATTGATCTGATTAGCACAAAAAATATTGAAGGGCAAGGATAACTTATTTAGTTATCAAGCCCTGTAGTCAAATAAGATATCATGTAAAGATTATTAGTATTGTCAGTTTAAGCTTTCGGAAACTGTGGGTTTTATTAGACATTGACTACAGATGTCACATTCTACCTCTAGTGATATATGCATTATATCTTTTTTCTGTTGGACTGAAAGAACGTTTTAAACGTCTCATGCTCTACCAACTGAGCTAGCCGGGCACTGAAAAAACGTTTTAAAAAATAGTCCCTTAATATGATGCTTTTCATCATATTTTTCTGTTACTAATACTTTAATTGTCTTATAAACTTTAGCCACTAAAATGGATATTAATTATAACTAATCATATCCTATCCTATGAATCATATGTTCTCTCAATGCATTTTGGAACAATTCCAATACCTTGAATAATCCAAAAACTTCATAAAGCCCCGTTCTCTCCACATTGTTACATAGATCTTCTGATTACATTTTAATATTGATTTTTAGTTTATATGATTCCTCTTCTCCATAAGTAAAATGTCTCTCACATCGGTCATCTCACTATCTTTATTACCCCTCATACTCTGTACATTAAGAAAATAAACTTTGGATTTACAGATAATTGGCCTTTATCACTTAACAGCTATGTAAGCCTGTGGAATTTAGTTTTTCTGAGACTCAGTGTCCTGTCCTATAAATTAAGAATGATAATAATGCCCAGCTTAGAGAAGTTTTGTGGATTAGCAATAGTACATATGTAACCACCAGAAAATTAGAAAAAGATGACTGTTATTTCAACTTCTAAAATCTATACCAGCTATGTCTACCTAAATTTAAATCTACCTTACTTCTTCAAAATCCTCTTATTCCATCTCTAGAATCTTTATAAAATCTACATAAATATCAGTTTATATTTCTTTCAATAATATTGAGCCATATATATACATATATATACATGTATTCATACATATGTGTATATATACACAATGCTCTTGTTCAAGGTAATAAATTATATAATTTTCTTGTAGAATTTTCACAGTGATTACACACACAATGATTATATGACTATGTGAATAACTTTATTTGGATTATAAATTTGAAATGATTTATTGTCCTGAATTCAGAAATGTCTACATGCCAATTGTTCTTTTCTTCTACTCAAATATCATTACCTCTTTTCTTTTAACACTTTTTGTCTTAAGCACCTGGTCATAGATTACATCTGGAGCTTTTGCCCTCCAGCCCTCCTGCTTCTGTTTGATTTTGACAATGTGCCAGCAGGAGATGGCAGTCCAGAAGAAAGGAAAGGTCACTGTGGTCATTGCCCTTACATACTTGATACTGAGTACTGGTAGTGGCTGCTTTTTATAGTTATATCTCCTTGGAAGAAGCTCTCTTTTTACATTAGTAAATTCCCTATATTCCAAGAACAATGTGGGGCTTTGTTGCTGCTGTCATTGTTCTGTGTGTGTGTGTGTGTGTGTGTGTGTGTATGTGTTTCCCTTTTGCACCTTCAGGCCTAAAGCCCTACCAACTCTCTGCTGGGAAAAATTTCCCAATATGGTGAAGAGAATTGGAGTTTGTACAAAGTACTGTAAGGAGGTGGATTTCAGAGTTGGCAAAAAGAGCAACTAGAATTTATGGAATGGAGTATGGAAAAGACAGAATTGTACAGAGAGTGGTGCCCAGGAGTCTGTGTGTGTATTCACTATAAATTTATGGTTGAGGGCAATGCTATAGAGTACATATCGAATAAGATCATCCAAAGATTGTTAGATAACAACCTCTGTGTGCTTCATTGCTGGAATGGAGAAGGTAGAGGTTGAGCAGTATCAGGGAAGGGCAGTACAGCAGATTATTAAAGTGCTTGTCTTTCTGTTGTAGCAAAATCTGATCAACCTACTCTTAACATATCTAGCATCCAACTGAGACGCCCGGAATATTGGGAGTGTGAACCCACGCCATGAACATAAGATATAGACATCTACCCTAGCCTTACCTCTGTAAAGCTAAAGGCAAACTCTGACAAGATTCACTGGGAAATAAGGTTTGGAAGTTGTGTCCTGCCAAACTACAGGGCTAGCCAAAACGCTTTGAGCTTTCCATTGATCTCCATTTATAAAGTATAAAAATCAGAACTACTCAAGTTTAGGGTGATAATGAAATAATTCAAATCCTTTCCAGATCAAGAATACAGTCTCTAAGATATAAATCTCCCCAATGCCCAAAATTATCAAAATTTACTGGGGTTTGAGATAAGCAGGAAATGGAATCCACAGCTGAAGAAGAAGAGAGAGGGGAAAATGTGAGGTAGTCCTGAATTTTCTCAATTGTCAGTTGAGGAATCAGATCTGTAAAGAATAAGTAGGAATAATTGTCCAAAGATAGCTCTATCAAATGGCAGAATTGGGGTTTGAACTCATATATACGTCTGGCTCCACCATTTAAATTCCATAACTATACTATTTGGGTTTTTTTTAAAGCTTTTCATTTTAAGTAAAGTCCTTTACTAAAGGTCAATGCCACGCTCACCTGGCCATTGATCTTTTATTTCTATTCTAGGCCTGTTCTACTCTCTTCTCAGTCCCCATTCATGGTCAATTGCTGGGGACGATTTGTTTTAATTTTCTATAATTTTTTCTTTGAAATTATACTCAATTTAAATAATTATTTGACCTCTCTTGGGAGATTATTTCTGAGTTTCCAACCACCTTCTTTTAATTTCATCACTGATGAGACACATAACAAACTTTTTTAGACCATAAATGTTAAGATAAATGGTCATGAAAAAAATTCTGGGATGGCTTCTCAAAACCCTGTTAAAAATGAGGGAGTCAAAATGCTCTTCTGTATGCCACATTTCAAATAAAGGTGCTTTTCTGGTTATGGAAAAACTAGCTGACAAGTGCTAAGAAAACTAGATTAAAAAAAAATGAAACTCTGTATGTCTAACAACATACAGTTTCTATACGCAGAGAAGCTTTTTCAGAATGTATCTGTGACTTCAGATTTCTATATTTTTAGCCTGCCTTGTTAGAGTAAACTTTACTCCACTCCATCTAGATGTAATTTCCTGTCTCCAGTCATGTATTTAAAGTAAGTAAATGACACACATACACACACACCCACAAATCACCACAAAGCATAGCAATTATAATTTATAGTTATGTGACAATGAATATTGATTTATTAATCTTAGGCTTTGCCATGGTTAAAATACAAACAGGATTTATTTTCTCTATTGTTTATAGAGAATTTACAGCTTTAGGGTACCAGTGAGGAAATAACTAAGACTCTGTGGTGTCTGACATTCGCTTGCTTTTCCTTGACTTCTTTTTTATGACAAAATAAAGATACTCCAGGCAATGGAATTTTTACAGATTATTATATTTTGGGGTGCTAGAAATTCAATCACTTCATACTTTATGAAATCCAGAGGTGTCTTACAGTCCTCCAGACATGAGCTGCATGTCATGTTTATTGCCTGAACACTTCTATTAAAAAAATCCCTGCAAAAAAGCGCTGAGCTGGAAAGAGCAGAGGAAATATTTCTATATCAATAAAGTAACTGAAAGGCTTTCATGGTTGTATTTTCAAACGTATCTTCCTTTTGACACTTATTTTTCTTCACTGCAGTAGCAATAATATGATTTTCCTTTTTTCTTCTTCTTATTGTTCCCCTACACATCTTAACCTAGTGCTAATAATAACTGTTCTGGTTATTATCTTCTTCCACACCTCTATGGCTCTTGCTTTTGGCCTGGAGTCACTGTTTACTGTAGAAGGAATAGTGCATTGAAAGGCATGTAAAGGTGAAAATCAGGCTCTTTGTGATTCCAAAGAGCTGTTAGAGCCCTTGGCACATCAGCAGACAAATCACAGGAGCCACTAAAATCCCTTGCAGGCTTTCTTTCTTGCGTGTTTTGAAAGCCTGCGTGTGAGTGACAGGTAAGATGACATTACCATTTTGGGGTACACAGCTCTGAAAGTGATGCAGTGCCGAAGAATAAAGGGAGGTAAAAGATAAGTTGTTGTTGAATTGGTTTTCACACCACTGAAAGTGTATTTTAGTTTAATGGTAGTGACAGTCCGGCTCCAACCTGCTGACAGATGGCTGCTAGCAAGAAGATGTATTTGAGACTTACTGTCAAGATACAGGCTTTCATGTTAACTAAAGAACAGTTTTCTAAAAAGAATATTTCAAAGGATGATGAAAATAAAGAGAAATGATATTTAACACATACACTGCGAAAGAAATATCTGAGAGCCCAAAGCAGGCTTAATTTGGCAAAGGGAAGATAACTGAAGTTCCTATGTGTGAGCACCAACAAGAAAAAAGTAAATCCTTATGAAAAAGGGTTGATGTTGGGCTTGGACATTGTGTGCATAAGAGAGTCCACTGAAAATGGCAAAGGTTACCAGATAAGTGCACTGAGAAAGACAGTCACTTCTGGTTCTCTAACCAGAAAATTAGAAAAGAAGAAGAGTGAGCTTAATTTTAATGTGCCCTGACCAACATATTCATTTAGCATAGTATTGATATCTATTTATTGGAACCATGAATTATCATTAATGAGATTAAAGGTGTTATTGAGAGGCACCTGGGTGGCTTAGTCAGTTAAGCATCTGAATCTTAATTTTGGCTCAGGTCATAATCTACTGGTTGGGGAGTTGGAGCCCTCATCAAGTCTGTGCTCTCCCTCCCTCTCTCTCTGCTCCTTCCTTGCTGGTGCTCTCTCCCTCTCTCTCAAAATAAATAAATAAAACTTTTAAAAAAGGCGTTATTAATTGATATGTGTGCCAGTTGCTCTTCTAAGGTGCTTAACATACATGACCTCCACCTGTAGTTTTGATCATACCATTTTGAAATACCTACTAGTATTATCCTCATTTTACAGGAAAGGAAATGGAAGCACAGAGAGTTTACATAATTTCACAAGATCGCATAGCTTTAATAAGTAGTAGACCCTTGTTTCAGAAGCAAAATGAACCGATGGCCCTTATTCTTATGCATTTACTGAAGTCCCTTATATAATATATGAAATTTTTCGAAATGTTAAAATGCTTCTCTTACCAGAGCACCCAGCTTTGGGAAGCAAGAGTAAGATTGAAAAAGAGATTCTTTGGTTATTAAGAATAACAAAGTTGAGCTTGGAGATCAAGGGGGCAGGTGTGTCTGGCAGGAGGAGGGCAGGGCTCTACATCCTGAGACTAAAAGTGTTTTCCGAATTCATAACACAATTGAACCAAAAGCCAAAAGAAGTAGTCATGGAATGCTCAAGGATATGGTGCTTTTGGTTTGGTTTTGCTTTGCCATGGTGTGTGTGTGTGTGTGTGTGTGTGTGTGTGTGAGATTTAAGATTTATCTTTTTCAATTTTAGGCTTACATGTGTCATACAGAATTCTCAGTGCATTTATAAGTTTAAATCCATTCATTTTAGACCCTTAAACAATATATAATAGACTCTATATAATTCTTGCTTCTCCAAGTAGATACTTTTTTATACAATTATAAAATACATTTATTAATTTCATATCTTAATAGTGTCACTAGTTTACTACTATTTGATTTTAACTTATGAGGCCAAGTTGGAATGATCACAAGAGAATCAGTGAGAAGTAAGAATGACAGAATTCTTTAGTTCTTGTAAAATAAAATCTTTGTCAAAAAAATAATGAAAGCAGTTTCTTTGGGTCTCATAATTAAAAATCTGGTCTGAGGTGGAGAGGATTTCTTACTGTTCTTGCAAAATTAATGACCCTTCATCTTTCATTTTATGGACTCCATTTACTGATGTCTAACATTGACCAGCACATGCACCAAATGGACATGTATAAACCATTATTTTTAATGTTTCCAACTGCAAACTACTAGAATATAAGGAGATTTTTCTTCCTATGTGAGATGGTTATAAAATATATGTTGTAGAGTGAAAGAATTGCTAGTTCATGAAATTTTATCATCACTATTATAACTGGAAAAGGTACAGGAAACAGCACAGATACTTAATGCATTTATAGAGATATCCAAGCCATTTATGTCTGACAGATATAAATAAAGGAAAAGATATATAATTTTTTAAAGATTTTTTTAAAAATCAAGTTTATTCAGAAAGAGCGCACACACAGGAGAAGGGTAGAGAGAGGGAGAGAAAGAGAGAATCCCAAGCAGACCCTACACTATGAGTACAGAGTTCCATGCAGGACTTCAGCCCATGAACCGTGAGATCATGACCTGAGCCAAAATCAAGAGTCAGACACTTAACTAAGCCACTCATGCACCCCGAAGTAAGCAATTTCTTATATACCATATTAAATTGTCATTCTTAGGAATAACCTGTTTTCATGTTACCATATGACCTTAAATTGATATCTATTTCAAAGAAGATAATAATTATAGAAAAGAGAATATCTCCTTTCAGAGATGATCTGCAAAACGGGTCAGCACCAGTGATGCTGGGATCAACTTTCCAAATGCTTCCTATCATCCCTGGATTCCCATGCTACTCCTCCCATCAAGAAGTGAAATCTGTTTTGCCTCCTTGAATCAGGGTAGACTGTGTGAATTCCTTTTTCCAACAGAGTGCAGCAGAAGTAAATCTTTGCCAGTTCTGGGCCTGCCCATTGAGAAACCTGACAATTTCCAGTTTGAGTCTTGGAGACCTTGGGTACTATATCAGAAATTTAACTCTTTGCCAGAGAGAGACACAACCAACCACGGCCTTTGCAGTCACCCCAGAAGAGGTCCAGGACGTGTGTGTAAAGTCATTTTGAATGTTGCAGCCCCGGTTGGGGTTCAAGGTAAGGGCAGCCCTGACATCACTACATAGAAGAACCACCTAGCTGAGCCCAGACAGCACAGGGAATGATGACATGTCATCATTGTTTTAATCCACTAATATTGGCATATAATTTCTTTTTCAGCAATAGATAACTGAAACATATGAAAAACTAGGACATAATAATTGAACCTAGAGAATTAAATTCAAAATTTCCTTAGAGATCCCAAACCCTAAAATAAAGAGATTTCTCCAAAGGCAACACAGTAAGAAGTATTAGTATAAATCAGGAATAGCTCTATGTGGAGAGTGAACACTTACTATTTAAATTAATTTGAGCAAGCCACTAAATTCATTGAGAAGTAGCATCCAATTGGATGCCAAGTGTTTCCAACTTTATTTATAGGGTAAAGATCAGACCCTTCTCATTTTTGTCAGTGATTACTGAAAGCCCTATTTCCTGTACCTCGTGTGTAACTCTTCCCTGATTCATTTCTAATTTCTAATTCACTATGTTTTAAAATGTAAAGGAAATCATGTCACACCCTATCTGGTATTCTTTAATGGATTTCCATTATCTTAAGAATAAAGGCCATGTTCAAGGCATGAATTTCCAGCTCCCTTGGGCCTGACTCTTGTTTACCCCCCACCCTCAATTCATGTGATGCCTCTACTTCAAACCCAAACTCCAGTCACAGGAAGCTTCTAAGCCTTTGCATCTACTGTTCTCTCCTCCTTTTTCCCTTTAGACCGGATTTTTATGTACTAAAGAAAAAAAAATACCCTTTTAGCTGATATTACCTTGCACTCAAGTCTAAACCATTTACCCTACCGTTAAACTACATAGTACTTAGCATATGTACTCATCATAGCATTTACCACCCTCCATTAGTGTGCTTCCTAAGTAGTGGAGGATGGCTTTTAGTTCTTTATTCCAGCACCCAGCCTAGTGCCAAGAATGCCAGCAAATGCAGCTCTTATTGAATGAGTGTGTGAATAACAGAGGAAATGGATAATGCATGTGAAAGTACTTTATAGAGTTAGAAGTGCACTGAAAATATTACTCTGAGGATTTATCCATAACAGATTGCAAAAATAGTTCCTATAAAAATAGACTGAAGCCCAAAAGGGTTCAGTGAATATATCTGGAGAGAGGGGGGACACAACTACATATACATCCACAATAGAAGTAAGCTTGAGAGTCGCCTATAAAACTAGCATAAAAACAAAATACATTTATTTTTATAAATTTGCCTATGAAATGAATAAAAATTTTATGTAGTTTAAAAAATAATTTTACACTAGGAAATAATGAAAAGAAAATTAAATTTTAAGGACTGTAAAGTGACTTTTACCTTAAATTATATTTGTCAAAAATTTAGATTATTTACAACTTGACAGTTTTAAAAATGATTTAAGATAAATGGAAGTATAATAAAAATAAATTAGTCAAATTGAATAGAATAAGAAGCATGTATTTAAATTAAGCAATGTGTCATTTAGACATAGAATTGAATTCTTCACCATCAGAATGAGAAAACATTGAGATGTAATTGTTTGTTTCTTAAACACCAGGCATTGTACTAAGTGATTTGGAGACATTCTCTAGTTTAATTCTTAAAAAACCTATCATTTAAGATTTTTTAAATGTTTATTTTTTGAGAGAGACTGACAGAGTACTAGTGGGGGAGGGGAAGAGAGAGAGGGAGACAGAATCTGAAGCAGACTCCAGGCTCTGAGCCATCAGCACAGAGCCTGATGTGGGCCTCGAATGCAAGAACCAGCAAGATCATGACCCGAGTGGAAGTCAGATGCTTAACCGACGAGCCACCCAGGTCCTCCAAGCATATTGCTTTTAAGCATGGAAATTAAATTTATCCTTGTTGATATAGTTTAATATATGGCCAGAGCCATTGCCAAATTTCTGGTTTAGACCCATGCTTTCTTGTCATCAGTAAGAATGGAAGAGAGAATGAAACTACAACATTTCCTGCATACAAGAATGTTATAGAAAAGAAAAAAAAAACCTATTATTTCTCTTCAGTCCCTTGACTGATTTTATTTAATAATGTAACCCTAATCTTGTTAGCACCAGGTTTTTACTTAGCTCTTAATGTCTGTCACATCAAAAGTCACATTGCTAACAAATAACAGATAAGCCTTAGTCCAGGGTTTACTGCTTGCTCTTAAATTGCTGCACAGAAGTACCTATGTAGAGGGTGAAATAGTGTCCCCTCAAAAAAGAAAATTATACCTAGAATCTTAGAAGGTGACATTAAGGATCTCAAGATGAAGTCATACCGCATTAGGCTGGGCTTTAAATCCAATGATGGATATCCTTACAAGAGGCAGAAAAGGAGAAAGCGGAGAGAGGCATGTGAAAATGGGGGCATAGATTAGTTTCACTCTCAAGTCGAAGCAATGCCTGGCATTACCAGAAGCTGGAAGAGAAATGGAAGGGTTCTTCCCAAGAAACTTTGGAGGCAGTGCAGCCCTCCCAGTACCTTAATTTCAGACTTCTTGCCTTCAAAACTGAGAGAATAAATCTCTGTTGTATAAAACGACAAGTATGTGGTCGTTTGTTACTGCAGCAGCACTAGGAAACTAATAGAGCATGTGTCCACGTCCCATTTCTGCACACCAGCCAAAGGCAGTGAATGAAAACAAGAATTCTTCAGTTGTTTAGATGCAGTAGTTAGTGAAGGCTCTCCTGAGGGCGTGGCATTCAAGATTATACCTGGAGTATTTACCACAGAAGGAAACAGACACTAAGAAGATTAAAAGGAATAGATAACACAAAGACTAGAAAGACTTTAAGAGCATGTTACATGACAAAAGGAGAACGATGTGGCTAAAGTGTACTAAGTGCTGGAGCATAGGAATCAGGTGGTTCTTGGGGAGGTAAAAAGGAGCCAGATCAAGTCTGTCTTTTCACAGTTCATCAAGGAATTTGGATTGCAATGGGAATTTTATAAATTGCTTTCATATTTGGGGTGGAAAGGTAGAGGAAATACAGGCAGAAGAATACATGCCCTCAATTTGTGTTTTAGGAGGTGGTATTAATAATGCCAAGTGGACAACAAACTAGAAACAAAAAGGGTGGAAGGAGGGAGACCAGGAAATCGGCCTTAGCAGTTGTCCAGGGGAGGGAGCAGTGGTTTTTCCATCAGTGGCGATGATCATTGAGACTTGGCTTTTTTGACAAACTTTGTGGAAGTATTTTTCAACTTTCTGATAGATATGAAGAGGGAAGGATATCTGCAGTTAGATAGCAGAAGACATATGAGAAGTATAAAAAGCAAGTATGTTGGAGTGGAGAGAATTGAGAAGTATTCCTCAGAGGAAGAGATTCTTGTATATATGAATAATAACGATCTACTCCTAATTATTTAAAAATAATTGCATACGAAATATTAGAAACAAGAGACTGTGGGAAGAAGGGTAGATAAAGGATTTGGTACTAAAAGCTCTTCTAATAAGACCAATTTGCAGTTGAGCTGTTTATATCCCTTTGACTATAAAGAGCAGTAATTATATACAACACTGAAACACTAAATTATTCAATTGCCTCAAATTCTTTGACCTCACATTCTTTTACTGTGTGCCTGTTTTTGGTCCATCCTCTGCGTCAAGACATTTTTAGATTTGTTTTAAATTTGGCATTATTTAAAGTGAGTTTGTTCAAAACTATTTCTATTTGACTCCGGAAATATTTTCGCTTTGCTCACCACTTCTTCATAATGACCTTACAGGAGTCCACTTAAACTGAATTCACCCCTTTCGACCAGGTTTCTAATCAGTTTTTCACACTAGAGAGGATATTTTTCCCCCAAATCATGTAGTGCTTCTCTCTATAAATACTACTCTATGATTTTGAGTCTTAAGCTATTCTATTAAAAAAAATCACTGGCTGGAGTATATCTTTTAAGAATTACTTCATTTTTAAAAAGATATTGCATGTTTTCTGCTTGTCTCAGTGACCTACTTTACTTTCTAAGCTCTCCACTCACATTTTCCTTATCTCTTAGTTTGCTCATATTATCTTCTTTCCTTTTAGCAGAACACTCTAGTTTGTTGTTATCTTCAATAAAGGAATACAAATTTATAAATATCCATAGATTGTTCTTTGCATATATGTGAATCATCTATTAAAGTTAACAAAAGACAACGGAATGTATATGAATGGAGATGGTTGGTAAAATAAGAACATATTGTGTCAAAAAGAGAAAATGTCTCCTTGACTTCTGTTACTTTTCCCTTCTGTTCTCATTCCCAGGGCATAAAATGGTTTCAAAAGGTCACCTTTCAAAATTAGTATGCTTAGGTTTGCATGCCTAAATTTGAATGCCTGAATGAGGAACTTGAAAAAGAATTTTTTTAATTAGTTAGAGGAAACACAGAGTTTCAACAAGAATTATTTATTCTATCTAGGAGAAGCTCCTTGAAACTTAAAGAAAGATTGTCTTAAGCATATAAAAAAAGGACCAGTCATGGACTTATTTTCTGGAAACAGAAGTTTGGACTAGTAGTGGAACTGAGGGCTAATATAAATTGATGAATCATACACTGTGTATCATGTACATCATGTGCAGGATAATCCTGCACAACATGGGCGCTTTTAGAAACATCTTTACTGGTTTCAGGGGAGGGAGGACAATTGGCCAGTGCCGGTGGACATGAAACAGTGCAGACAGATCTTGACTGTTCCCATTAATTACTCCCCAATCCCAGGATGCCTTTTCAAATCCTTTCCCACCTCAGTTACTGACAATACTATTCTTAGAGTTGCACAAGCCAAAACTACAAATTCATGAAATTTGAGATTAGATTAAGAATTCAAAATTAACTAGTATATCAGAGTTATGTTACGTGTGGTTTTAAATATATGTGTGATGTGCATTATTTAATCTTGTGATGATTTCATCTATACTCCTAAAAGGCAGTGTATGTGTATGTAAAGATATTTGTATATATAATATATATTTAAGGTGTTAATCTCAATAGTAAAATACAAGAAAGGTTTCTCATTTTAAGAAAAAGTCAGAAAAAATAGTGCAATTCTCATTTTCTTGGTCTGCCTCCAGGATTTTTTAAGAGGAAGTAAGCACTTGGGGCATCTGGGTGGCTCAGTTACTGAAGCGTCCAACTTCAGCTCAGGTCAAGTTCTCACATGATCCAATAGTTTATAAGTTGTAGCCCCCCATCAGTTTTTCTGTTGTCAGCATACAGCCAGCCAGCTTGGGATCCTTTGTCCCTCTCTCTCTCTGTCCCTACCCTGGTTTTTCTCTGTCTCGAAAGTAAAAATTTATGTTATAAAGAGAATATAAATACTCAATACAAATCAGTAAAATAAAATATAAAAACATTCAATAAAATTTATAGAATGGATGAAATGCTTGAAATGAAGAAATGAATGAATAAGTGATTGAAATTACATATGACATTGATTGTCACTAAGAATACAACAAATGTCGGAAATGTAAAATGAAAGTCGCGGCTAATCTTTTCTGTAGAGTACTGAGTTTGACTATAAATAGATTTAGCAGAACCACTGGTAATATAATATGGAACACTTCTAAATCACTTCCAGTACTACAACAAAAAACTCATTTTTGGAATAAAGCAGGAGTTATAAAGTTGGCTCTACAGCTATTTTTTAAAGATTATTATTAATAAACACAGGCAAATATGAATATTGTTTAAATATTGTTAAATATTAAACAAATATTAAATCTCCTGGAAATGAAAATGTGTGTGTGTGCATGTATGTGTCATAAATGCATGGACAAATGTTTCAGTGGATGTATACTGAAAACAAAAAGCGAAAAAGCTGTGAAGCTGTGTTATGTTTTCACTAGAGCCAAAAGCAAATTATTAGGCCATTTCATCTCATGTGGTTTTTTAAATTTTTTAATAGCTTTTATTTATTTTTGAGAAGGAGAGAGACAGAGTGCAAGCAGGGGAGGGACAGAGAGAGAGAGGGAGACACAGAATTCGAAGGAAGCCCCAGGCTCTGAGCCATTAGCACAGAGCAAGATGGAGGGCTTGAACTTGTGAACCAGGAGATCATGACCTGAGCTAAGGTCAGTCACTTAGTTGACCAAGCAACTCAGGAACCCCTCATGTCACCTGTTTTATAACTAGGAGTTATGAAGTAGCAAATGTAGTTTTTTAAATAATTCCTAATGCAAATCATGCTTGAACATATGTAATAAGCACTTTCGTTACATAACATTCGTTAACTCCTTCAAAAATTCCCTGAGATAGAGGTTTTCTCCTTATTTCCAGGTGCAGATACAGATGCATAGAGAAATAATTTTGCACTGATCAAATAAGTAAGTGGCAGAAGTGGACATTAAATCCAGGCATGTTCTAGATCATGGGTTCTCATTATGGTAGCCCGTAGCCATTTGTCTTTATGCAGCACTTGACATATGGTTAGTGTGAAGAGGAAATGAATGTTGAATTGTATTTAATTTGGATCAGTCAATTTAGGTTTAAAAAAAAACAAGGAAATGCAAATAATTTCCATTAAACACAACTTTGTTGTTTTGATAGGACTGTATTTAACTTTAGATATTGATTACTTAATATATTGTTTTTCTTTTTGAAGTTTGCATTTAAGTGCCTGAATAGTTTCTAGTATTCCACATGAACTCATGATTGATCTAGTTAGTGTCAATCGGAGGACAGTTTCATTGATTTTTTTTTAAGCACCAACATAAGATTTTAATGTATATATTTGAATAGTTTTTCAGACAGCATGAAATATAGATATGCCTATACTTTAAGTGATAATTAAATTGAATTCCTTATTAATTAAATTATAAGTTACTTTTCTAGTTGAAAAATAAGCATGGGCAAGTTTTAAAGTTTAAAACAATGAACTAGTACTTATACATAATTAAGTGGAAATGCAAAAGCTAGTACTGCAAACAGAATAGGCAAAAAATAAATACATAAATACAAAGAAGAGTAGAGAGAGGAGTTGTGAGAATGCCAGAAAATGTAGCAAATTTCTCAATGCCTGGCCATGGCAATTTTGGCCACAGAGCAATATGAAAAAACTTATTCTACTGACAAATATATAATAAAGTGGATTATAGTAAGAGACAATGTATTATATAATTGGAATTTGCTAAGTGAGTAGCTCTTAATTGGAGAGAGTAGATCTTAGTCATGTACATAAAATATGGTATCTTGAGCAAAGTGATGGATATTATTTTTAGCTTGATTGTGGTCATCATGTCACAATGAATAGGTATATCAAAATATCATATATGTCTTAAATATGTACACCTTTTATTTGTCAATTATAAGCCAATAAAGGTGGGAAAATATTAACCATATATGATGGTAAAGTGGATTATATTGAGACACATTTCAGCAAATGCATGGTGATTTTGATAAATAACTTACTCTCAGTAGTCAAAAAAATCTGTGGATGTAGTCATCTGAAACCAGAATTAAATATCAACAATTTTTCCATAATTTTTAACAGGATTTGAATTTATAAGTTTGGCCAGCTATAGTATAGCCTAGGTATAGTGCCTAGGTATAGCCTAGGTATAGTGATTCAAATGTTACATTGCATTTTCAGTTCTCACCTTAACTAAAGATCACATTTCCTTAATTAGGAAAACACTGGTCATGGAGTTGTGCCTTGGCTCTCAGAGGTAGTCATTAGATCCCCAAGTGGATTTCAAATTCTTCATGTGTAAAATACTCAAGATTCTCTAGAGATACTTTCCAAGTTGCGGGAAAGTTAAATGGGAGGTTTAATTGTCTAGTAAAAGAAGAATCAAGTATTACTTTTCTCTGGAGTGCTTGAGAACCTCCTAGATTTCTGAAGAGGAGATGAGTTCAGGGAGGTTGTGGGCACAGATCAGATAACACAGATTTCCTCTGGGAGTCTGAGGAAGCTAAAGCCAGCTCATATAGGACTGGTAATCTAGAAGAGGGCTGGAAAGAGATAACAACAAATGGGTATCTAGCCACTGACAGTATCCAAATGAGAGAAAGCAGGTAGCCATCTTTCTAGGGTCTGATTCTGAGACAGCTGTTTCCCATAATGCATTGTGATTGATGTAAACAATGATTTGCCCTAAATGTGATTGTTTATATACTTGAAAAGAACTGAAAGCTTTCAGCCCCATATTCTATATTCTGTGGTAGAAGAAGTCTCATTAGATGTATTTTGAATTGGGAAAAAATAAGAAAAGATACATACTACTTATATATGAAAACTTAAGGTTCTGAAATCAAACAGGTTTGTCTTCAAACTGGGCTAGCTGAGCTATATAACCAACCACTCTTTGTATGGGAAGTTCAGTTCCAAAGTCCAAGCCAAAGATACAAAGGAGATGTGCATTTTACTACAAGTTTTATAGGTTTGCCTAAACTTTATTCCTAGGGATCAATTCTTTGTTGATATTGCATTTATCAATTTTGCTGTATATTTTGAATGTTTTGTTTTCATAATATATATACTATTCTAAAGAAGTGTCTCTGAGAACTCCAGAATCATTGAGTTAGCTAAAAGGTTATAGAGGCAGACTCACATAAGTGCTAAGAGTACTAGGTCTGGACTTAGATAGACCAGAGTTTTTACATTTCATTTTCCTTTGAGGTATATGACTGAGCTCATCCCTTAGTCTCTATAATTCCATACTTTCTCAAATATAAAAATGTTGGCTTAATAATAGTATTTATTTCATAATGATGTGCAGAAAAATAAGACACATCAAAAAATTTTCCTTGCCTGACCACATTAATATATTTTGGTTATGACCACCATGGACTACTGTGTGTATTTGGGCTTGAAGTGATAGATCAATAAACACTGGGACACATGTAAAATTGACTACCTTATAAACATTTATTACCTAAATATCAAAGTACTGATAAGTGACTTCAGTCTCCATAAAATTCCCTTGCATAACTAGCAATGTGATGCTTGATGGACTCTCAGAAATGTATAATAAAATGATAAGGGTATTTCAATATTACTTCACTTAAAATAACCACATTTTAAAAGTTATGACTGAGTAGTTTTAAAAATGGGTATTTATGGAATTTCTAAATTTCTTATATTTTGTTAGATAGCAGCTTTGACTAAAGATTATAAGACAGTAACTGAAAAGCTCCATCTACTGGCTTTGGATTTCAGTGAAAATTGTGATTATGTCCTTTTCTAATTTGATTCTCCTTTCCCTTCAGTTACTATGCATATAATTGCTTCTCCATCCATTAAAATTTTTCTACTATGTTACAGCTTTGTATTTCAAACCAGTTCTTATTTATTAATAAATAAAATAACAGAAAGAGCATGTGCCACTATATAAACCTATATTTTGAATATTTATCATTTTTGTAACTAGGCAATAAAGCAGGAAAATTAATTGTTATCATTGAGAGAAGACCTTATGATGTACAAGTATCTCTAGTACTACTTTTCTTATAATATTCACTACCTCCATTATGTTGGAATAATTTGGTTGTTCTTATGATAGAAATAAAAATAATTTGGTATACTGTATCATCTGGTAATTCTATTTTTAATTTTTAATTTTTTAAATTTTTTAATATTTACAGGAATTTTTATTTTTTTTAATGTTTTATTTATTTTTGATACAGAGAGAGACAGAGCATGAGAGGGGGAGGGGCAGAGGGATAAGGAGACACAGAACTGGAAGCAGGCTCCAGGCTCTTAGCTGTCAGCACAGAGCCTGACGCAGGGCTCAAACCCACGTACGTGAGATCTGACCTGAGTCGAAGTCGGAGGCTTAACTGACTGAGCCACCCAGGCGCCCCTATTTTTAATTTTTTAAAGGACCTCTATTCTATTTTCCATAGTGCCTGCTATCCAAAGAAAATGAAAACAGTAATTCAAAAAGAATCCTGACCCCTATGTTTATTGCAGAATTATTTACTATAGCTAAGATATAGAAACAACCCGAATGTCCATACATAAATGAATGGATAAAGAATGTGGTATATATGTAGTGGAATATTAATAGTTGAAAAGAATGAGATCTTTCCATTTGCAACAAAATGGATGGACCTACAAGGTATAATGCTAAGTGAAATAAATCAAAGAGAGACAAATACCATATGATTTCATTTACATTCAGAATTTAAGAAACACACAAAAAAATGAATAAACAAAGAAAATAAGAAACAAACGGACTCTTAAATACAGAGAACAAACTGATGGGTGCCAGAGGGAAGGTGGGCAGATGGCTGGGTGAAATTTACAAAGAGGATTAAGAATACACTTATCACATTGAGTACTGAGTAATGTACAAGTTAAGTTTTTATTTAAATTCTAGTTAACATACAGTGTAATATTAGTTTCAGGTGTACAATATAGTGATTCAACACTTCCATACATCAGCTGGTGCACATCACAAAATAGGATTGCTAATCATTATAGTGTACATTTGAAACTAATATAACATCATAGGTTGATTATACTTCGATTAAAAATAAATAAAAATAATGAAAAGGAGAAAATTCTATGAAAAATCACTTTATTTAAATTCAATGTTTTCAACAAGTTGTCATAAAAAATAGATAAGACAACCTACTTTTCTTCTATCATATTATTAAAAATAATTCAAAACTAATGTACTTTTTGCACAATAGGTCATTTAAACATGTATATGTGAAATTATAATTTCAAGCAACTGGGCATTTATGACATTTATAAGAACCCCATCCATTTATAACCTATGAGCCATAATTTAAATAGAAATCATATTGGTGGAAAAGAGATTACTAGTTCAATAACAGCAAGGAGTACAGTCCTCATACAGGCTAATCATAAAGCTTGATTGACCAATTTAAACAATACTCAGTGTTATTTCTAATCTTACATGCGCATGTGAATTAAACAGACTGATCTTAAGGAAAAATTTAGATTTTAATAAGTATATCCATAAGCCTAGATTGGCCAGAGTCTGTATAACTAAGTTCTCCAGAAAAACCTGTATCTCTCTAAAGCATTCAGGAAAATGGCATTTCTGGCTAAAGATTGAAAATAATGCATATGAAGTTAGACTAGAGTTGAACATAGAAATCCAGCTGGTAGAATATTTTGATTCAAAAATAATTATTGAAAAAAACTATGGGCTAGCAACTCTACTAGATTTGGGATATACAAAGATAAATAAAGCCCACTTCACAATTTGTTTGACACTCTTATAGACCAGAAGGGAAAATATAATTTGATAAAGGTAGTAATAGAAGTAGTTATTGAGTAATATGGGCCACAGAGAAGAGGCTAAGTGTAAAATTGAAAACATTTCCCATTTGGTAACTTCCATGAAGTAAAACAAGTATATTATGTTTGATCTTCAAATAACACTTTCTAGTGTACTTTTTAGTAATAAAAATTGTGTAAAAGTTGAGACAGTTTCCCCTGTAGTTAGAAAGTCCCATCCCTTGTGCTATGTGGGTAAAAAGACTACTACTGTGTGAAATATTTCAATGAAAACTATTATTTTTATGACAAACTGTGTAGGTAGGCAAAGCAGATATCTCTCTTCACTCAATATTTTTACCATTTCACTTTCTAAGTGTGGTGGGAGTTACCTCTTCTGTACTCTTGACATTTGTTTCCTTGTGGTGTCCTTTTTTCCAGTAGAACAGTATGCCTGTCCCCTCTCAATGCCCTCCTGTCTAGTTCCTAAGAGAGAGGAAGTGACTTAACCTGATTGGCGTGTTTAGAAAGAGAAACTGGATACAGACAATAGCTCATCCTCCACCCCATCTTCTTCTTGGGAGTTAGTTCTCTTCCTGACTGCCCACAAATTTTTAAATATTTTAAATGCAGCATTTGCTTCTATCAGCCAGGAAGCCTGAAGTTTTAATGGTGTTAACTTGGGATTCTAACACTAAGGAGACACAGATGTTCAATCTTCTTTGAAAATACTTCTCTACCCAGTCAGAATATCGACTTATGCCCCTCATCTTCCTGGCAGAGAACTTCTCTCTTGTGTTAACTTTTTTAAACTGCTTATTATATTCATTAATTCCTAAGTATTACTTCTAAGGGATTAATCGCTTGAGAGTGTAACAGTTTGTTTTACATATTTGGACCACAGGTTTAAAGGGATGAGTAATTTGTATTAAATATTTAAAATCACATTTTAATTAACAATTGCATATGAAAATGCACAAATACATTTAAAAGTATTGGAAAACATGTATGACATGTCTTTTTTTTTGTCACTGGGGGGATGGGTGGACCATACTCAGAACACAAAGGAGCCGGTTCAATATGCCTGTGTCTAAAGCGTGTACTACCACTTACCACCTCCGCGACAATGCAAAAGTTCTTTGAAATTATCATTTCCCACCTGGGAATTGTGGCTATTAATAGAACTATGATCACTCTGATGGTTAGGTGATGTTTTAGTGATGATCAGGTGAGATAAGCATGAGATTTAAAGCCTTGACACTGTAATATATTTGAATGTTAAATATCAGAATTTATTGTGTACATTAACCAAAATAGACAATCTACATCATGTTCACTTTTTTTTAAGTTCTTATTTAAATTAGTTAACACCCAATGTAATATTAGTTTCAGAGTTATAATATATTGATTCAACACTTTCATGCAACACCTGGTGTTCATCACAAGTACACTCGTTAATCCCCATCACCTACTTCACCCATCCCCCCTATGACCTTCCCTGTGGTAACCATCAGTTTGTTCTCTATGGTTAAGAGTCTGTTTCTTGGTATGCCTCTCTTCCGTATTTTTTTCCTCTTGCTCCTCTGTTTTGTTTCTTAAATTCTTCATATGAGTAAAATCATATGGTATTTGTCTCTCTCTGACTTTTTTCCTTAGCGTAATACTCTCTAGCTTCATCTATGTCATTGCAAATGGCATGATTTCAATCTTTTTATTGGCTGAGTAATATTCCATTGTGAATATATTTACATCTTCTTTATTCATCAGTTGATGGACACTTGGGCTGTTTCCATAGTTTGGCTATTGTAGAAAATTCTCCTATGAACATCAGGGTGCATGTATCCTTTTGTATTCTTTAGATTAAAAACCCAGAAGTGCAATTGCTAGATCATAGGGGCATTCAATTTTTAATTTTTTGAGGAACCTCCATACTGTTTTCCAGAATGCCTACATGAGTTTACATCCTCAACAACAGTACAAGAGGGTTCCTTTTTCTCTACATCCTTGCCAAAACTTGTTTTATGGGTCTTCATTTTAGTCATTCTTACAGGTATGAGGTGGTATCTCATTGCAATTTTGATTTGTATTTCCTTGATGATGAACAATGTTGTTCATCTTTGCACATGTCTGTTAGACAGCTGGATGTCTTCTTTGGAAAAATGTCTATTCATGTCCTCTGCCCATTTTTAACTGGATCATTTGTTTTTTGGGTGTTGAGTTTTATAAATTCTTTGTATACTTTGTATACCAACCTTTTATCAGTTATGTCATTTTCAAATATCTTCTCCCATTCCATAAGTTACCTTTTGTTTTGGTGATTGTTTCCTACACTGTGCAGAAGTTTTTACTTGGATGAACTCCAATAGCATCCTAACAAGTTCCTTCCTTTATGCCCATCACCCGTTTTCCCCTCTCCCCTACTCCCCATCAACCCTCAGGTTGTTCTCTGTCTCATATGGTTTGCCTCCCTCCCTTTTTGTTTGTGTGACCACGAAGAGAAAGATAAACTATACTGTAACCATGCACACAGTGGGAATCAATGCATCACTTTATAGTGAGGGAAATACATTTATAGGTCTGACCTGGAAATTGTTAAGAGGAAAAAAAAAGTAGGAAAATGTGCAAAGCATAATCTTATATTTATAGAAAATAATATTAATAAAAATGATAAAAAGAGAAATATTTTACAGTGCAGAGGCACATATCCTATGCAAGAAGCAGTGAGAAATGAGAAACCACTGTGCCGATTGCAGTTTGTGACGGTATTTTTACGTGAAGTTTGTGGTGAAAGTCTGGTAAAAGTGAGTCAGTATGTGCTCAAAATTTTCATACTTTCTAGATTCCAAAATTTGAAAGAAATAATGAATAATATTTACTCTGTGAAATTTTTTAAAAGATAAAAACTTGTAATGTGGATGAATATAAAAATAAGCAATAAAAAACAGTGGAATACTTAAAAACAGAAGAATGTCATAAAAGCAACAGTCAGTGGTGCATGCCATTTTTGTAATGGGAAGAAATAAAATCCCCTACTAAACATGCTATTCTATGCAGTCTCCTATCCTCGCACACTTCCAGTAAAGAAAGGTCATTAACAACAAGAACAACAGCAAAAGATGGAGGTAGTGATTCCTAAAACATAAATAAATTACTTTAGAAAATGATTTTTAACCTTGCAGCAAGTACTTTCTGGTTTGTCAGAGCCTTGCAGATGGAAGGGAGGATTTCTTCTTATTTCAAGGAACCCACTGCTGTAATTTCCAATGTGATTGGCTAGAAAATAGAATTCTTAAGATAGTGTCTTCAGCACCACACGTCACATTCATTCCTCTCCCTACATAATTATGTCACTATGAAAGGACTTCACTTTAGATGGATATTTTTCATGGCTTGAAGGAAGGACTCATTTACCAGTGTTCTGTAGGATACAGTTACTGGGTAGCCTTAAATATGTCCCATCATTTGAGGAATACCAACTTTCTCTACTGGTCAAGACACATGCAGCCCCTTGGAGCAAGTATGCTTCATTTGCACCTGCAGAGTGATTTCTATGTGATTATATCTGACAAAAATAAGTATACAAATAGTGCAGGTGCAGTGGAGAAGATCCATTCCATTTTGCTTTCTGATTCTAAGTTTCCAGTAGAAGGACCCACATTATTGGAATCTAAACTGTTTTATGGCTCTAATGCACAACATATCTACATAGATATAATATTTTTGATTCATGAGATAGTAATTCTGTTCAGTTTATCTTCATGGGGGAAAAATAATTAAACTTTTATCTTATTCCTAGTAGTACAGTATAGAAATAAATGTAACTGAAATGCTCATGCATAAATTTCTCACACCACTCAAGTCCCCTTTAGTGAAAGCCTTTAAGAACATAACAGAAAGGTGTATTTTTATTATTTTCCCCCAACAAATCATGCTATTACAAAATAGTATCCATAGAAAATCAATTTCTTTTCTAGTCACAAAAGATTATTCATTTAAGGTTTTGCAATTAAAGTTGGAACTTACATGTAAAAATGTTTCCTCAATTATGATTGACTTTAAAAATTTGTATGAAACCATAAAAGACTCTTAAATACAGAGAACAAACTGAGGATTTCTGGAGGGGTGTTGGGTCAGCGAATGGGCCAAATGGGTGATAAGCATTAAGAAGGACAGTTGTTGGGATGAGCACTGAATGTTCTATGTGATAAATCACTAAAATCTATTCCTGAAATCATTATTACACTATATGTTAACTAAGTTGGATTTAAATAAAATATGTAGGGAAATTTAGTATCAGTATCAACTCTTTTCATTTTCAGGTATAATATTAATAGTATCAATAATATGTGTTCAAATTCTTTCATACTTGACCCAACTTATTGCTTATAACAATCTCCTGTTACAGATACTATTCTATTTCCCTCTTACCAATTAGAAAATCACAGTTTACAGAAGTTTTGCAATTTGTAAAAGGAGTCACAATCAGTAGGTGGTGTATCAAAAATTTGAACCCAGATAAGTCTAAATTTTGAGTCTGATTTTTTACCATTAAGTCACATTGAGTCTTGTAAGGTTAATCAATAAATTGTGACTCAGTAGGGTCTTGGCACAATTACTGCTTTTGAAGTTTACAAATTACACAATTTAACTGTTATATGTAATAATACACCCCAAACTCCTTTTATTGCTTATCAATTGTTCACATGTACCTTTGAAGATTTTTGGTACAAGTCTTTTAACAAACAGGTAAGGATTTTCCAAGTATTTTCAGTCCATGGCTCATTTTTCTTTTTTAATTTTTTTTTTAGTAGAGTCTGTCAAGATATTATTAGTTTTTGGTGACTATACACTGATGGGTTAACAGATCAGAAATTAATTTTTGGGGCACCTGGGTGGCTCAGTCGGTTGAGCATCCTGCTTCAGCTCAGGTCATGATCTCATGGTTTGTGGGTTCAAGCCCCACCTTGGGCTCTGTGCTGACAGGGAGCTTAGAGCCTGGAGCCTGCTTCAGATTCTGTATCTCTCTCTCTGACCCTCCCTGCTCACACTTCTCTCTCTGACTCTCAAAAATAAATAAAAAACATTTAAAAATTTTTTTTAAATTAATTTTCTTCCAGTTCTGGAGACAGAATTTTATTGGGTGGGACACAGGTGTTAGACTTTTTTTAGAATACTCCCTTAAGAACTTCTGGTGGGAAATGTTCTTTTAGTTTCTAGCTTCTGGTGTGTGCTGTGATTGGACTGCTCCCATTGCTACCTCCTCTTCACTTTTTTCTTTCCTTGTGTATAATCTCCCCCTGCCTCTTTCTTCCAAACATTGTATTTAGGAACCATCTGGATAATCTAAATAAATTGCCATGTCAAGACCTTAATCAGATCTATAGTGACCCTTTTCTTATAAGACCACATTTACAGATTCCAAGGATCAGAGCCTGTATGCTTGCCTGGATATTATTCAGCCTGCTATACAGAGCAGAAGTGTTTAATTGAATAATGTCCTACATAGCAACACTTCTTTCATGGATCATGCTTTTGGTATTATATCAGAAATTCAGAATCAAAACCAAGATTGCACAGATTTCCTATGTGTTCTTCTATAAAGTTTATGGTTTTGCTTTTAACATTTGTTGAGATCAAAGGTCCATTTTAGTTAATTTTAAAAATCACTTTATTGAGGTATGTTGGCATGCCACAAATTGTATATATTTAATATGTACAACCTGATAAGTTTGAGATATGAACACAAAACCATCATCAAAATCCTTGCCATAAACATATCTACCACCTTCAAAAATTTCCTCCCTCTCTCCTTATTTATATGGTGATAATGATGATAAACATTCTTAACATAAGAACCACCCTCTTATCAAATTTTTAAGCATACAACTACAGTATTAGTAACTACAGATCCATGCTGTACAGTGAGTCTGTAGGGTTTATTCATCTGGTATAACTGAAACTTTGTAACCTCTAACTAATACATTCTCATTTCCCTCTTCCACTTAGCCACTGGCAAAGACCTTCTACTCTCTGCTTCTATGATTTGACTATTTCAAGTTCCTTGAATAAGTGAGATCACACAATATTTGTCTTTCTGTCTGGCTTATTTCACTAAACGTATTATACTCTGGGTTCATCCAGATTGTCACAAATGGCAGCCTTGCTCTTTAAGGCTGAATAGTGTGTGTGTGTGTGTGTGTGTGTGTGTGTGTGTGTGTGTGTGTGTGTGCCTGTATGTAAGTGTTTATTTAAATACCAGTCAGTAAACACAGTGTAATATTAGTATCACGGGTATACCACTTGAAGCTCAACACTTCCATACAACACTCTGTGCTCATTTATGTATCAGATTTTCTTTATCCATTTATCCATCAATGGACATTTAGGTTGTTTCCATCTCTTGTTTACTGTGAGTATTGCTACAACAAACATGTGTGTACAAGTATGCACATGAGTGAACAAATACCTATTCTGATGAGACTTTGTTAGTATATAATGTACGATGGTGAAAATAAACAGTGGTCCCCCACCCTTTACCCCCATAATAATTTAAAATACAAGGTTTTTTTTTCTTATTCTTGGCTTAGATCAAAATTGAAAACAGTTGGTAATTTGTATGTATATTTATATGTGTTCCTTGACTCAAAAATTATTTTTTGAGAAAAATGAAAAATATGCTTACACCTCCAATAAAATCTGTTTGCTGACTTACAAGCTTTACAATGTAGAAATAAAGCTAGACTTTTTATAATCTCTTTTAAACGTAATCTGCTGTATTTTTTTTACTGTTCTTAATAAGTTTTTAATTTTAATCCCAATATAGTCATCATGCAATTTTATATTAGTTTGAGGTGTACAATGTAGTGATTCCACTATTCTATACATTACTCAGTGCTCAGCATGATAAATGCACTCTTAATTACCATCATCTCTTTTGCCCACCCCCCACCCCCCGCCACCTCCGCTGTGGTAAACCTCTGTTTGTTCTCTGTAATTACAAGTCTGTTTTTTGGTTGGTCTCTTTTTTTTCTTTGCTCATTTGTTTTGTTTCTTAAGTTCCATGTATGTGTGAAATGATGGTATTTGTCTTTCTCTGACTGACTTTTTTCAGTTAGCTTTATACTCTCTACATCTATCCACGTTGTTGCAAATGGCAAAACATAATCTACTATATCTTAATAGCTATTGTATCTTGGGATGATGTGACAACCATGAAAAATTATGCTTACACAATGATACCAGGAAGAACCAGAGTTACGTAAATCATTGGTGTAAAAGCAAAGAGGCTCTCTTTTCTCTACAGTATTTAAATATACAACAAAACCTTGTTTATTAAAATTAGGTTATTCCCTTGAAGGTAAATTTTTAAAAATAGCTTTCCAAATGTACTGAAATGAGCTCTTCCTAAGGCTGAAGCTAAAATATTCAAGATCAATGTGTGATTGACTCATTTAAATCAGATTAACAAGTCAGTTCCAGGAAAAATGAGTCTAGTTAGTGTTTCCCTAAATTTGATGAGTGTTTGCTAATTAGACAATAATAATTATAAAGCAAATTGTACTATGAAATCTTCAATACATATTCCTGTTTAGAAACGTCATCTGTGTTTTCTTTACTAGCTATTATTATTTCATTCATCACAAGTTCTGGTACAATATATTGTTTTGCAAATTTTTAAATTTTTCATGAAAATTTTGACCTAATAGTTTGTAAAATGAATCATAAATTTGCCACATTTACTTAATCTTCTAATATTTTTATTATTTATATGTTACATATTTCTTCATTTACATTCCATTCAACTCTAGACATTATTTTACAAAGTTGTGCACATAAATTAACTATTATAATTTAAAACACAATTATGATTGTTCCAAGATTTTGAACCTCTATTACTGAATTAAAATAAAAGCTGAACTCTTTACCCTGGTCTGAATAGGTCATAATCTAGTTCCTACTTACCTTTGTAACTTCATTTTACATCAAACATACCCTTGTTCTCTATGTTTCTTACACCTGACCTTTTTTTTCGCAAGTAAACCAAGGTCTTCTCATATTTGGCCTTACTTACTTTCCTATGTCTGGAACACTCTGTTTGCCTAACCATTTCATGATTGTCTTCCTTTCACAATTCAAGCCTCAATGCAAACTATAGAATAGCCTTCCCTGGCCACCATCTCTAAAGTGGTCTTTACCTTCTCACTACGTGCTCTATTGCAGTCCCGTTTTATGTTCTTCATGGTAATTGCAACCTAAATAATTTTATTTACCCAGCTACATATTTACTGCCAATATCCACCAATTAAATGGAACATTATTGGGGTGATTCCTTGTCACAACCAGCTGATGTAATATTGCCTGGCAATATTAGGTTGTACATATATATTTGTTGGGAAAAAATGACATTATTAATTACACTTCCTATGTGTCCTCTTTAGGATACAAGTCAAATAGAGATTTTCCTTTCTTAAATACTTTTGCCACCCAGTAGCACAACTTGGCTAATTGCCAGACTACCAAACTTCTAAGGCAACAATCCCTTCTTGACTAATATCAACTTCATTCTTTCTAGTTGTTACAATAGTAACTTTTCTTTTGGTTAATTCACCTTTGTGGTCAACCTCAGGAGAAATGTCTCTAGTCCCCAGAATGATTTCCATTTACAAGAATAGAAAACATTTGTTAGATCTGATCTTAAATATGCTTGGATTTCTAGGCTCAGTACTAGCCTTTAACCCCAAAGTTTCACATTCATCAACATTGACTGGCATTATAACATGTATATCTGTATATCTGAATGTCTTCTAAATATCAGCAGTTTCCTTTGCAGTACATTTCCTAGCAGAAAGTGAAGAAAGTGGATAAATATGCTCCTTAATATAAGTACCTTGATATATCTCTTTTCCTTATATATCATAATATTTATCTGCCTAAAGGGTAAAATTTAAAACATAATCCATATTTTCAACATTTCAAATTTTTCATTTTGGATCATTTTTATTATTTTTAAAATTTGTATTATTGAGGGGCGCCTGGGTGGCTCAGTCAGTTAAGCCTCTGGCTTCAGCTCAGGTCATGATCTCACGTTTGTGGGTTCTAGCCCTGCATCAGGCTCTGTGCTGACACCTAGCTCAGAGCCTGAAGCCTGCTTCTGGTTCTGTGTCTCCTTCTTTCTCTGCCCCTCCCCCTCTCATGCTCTGTCTCTGTCTGTATCAAAAAAAAATAAAATATTAAAAAAATTTTTTTTAATTTGTATTATTGAGGTATAGTCAACATATAATTTTGAGTTAGTTTCAGGTGTACACCATCAAGGTTCAACAATTTTATCTCTTATACATCACTCACCACAATAAGTGTAGTTACTGTCTGTCACCATAGAATGTTATTATAGTTATAAGTCTGAGGAGGGATCACCTTGGCAAAGGAAATGGTGACATCACCACACATTGTCAATACTTTCAGCCTTTAAAACTGTATTATTAAGATCTGATTCCATGTTCTAATATCAATTGATATTTACTTTAATGTTTTTACTATTTAATGTTATTTACTTTAATGTTAAAATTTCTGTCATTGCACATCTTATCTAGGTAGCACCCAGTCCTACTTTGATTCTACTTTAATCTTTATTTATCTGAGGTGTTCTTCAGTGAAGGTAAGATTTGATGAGGAAATGAACAGTGAGATTGCTGGAATTGATGGAGCACTATAGGAATCATATATAGAGTATCACCAAGGAAGCATGGGTAGTTTTACTGCTCCCAGAGTTAATCCGCTGCGGCAGACACATCCACTCAAGTATAATTTAATGGAAATTAACAACAAAAATCATTCATGGATGAAACTTAATCTGCTCAATGGTAGCAAATGAGGCAAACAAAAGAAGAAAATCATTTTAATTCTTGGGGGCAGTATTGGTGTTTTTATTATAGTTAAATCTCTATCCATTTATCACCAGGTTTTACATAAGAATAATGATTCAGTTAGAAAATAATTCGCTCTTATTTTAGTTACTCAATGCATAGGAGTCCCAGAGAATCTGTGTGCTAGTAATAATGAAGATCAGACTAGAGTTTTGAAAAGAGTGAAATGGAATTTGGGATCCAAATTCTTGGATAAATTCTTGTTATCTATATTTATCTTGAATCTGCTTAGGTTGCCTTGAGAAAGAGAGAAGTTTATCTGTGATAAACATAAAAATGGATTGTTGACAAGAGGGAAAAGACATTCTTAACTCAGAGAAAAATCTTCTCAAATATAGAATAGTATAACAAACTAGAGTGGCAAGTATTTAAATATGACTGAAATATAAGCTTTGTAACTCACTTTCAAGGTCTTTCTTCAAAAGCTGGGGTAAAAAGACCTTATGTAATTGTACTTAGGTGTTTGACTTTATCCTTGTAGGGAACTATAGAATCACTGAATTGTTACTAAAGCTTAAAAATGTGTATTGTGAAAGATCATTATAGATCATTTGTTGAAGCCATGTATGAATGTTCTCAAAAGTAAAAAGTTTTTCCCTATGAGAAGGAAATCCAAACTCCAGTTATGGCATCCTAAGCCTTCTGCAAACACATTTGTCCTATCTTTCAGGATATATTCCTCACTCCCTCTATTTAGGCTATTAATTCTTTCCTAAACATATTACAGTGTTTTACTACACTTCCTGAAAAGAAGTTTATTCCATAACTTCTATTCCTATTGAACCTTTTCATTCTATGAGCACAGCCTATAATGTTTACTGACCTTTATCTATTTGGTCTCCTGTAAGTCTCCCATAAAAAAATGACCTTTTTCTTTTTTTTTTTTTTTTCTATTTCAACAGCTTTATCTTGAAGTCAGGTGATATAAGTTATTGTAAGATTAATAATGGATTATCTTCATTCCTAGGATATGTCTCAAAATAATTTGGTGGGGGGAAGGTAATTACAAGTAACACAGCCTGGCTCCTGACACTGGTCTTGGTGATGATTAGTTTGGGCATTAACACCAAGAGCAAAGGCAACAATAACAACAAAAATAAACAAATGGAGTGACATCAAGTTAAAAAGCTGCTGCATGGAGAAGGAATCCATAAACAAAATGAAAATGCAAATATTCAAATATTTGAAAATATTTGCAAATCATATATCTGATAAAGGGTTAATATTAAAAATATATGAAGAACTTTTAAAAATTTTTTTAATGTTTTAAAATTTTTTATGTTTTTTTATTTATTTTTGAGAGACAGAAACAGTATGAGCAGGGGAGGGTCAGAGAGAGAGGGAGACACAGAATCTGAAACAGGCTCCAGGCTCTGAGCTAGCTGTTAGCACAGAGCCCGACATGGGGCTCGAACCCACACCGTGAGATCATGACCTGAGCCGAAGCGGGACACCCAACTGACTGAGCCACTCAGGCACCCCATGGCGAACTTTTACAACCAATAGCAAAAACACAATCTGATTAAAATATGGGCAGAGGAAGTTCACACTTTTTCTTAGAAGACATGAAAATAGGCAATAGGCATATGAAAAGGTGCTCAACATCAACAATCATCAGGGAAGTGCTAATAAAAATCACAATGAGATATCCTTTCTCACTTGTTAGAAAGACTTTTCTCAAATGCATAAGAGGGAAATGTTAGTAAAGATGTATAGGAAAGAAACCCTCATGCACAGTTGCTGAGAATATAAATTGGTTCAGCCACTATGGAAAACAATGTGAAGGTTCCTCAAAAAATTAAAAACAAAATTATCGAATGATCCAGCAATTCCACTCTTAGGTATGTATCCAAAGGCTATATGTGTACATATATGTATATGCATAATCTTTTTATATATACACAATGGAATATTATTCAGCAATAAAAAATAAGAAAAGTCTGTCATTTATGACATGGATGGACCTTGAGAACATTATGCTAAGTGAAATACATCAGGCAGAGAAAGACACTGTGTGTTCTTACTTACATGTGGTATCTAGAAAATCTAAACTTAAAGAAACAAGGAACAGATTGGTGCTTGTCGTAGGCAGGGGTAGAGGGAGGATGAAATGGGTAGAGGTGGTCGGTCAGGAGGTACAGACTTCCAGTTATGAGAGAAATAAGTTCTGGGGATATAATTTACAACATGATGACTATAATTTGCAAAATAGCACTATGTATTTGAAAGTTGCTAAGAGGTTAGATGTTAAACATTTTCATCACAGGAAAAATAATTTTGTAACCACTTGAGGTAATGGATGTTAACAAAACATTGCAGTAAATATTTCACAGTATATATGTATGTCAAACCATTACGTTGTACACCTTAAAGTAATACAGTGCTGTATGCCAACTATATGCTAATAAAGCTGCGAAAAAACCACTCACCTGGCCATGAGTTTGTAATTGTCCAACCTGAGTGTGGGTACATTGAGGTTAATTACATTTTATTCTACTTTTGTATATGTTTAATAATGTCCATAATTTTTTGAAGACAAATCTTCACAAAATTCATGTTATTTCACAACTTAAATAATAAATTGAATGTTCCATTATTCTGTTATACTTAATTTCTTGCATATTTGTTCTCAAACATATTTCTCAATTGGATCCTTTTTGAGGATAAATATATTTTATATTAATTCCATTATTATTTTTAAACCTCTTCAAGTATAAATAAGTATATGATAAAATTTGAATACAGTATGAAATACTGACAATATCAATATGTTTATTCCTTTAATTTTTGTTAAAATGTTTATAAATTACAAAATACAAATATGAAACCAAATGTATCTTTAGCAGTATCTGCTACATACAAAGACAGGATTGTGAGATTCTTCTGTTTATTTTCTCAAATATGTATTCCATGTACGTCAGGCTTATTATTATTTTTATTATTATTTGCTTTTTTATTGCTTGGATGACGGCTGTCCTGAAACTCAGTGACAGTGTTCGTAAGCGCAGTGTGAGTCAAAGATATAAGAAGGTCATCACATATAGAATAGATGAGTCGCAATGAATTGCATGTAAGAATTGAGAAGTAAGTCTTTAAGCAAAATATCATCAGCCACTCACTTTGGAAAAAGACATAAACATTTGAAAGATTCCAAAGAGATTAACAAAAATATCAAAGGATTGTGAAATAATTTCTATGAGAAATGGTTTAAAGAATGATGGTTATTATCTCATGGAGTAAATAACAAAGAAGGAACTTAGCACTTTTCACAGAAAAGCGGTCATACAGAAGCATTCCAATGAGAACAGAATTAGAGCAGGAAGAATTTTGAAACAACAGAAAGGATTTGAGACGCACATGTACACTAGACAGAGGTTAGTGATAACCTCAAAATCTGTACTAATTAAATAAAATTAAGTTGAGGTCAAGATGTTTGAATCCATTAATTTGTTGTTCACTCAGGCTTTGTGACTCTGCAGGGCCAAATACAATTTTTTCCTGTGCGTGGGAGGAAAATTTATTCTCCGTATGAGTGAATAGGCTTGCAAGATATCTTGCAATTTTAAAATTGTATGAATCACTATCACAATGTTATTTTGCATATCTTCACAGTTGCACACAAATCTGTAGTTAATATCCTTGTTCTACCATATTAGTTACCATATTACTTTGTTAACCTTTTGCCTGGTTGGCCACACATAGCTTAGATGTGTGGGGCTATAGGAAATGAATATAAGGATTACTCTGTTAATATATGGGATCTCAATTTCTTAATACCTAACACGGGAGTCTAGATTGGAATATCTCAATGTATCCTTTTGCTAAATTTTGAATTTTTCATGAATGCTTTAAACTCTGATTTTGATGCAAAGGGAGAGGGAGCAGCAGAGGAAGTCCTGATCTTATCCCTCAAATTATAGAACCTCTTAAATTTTGGCACACAGTTGAAAGAAATCTGGATGATATTTTTAATATGATCATAAAAATATGGGAAAAGTATATACTCAGTTTTTCAAAAGTAAAAAATGTAGAGGTGTAATATGCTGTAAAATTTCTCTAGTGATAGAACCAAGTTTTTTAACTTTAAAATTAGCATTTTCATTTGATCTTCATCAGGATAAGCCTCTAGTCCCAACAGCCACTGTGAAGCAGAATTAAATCCTCTCATCACTCAATAACAGTGAAGGAAAAGATTTTGGCTGGAATTAAACACACACAGATGGTACTCTTATATTCTGTGCCTCTTACAGAATACCTGCTACAAGTCTCTACTCAAAACCATTAAGGAGATATATATATATATATGTGTGTATATATATATATATAAAATATATATATACACACACATACATATACACACACACACATATATACACACACACACACATATATACATATATATATAAACTTTACTGTTACTTTAAAATATCAACATTTTTGTTTTCTTTTTTAAATCTTCCTTTTATGTTAAGAACATCCTAAAACTTGTACTTTCCTTAAATTTCCACCCTTAATCCATTTATTCACATTTACTGAATATTAACATGGAGTGAGGTTCACACCTTTGAATTATTCCATTGGCATTCAACTTTTCTTTTAGAATCTAAATCTTTTTATGTGGCTGCCTGCAGTATTTGTATACATTGTACTCCCTCTGACCCTCCCCTGCTTACACTGTCTCTCTCTGTCTTTCAAAAATAAATAAAACATCTTTTAAAAAAAAAGTAAAATATTTAACTACAATACAACCAGCCATTCCACACTAGTTATTTAGTCAAGAGAAATGACAGCATATGTCCACACACACACACACACACACACACACACACACACACACACAAAAGAATCTAAATCTTGAAGGAGATATAAAATAGTAATCTTACTACATTTAAATGCTAATTTACTCTGCAGAGGAAAAAAAAACTAGTTAGGTAAAAAAGTGAAAGGATAATTAAAAACACTGTAATTTAATAGGTAATGGGCCACTGAAAATTCAGAGAAGTCAGACAGAATAGGTAGTAAAAGATACAAATTCAAACTTCTCTATTTTCTTGGTGTTTCCTAAGTACCAGTCTTATCTCTAGGGAAAGCATTTGGGAGACATGGGGTAGAAGTTGTGTTGTGTGAGTAGTAAATCAAAATAATTAAAATATGATTTTTAAAACAAGCAAGGTATGTATGGCAATATATTCTTTGTATAGATAGACTTATTTAAAATCTTATTTACATTGCTACATATTACTTGCCTGTTCATAAGCTATTTATCGTACAATAATTTTTTCAAATTTATGTTGTGCATGCAAATACACTACATATGAGTTGGTCTATATATGCATTACTCTTCTTTATGATATACTGTATATTGTTTACATAAGTACTTTTTATATGAATATAAATATGGATACATATTGATACTGGTGTGGACATTTACAGAAAAAGAAAGAGAACCATTTTTGAGATAATACTAATAGAAAAATATTACATATGTGTTTTAGAGAAGTACTCAGTTAAATGTTATGTTGTTGCTTACCATTGTGTCCTTATAAAAATGAAATATCATATAGTTCTTCTTTCTTATGTACTTAATGAAACTGATGTGGACAACTCAAAACAAAGAGGAATATAGATTACTAGGAACAATGTCCTAGTGGACATCCATTGGTATGTGAATCAGGTGATCTGGACATAGTTTTAGCTCTTTTACTAACTTCATGTGGTACCATAGATACATAGTAAGTGCTTTGGACTTTCTCCTGAAAGAATCAATTAAAAGTGATGAATTCTAAACTCCTTTTAAGTTTTATCATGTTCTTTTTTTTTAAAGTTTATTTATTTTGAGAGAGAGGAATAAAGGGTGCAAGTTGGGAAGGGCAGAGAGATAAGAAGAGAGAGAGAATCCCAAGCAGGCTCCACACTGTCGGTGCAGAGTCTCACAAACCCTGTGTTCATGACCTGAGCTGAAATCAAGAGTCAGATGCTCAACTGACTGAGCCACCCAGGCACACCAATAGTATTTGAAAGTATTCTTAACAAAACTAGCAAGAATTGGTGCTTTAATAATTTAGCTTTCATTCTAATCCAAATTCTTATTAAATTCTTCTTTATGCAGACTCCTATATTCACTTTGTTGTTAAACAGTGGAAAATGTTCAATAGAAGAAGCACCATAATACAAGACAGATTTATCATGAGGGTAGGAACAATGCTGCTTATACACTTCTCCCTGCCTGGGCCATAATGTTGGAGGACAGTGTCCTCCATACTGACATTTAAAGCAACCCCTTTCTTTTTTTTAATTTACATTGTTCTGTTCAATATACATAAGAAAAGAATTAGGCTTTATGTTACTTATAAAAGTTTACCGAGATCTTTGTATGTCGTCGCCTCACTTAAAAAAAATCAATATCAAGACAATGGAGCAAAAAAATATCATCTAAAGAGTGGAGCACCACTGAAGAATGGATATAGATAGCATTTATTTTCCGAAGGAAATCCTCATGTGCTTCACAAGTCATTGCTAATGTAGCCCACAAAAGTATAAACTGCTACTGAAGAGAAGCTAATAGCATTCATGGTGCCCATGTTGCTGTCAGCCAGTCAACAAATATAAATATATATATTAAACATCTACTATGTGCCAGTAGTTGTCAAGTATGTATTTGCAATTTGGAAAGTTAACATTAAACTTAGATTATAGTCTTATGTAAGCCATTCTTATCATCTTAATGGAAGTTATCTGTCCCCTTGTGCCCATCATCGAAGGAAGTAGGCGAGACTCAAAGACACCCAGTAGAAAACATTCCAAGGGAGATTAAAAGCCAAACACATCCTCATACATATAGACCCACACATACACAGGAAAAAAAATAAACTATTCATAAATACTTTGCAAGGAGTAGCAGAAGAAAAGAAACCTCCTTAGCTCTAAATCTAAGAGAAACCATTCAAAAACAACAATAAAATATTAAAAGAAAAGAAAAGAGGAAAAACTGTTCTTGGACTAAACTAAATAGTATACTTAGCAATTAGTATTAATGAGACAATTTAAAAAATCTGCCAACATGATATAACAATGCCTTATATAAGAATATAATATTATAAAAATGGCCTACATAAGAATTAGAAGAACTTGGAAATGAAACAAGGGCAAACCACATTAATCATAACTAAGATGGGGCGCCTGGGTGGCTCAGTCGGTTAAGCCTCCGGCTTTGGCTCAGGTCAGATCTTACGTTTGTGGGTTCAAGCCCCGCGTCAGGCTCTGTGCTGACAGCTAGCTCAGAGCCTGGAGCCTGCATCAGATTCTGTGTCTCCTTCTCTCTCTGCCCCTCCCCCTCTCATGCTCTGCCTCTCTCTGTAGCAAAAATAAATAAAACATTAAAAAAAAAGTTTTGATCATAACTAAGATAAGAGTCTTCAAGAATTACTTAGGTGAAGGAATCTTAAGATTGGTAGAGACACATATAATTAACTTTGTTTAAAGATAAAACATTTTTCCAATATTTACGAGTAAAGCAAAGGATAGTTGTACGCTCTTTTAATGTCATACATAAACATTATCAAAACGTATGCCCAAAGATTATCTATCTGTGTAAATGTAACTTTTATTGATTCAATTAGCAAGCAAAAAATATAGTCCATGAAATCATCTGTTAAATTGTTGATTTTTGTCTGAATGAGAAACATTTATTCTCTGTCTCATAGAAAAGATAATCTCAAAAGTGATAGATTATTGTGGGATATTAGCCAGTTCTATATCCATCCTTGCAATCGTATTTCAACATTTTTTCCTCCATAACCATACATTTTCAGCCCTTCAAATGATTTCTGGACCACCTTAACCATGTGATTATTTCCTCAATAATATGATAACATTTTGACATGTGTATATTCTATATTTCAGTGTGTGTGTTGGCGTTTAACTTTTCAAAATTACACTTTCACTATTTACTAAGTTATATATATTGGGTTTTATTTAAGTTAAGGTGTCCAGTTATGTTTGTCTGATCATTTGGTTGTCTTCATACATCCAAAACTTCAGATACCCTCAGAAATGTGCTTGTAATATTTGCCTTGGTGGTAGTCCTAATATTGATTTAGGTCCAATTATTTTTTACCATGATGAGAAGACATATAAGTAGCACCTCATTAAGAGAATTATTTGTTGGGTAAGTTGTAAATCTTACCTTGTTTTAACATGTTCTTAATTATTTGGTTATTAGAGGTATTATAACAATGTTAAAGTAAAAATGAATAAGGTTTTGTAATTTATTGTATTGTACATATGATTATTTAATCTTATTTAAAAGTATTTTAAAATCAACATAGTTTTAAAATATAAAGAAAACATTTCATATGTTGACATCTATTTTACTTAAGATTAACTCAAGGCCATCTTTTTGTGGAAGATGATTCAATACCTTTCATAATTATGGACATCTACAGTTAAATACTTTTGAACAAAGAAGATGAAACTTAATTTTTTTAAAGGCAGTATATGAATGTCAATAAGTAGGTTCCCATACTATTACAAAAACACTTTCAAATAGCCTTTGAGACATACAATTTATTGGTATAAAAATTTCTAATGCATAAGTAAATATATTTTCTTTAATGTTAACTATTGAGATTTAATATTTGAAGATATTTTTCTTGGTGTTAGGAGAGTATTTAAAAGTAAATATATGTTGGGGCACCTGGGTGGCTTAGACTGGATCCAACCTGTGATTTCCTCTCCCGTCATGATCTCACTGTTCCTGAGATCTAGCCTTGCATTTGGCTCCGTGCTCACAGGGTGAGCCTGCTTGGGATTCTCTCTCTCTCTCTCTCTCTCTCTCTCTCTCTCTGCCCCTCTCCCGCTCTCCCTCTCTTTAAATAAATAAACTTTCAAAGTAAACATGTGCTTTAAAATGACTTTCTTAGTTATTAATATTTTCATTAAAGTGATATTAATAGCAAATAAATATATTTTGTTTCAAATTTGCCACTTTGAATATTCAACAAATGGGTGAGAATACAATGTACTTAATGGTAAGTGGAAAATTCTGCCTTCCTATGATATTATATTTGGCTTTGCTATTTAAAAGAAATTAATACATAAGAAATAAAATGTTGTAACAATCATTGATACCAGTTTAAAGATATCTTCATTAAGTGAAAGTCTACCTGTTTTTTTTAAAATACAGGAAAGAATAAATTATCTCAGTATATATACAAATAAGACATTATTTCCACCTATGAAATAGTATCTGAAAACCTGATTTATTTATTTCTTACTGTTTTTTAGGCAATGTTGGTAAATCAAAAGTAAGATTACAAAACAAACATTGTAATTTGAACTGAGAATTTTCCTGTGATTTAGCCTTATGTTCAGGTGTCTGAAAGTGAATTTTTAGCTCATTTGGACTACATTTATATTTCAAATAAAGAACGTAATTTTTCTACTTTAGTTTGTGTTATACGATTTTTATAAAACATACAAAATATGTATTTTTACAAAGGATAAAAACTCTATTATTTGGAAAAGCACCATACTTGGGGTGCAGTCCCTTGCATCTCAGCCCAAACCTGCTAACTAGTGCTGAGACCTGTACTGGGATTCAGTCTCTTTATACATGCAGTAAAGCTTCCAGCACAGATTATTAAGGCAAATTGTTTTGGGTAATGGTTTATCCAACAAAAGTTATTTATTCACTACTTTCAAAAGCTTTCTTAGTTGAAAAAAGTTCAAAAACAGATATTTCTTAAAGAATAAACATGAAGAGCATGTGTGACACCAAAATGTACATGATTTTGTGAAAGATTTTCAAAAACACCTTATCTTAAAAATGATCATCTAAATTGCAATTTAAAGCTAAATTACTCAGAGAATAAAACAAACAAGTAAATAGGCCTGATACAAAGAAAGTATGCCTCTAAATAACATAGAATTCTATGCTTTCCTGCCTTCTCTAGAATATCTAGTATGGAGATGATAATAGTCATCATCATAGTCATAATTAGTTGTGTGAAAATTGGTGTTCTCTGCTAAAGGCATAAACCTTAGATAGGCATTTATTCCTGAAATCACCAGTAAAAGGCACAATTAGCCTTTTAAAAACTTCCAAATATGGTGTAATATGAAGGCCCCAGTTTATGAGTAGAGAGATCAATCTCAATTTTCATCCAAGCATTTAAAATATATGTTTATAGTGTCTCCTCTGCCCAGATCCATGTGTACAATAGTGAATCAAACTGGCATATTTTACCAATGCTTGGAGCTATACTGTAGTTGAGGAAGCAGATGTTAGTTAAATAAATACATATCTCATTACACATTGTGATGTTATATGAATGAAAGTATAATGTTTAATCCTGAGAGTTAAAGGGGGGATAATACTTTTAGAGTGAATGGATAAGAAATAAAAAGTACCAGAATAAGAGTGTGCTGTTGAGATTTGTGGAAAGAGCAAAAGCCAACCATGCATAAAACCTATAGAGCCTTGCTTACAGAGGAAACTCATACGGGAATGTCCAGGGACAAGAAAGTTTGGTGCTTTAAAGTCATGGTTCCCGGTCGGGGGAAATATTGCCCTCCAGGGCCCATTTGGCAACAAATGGCTGGAGACATGTTGTGTGTGCGTGCGCATGTGTGTGTGATAGTGATGCTATTGTGTAGTAGATAGAGGCTAGGAATGCTGCTAAACATCCCCTAGTGCACAAGACAACCCCACAAAAGGGACCAAGCCTGGGAAATCCTGCTTTAAAAGAACTGAAAGAAGTGCAATATGCCCCAGGTCGCAGTGTAAAAAGATAAAAGGAATTTGTATTCCATTTTGTAAAGAACTATGTATTATCATTAGGTTTTAGGAAAGATAGTATTTCATTTACATTTAAAAATCATTCTGGGAAACACTGGGCCAATGAGAAGGGGTCTTTTTTTCCTTACAGAAGGAACATATAGTATGATCCTAAGAGGAAGAAGTAAATTATAATGAACATGAACCCATTCAAGTAAACAAACCAAGCTAATATTTTCTTTTGCCTAGAATGGAAAAAATATCAGCCTGCTATTCCCTCTTGGTAATAAAAGGTTTTCTGAGAATTAGAAGCACGCACAGACACACACACAGATACACACAAACACACACACACACTTAGATTCTGAGTATTTTGTTAACAGAATAGCATTAGAGAAAAGCAAATGCAAGAATGCATCAAGGAGAAGTATAAATGATACAAGTTTGGTCTATGTTAGAGGCAATAAAAATGGAGTGAATGGGTTGTGTTTAAGATACAGTGGAGGTAAAATATGACTGGGTGATAGGTTGGATGTGTAGCTTAAGGAAGAAAACCTGAGTAGGAATACTTTCCAAGTATTTAGCCTCAGCACCTAAATAGATCAGGTGCCAGAAATCAAGATGGAAAGGATGTTGCTATGAAAGAACTTTGCAATAAGTTACATATCTTCAAATGCTCCACTTCCTCTGTAATTCAATAACAATTTAACTTAGATTCATTTCAATTATATAATCTTTGTGTATTTTATTATATTGAACAGAGATTAGATTTATCTCATACCTATAAAACAGAAAACAATGATTTAATACATTAGTGGCCCTGTACATGTAGAAAAATTTGTGCATCAATGGAAAACTATGCATTATTTGTACACTACAGTACATTTTTCCATTTTATCTGCCTACTAGTCTATGGAAGCTATTTGTCAACTCTACAAGTTGTAGAAAACTAATAGCAATGCATTTTCAGCCCATTCCAGTAGATGTTCCATTGACTTTCCAGTTTTTCCTTCATTTGCATATTCACTTCAATATTCCTGATCTACAAGTATATGTATTCTTTGAAGGATTCCCTTTTTAACCAGTTATAGTATCTACTTGGTTTCCTCATTGATTAACTAGTAAAAAAAATATATGTAACATGTATTCATTTTGTATTCCTATGAAAGTTGTAATTTCAGCTTTTTTTTTGAATGTTATATTTTCATGCGTTTATTTTACTGCATTTTAATTTACCAAAACATGCATTTTGCTGGTTCAGTTCCAGTTATCATTGCATTCTTAAATTTCTCAAAGTAGGTCATCTCTGAATCTATCTCTGAACTATATTTTTCTAAATGTACTATTGGGGTATTTACATATAAAAATGCTTCTGTGTTTTCTCTCCTTCCTAATTTAGGAAGAGGAGAAATCATTAGAAAAAGGAGTACCACTGTAAATGCCTTACACTGAATGGATCTTAATCTAAGACTAATGTTCCTACAATTTGCTCATAAAGAATAACTGCTGCCAGTTTCTGACTGGCAATGAAAACCAACTACAATTTACTAATGCATCCCATTTCAAAACCAAAGTGCATGAACAATAACCTTCCAAAAGATTTTAAACTACTTCTGTACTGTGTGAGACAAACAAATTGATATTTGGAACAATTACTTTTAACTTATAAATAAGTCACCAAATAAAAGTTCCATCTTGCCCAAGGAATGCTTTATATTTTCATGTTGCCTTTGACATGGGCTACTGAGAGACAAAATGCTTTGGAAAATATGTGATGTAGCCAGAAAACAGGGTCTTGAAGTCCTGCAATCTGAAGTAAAATAAGCCAAAAAGAAAACATAAAAAAAGGCAAATCTCAGAAGATTACTTCTCCTTTCTTCCCTCAGGCCTTTTCCAGGCAGTCAGCTCTTTCAGCTAGGAATAGATCCAAATTTTGTCTCCATAGATAAATGCCAAGCTTGCCCAATGTTTCTTGACTTCAAAAATAGATGTTTCTCTTCAATAAGTTGTCAAATTATTTTAGGAGATTTTCTCCTTATTTGGCACAACTGGTATGAATTTATCACTACAGGTAAACTAAAATGTTTCTCTAGATACTTGTGGAAGGAGACATACAATTAAATAGTTGTCATAGAGTAATCAAGCTGTAAGTGTGGAAAATCCATTTATACAACATATTTAGGAATTACAGAGGGTTGTATAAAATAAAATATTAACATGTGAAAGAAAAATTTATGAGAGTAAAGAACCTTCAAGGAGCAGAGACAGATCCAGGCTTTTAAATCTTCAAGTTTATTCTTTTGGGGAAAATTCACTTTAAGAGAAAAAAATGTAAAAATGGAAATTACTAAGGTCCCTTCTGGGTTTTTGAGAGACTTGAGCAAATCCAGGGGTATGAAGCTTAAGACTCATTAGAATAAATTCATCTCTTTTTAAAGTACGGTCTAATTATTCCTTTATTAAACAAACATGTCCCTCACATGGTAGTTTCTGGGGAATACAATAAGGAATGAGAAAAGAAAAAAAATGCATGTTCCCTTGCAGTTTATAGTCTGTCAGGCTAAAAAAAAAAAATACCCCATTCATTAAATAACAAATGGCTACTTTGTTAAAGGAAGTAAGATAAATTTATGAAACGAGGTATATCTGAAAAATTTACAAAATGTATGAGCATAAAGAAAAAATATCCATAGTCCCACCAAACAGAGGTAACATATCCTTCTATTTTGTAATAGTCTCTCCTATTTTAATTGTGCCCATTTACAAATAGGTAACTTTAGTATTACAACTGTACTGTGTATTCAGATTTATATCTCTTTATTTTATTTACATTAGTGTAGACAAAAAGTACTTATTAATATATCTTAAATATCTAATATAGTTAATTGTGACACAGTGGTTTAAACATCCCTTTACTACTGGGGAATATTTGTCTTCTATTTTTGCTGTCATAAATATTATCATAGCAAGCATCTTGGACTGTGTAGTTGAATGATCACTTAGAGTCCTACATGTGACAATACTTGTGCAAAATATTGTATTTTTAGATAGTTTATATATAAATACATAAATGTGTGTATATATAGGTGTGTATATATATGTGTGTGTGTGTGTGTGTGTGTGTGTGTGTATGGCTAAGTTCCTCCCAAGAAATATTTTACCAATTTAAACTTGAAGGAATGTTGAATTAGGGCCATTTCAATTTCACACAGCCCTCAGTAACATTGGTTGTTAGGATTTAAAAACAATCATAACTTGATAGTGAAAATATTATTAAAGTTTTGCTTTACCTAGTATTTATTTAATTCATGTTGATGGAGAATCACTTTTAATGATTGTTAGCTTATATTTCTTCAAAGATTCATTTGAATCCTTCACCATTTGTGTTTTTGGGGGGGTTAGTGTTTCCCTTTATTGTTTTTATGATTTTTTTGAAAAAAATTAAATGGATCATATCATAATTAAGGTTAATTTAATAAATATTTGTCCTTAACATTAGTGCCACATGCTGAAGTGTAGAAGATTTATGACTATCAGAATCAGACAGTTATAATAAAGGGGAAATTCCTATGAGTCTATAGTACAATTCTCATAAACCTTGTGATTCTATTCAGCAAACTTAATAGGGACACTCACACACGAATAAAACAATTGCTAAGCCTTGTATTTTCACATAGGATGTGATATCGATATGAATTTTGAGAGCAAGTAAGTATGAGTTAGGATAAGAACAAAGAACACACTTTTCAGAGATGGAATAGCAAGTAGCTAGGCACAGAGGGACAGAAGTGAGGATACAAGTGCTAAGAAATTACAATAGCTGAATGTGGACAAAGTAAAGATAATTTAGGAAAGTTGATTCATGGAAGTGGAGAGATGGACAGGGGTCAAATGACAAAAGTTTTTAAGCAAAGTAATCACCTGTTCAAATTTGTGCTATGGATTAAATTTCAAGGATCTAAGGAGAGGTTTAACAAGAAAAGTGAAGGAAATAGTTATATTACTAAAATGGTGCACACTTCCTCTCTGAGGAGTGATTGATACAAGACCCCAATAGAAGTAGAGATGAAAGGATGCAGATTTGAAGGAGAAAATCAAGGAAACTGGGAGAGTGGAATGAGGCAAAGAGGAGACACCTGACCCTTAGAAATGGGAGCATAATTCAACAGGATGAGGATTCTGAAGAAAATATATTTGAAGAGACACAATGAGTTTCATGTTGATCATATTAATTTTCAGGTGCCTGTAAATCACAGGTAATAATGTCCTGTAAGTAGTGACTTGGGGAAAATTGGCACTTCATAATTCTTTTGAATTATTATATTTGAGAAAGTTTACAGAAATTTCAATCAGGTGGACTAGATGGGAGGTTGCTCACGGGCTGATCTGTCCTGTCTTATATTGTCAATAACTTTGTCCTCTATCTCCTTCTCCTACTTCTGGCTGTCACTCCTTTCATTCAGCTGCTCATGGTGTCTTACTGGCTGGGTTGCCATACCTTCCTAATTGGTCACTCAGGTTTCAACTATGCCTCCTTTCTAACCATTCTGCACTGTTGCCAGAGAGATTTTTCTAAGGCATACAAGTAAGATTCACCACCATACTGTTTCTTATAGCCTCTAGAAAACTATTGGGAATACAAAATTTGTTGGATGTGTTTCCTCTTACCCCTCAACACTCATTCCTTATCCTAACCTCCCACATACTTAGAAGCAAACATGTTTTGATACCTTATCCAGTATCCATTATTGTAAGCTACAATATTAATCTGTGGGCATATTCTATTTTAATGGCTTTCTTTCTCCTCTGCCAGACTGTTATATTCTACAGAAAATACTTTTACTTACCCTGACACTTATTCCTAGCATATAACTCTGTGCTTAACATTTGGAGGGTGCTCAAAATATGCTTAATAAATGAACTGTTTCCTCTGAGGGAATACACTATTTTTGAAAAAGATTTGGGAATGGAATCTGTGAATACAATGTATCAGTCAGGATCCAGTTAGGAACAAACACAAAAACCACACTAGGTGTTTCCACAGAGGGAACATACAGAGCGTTGCTTAAACAGATGTGTAAGGCAGATAAAATGAAACACTGAATCGTCACACAGGAAATAATGCATCTCCCGTCCATTGAGCTGGAGACACAAAGAGAAGGATTTGGGTCTACAGAGCCCAGGAGCTCATTGCAGGGCTCCCAAAGATCTTGGAATCAGAAGTCATTGGAGGAGGCATCACTCACCTGGTTCTGGCACATCTGAGAAGGCAAAATGAGGTTGCTTTGGGAAGTGCTGAGTCGGAATATTTGAGTAGGGGCAGCTCCTGAAGAGCAAGTCCACGCTGGAGCTTCAGTGAGCAATAAAACACAAGGACGCAGCAAGCAGCCTCTCCTCTTCTCTGCCTTCCTGTCTGCTCTGAGGTACCCTTATCTGTGGAACTTCATAGAAAGTTGAAGTGTATATTGGGTGTGCATAACCGCAGCCCCAAGCATCCACAACAGAGTCTAGCTTTTGTTATACTCAAAGCAGATAGATATATTTGGAGTTTAGAGAATAGCCTAATAACTAGCATATGCATAAACTAGCATGGCCTTGAAAATTTATTTTAAAATCCTAATATGTAGGGGAAAAAGAAAAAAAAATACATACCCATTCAGAGAAGAAATAAGAAAATATGGCTTACCAAAATGCCCTAAAATATTTAGGACAGATCTTGCTTATGCTTCGCTGTAATGATGTATTTAAAAAAATGAGCTCACCAAATTCATGGGCGCTCCCTGGATGATGTGCCAGGTTGGAGGCCTGATCAGGACACTATTGAGACCTCGAGGTACTCAATGAACTTTGCGCTGACTTCACACCATGGCTTTAAAACACTTTTTGGTCTTTACTTTCCTTGGGGGGGATGACAGTGTTAAATATGAATCTGCACCTCAGAGAATATGCCAGGGCTGGTGATCAAATTTGTGGACTCTACCATGTACTTGAAACCATGAGAGAGGATAAAATCTCCCAAAAGAACTGTGTAGAAGAAGATAAAGTACCCAATACCGTACTTAAGAAACAATAATAAAGTTTATGGCAGGGGATGTGGAGAGCAAAGAAGGGACTAGAAAACACTAATGTAGTTTAGGAAAAAATGGGCATTGCTATCATTTTGCTGTTTTAATTTGCATTTTTATTGAAATCAAATTGGGTGTTTTCTCATATTTAGTGACAATTTGTTTTTTTCATTGTATGAGGTTTGTCTATTTATTTCTATTAAGTTTTATTTTGGAGTTTTCATGATTTTCTTTTAGACATTTCTATGAGCCTTTAAATATAAAGTTATATTGTCAGATAGTAGAAAATAGTTAAAGACACCATTCTAACTATTCCTCTGAAACAGTCTTGAATTTTAGTAGCGGTATAGAAATACTGTGTCAAAAGTACAAAGTGTTTTAGAAAACGCCCAAAATATGGATATGCAGTTGAACCTGTGCCAATATTCTCCTCTCTTATTCCCTCTCCTGATTTTTATGTTAATAGGCAAGATCCAAATATAGTTGTTAAAGGTGAGGAGTAGATGTCTCTAAAGCAGAGTACTTGGATTTCAATCTTGTTTTGACCAAAATCACAGGCTCCTGACTGAATTATGTACCTTCTCTATGATTCTTTTTCTCTTCTATAAAATGAGGATAAAAGTGATTGTGATTATCTATCACTGGTAAAGTGACTGTGAATATTAATTGAATTGATACATGAATATAACTTAAATCACTACATGCACATAAGAAAATACCTAATAAATAACAGCTTTTACATTTATTCATCTCTGTCCTCATTTTGGCTAGCATAATTTAGCATATACTATTAAGATCTCTAGGGGCACCTGGGTGGCTTAGTCAGTTAAGTGTCTGACTGGCTCAGATCATGATTTCACAGTTTGTGGGTTTGAGCCCTGCGTCGGGCTCTGTATTGACAGCTCAGAGCCTGGAGCCTGCAGCCTACTTCTGATTCCTTGTCTCCCTCTCTGTCTGCCCCTCCCGACCTCAACCTCTGTTTCTGTCTGCCACAAAAATAAATAAATATTTAAAAAAAGATGTCTCTCTCTCTCTCTCTGGCACATACTGTTAAGATCTCTGTCTCTCTCATTCTCTCAGTGTGTCTATACATGTATAAAAACCAGTATTCCATAAATAAGTAAACTAAGGCCTAAATTGTTATACATTTATGAATACAGTAGTACTGTATATTACTTCCCCACTTTATTCATGTGTTTAATAAATATAGGTAACTTATCATGTTTCAAAGATTACATGAGGGATTAAAGCAAAAAAGATAAATGATGAAATTCATGCCCTCAGGTTATTCATGGTCAATTCAAGAGTTTCTGAGACTAACAGCATAACTATAACCACAGAAGTGATTAGACAGATTGCACGTGGAGCAGGGAGAAGGAGTGTTTTAAATCTTGAGAATTGTTAAGGAGGGTGAAGAAGACCCCTCACCTGAATGCACCTGAAAGGGGAAAACAGCAGAGAGAAATAGCCTAGAGAAGAACCAGAGGCCTCTGAGATCATGGTGTATTCATAAGGCCAGTAGCTCTGTTGGGCTAGATGACCTGCTATTTGCAGGAAAGTCAAAGATGAGCCCGGGTAGCCCAGTAAGGAATAGTTCATTCTTTCACTGTTTTCATGCATTACTTAATCCATGTTTGATTATATACTAGATTAAAAGAATATAACTAATACAGAGAATAAATACAGGATTTTAAGCAGGGAACAGCCCATAATCAGATGTATATGTTATGTGCAGGATTGAGATAAGGCCAGAGACAAATATAATTCTTCTTGTAGACAATGATACCAGTATGAAGTAAAACGTGGCACTGAAATATAGTCGAGATAAAAAATGTTAACGAATTTGAGGTGGAGAAAGAGGGAAAGAAACCAGGCTTCCAGTTTGGATGAATGAATGGTTAAATTGTGGTACCATCACTGAGAAAACCATTTTGAGTGGAAGATGCTTAATTTGCCTGTGTACCTTTCAACCATCTATTTGGATTGTTATTCCCTTGAATTATAGTTATCTTGTGCCTTTTTGAATCATTTAACAGTCTGAATAGGAAACAAGAATCCTTAATATTCTTTTTGTAATTTTTAATTCACTCAGCTTAAATCAGTGTCTGACACATAATAGGTCCACATGCATGGTTGCTATATTGAACTGAATATGTGTACCATGGCCTTTGAAATAGACTACAAACTAAAAAAAATTATCATCAAGGAAACTCAATCCAAAGAGAAACCTTTACATGATTAAGTTTGCTAAAGTTCTGAATTTACCAGCATGCATTCCTTTGAGAAAAGGCATCTTCAGCTATCTGAATTGCTCTTTTCACAATTTTAGCTTCATTGACTTCCATTTCAGAGTTATTTTTAGTACACAGATATCAGCTACTGAGACATATTTGGTAATCAAATAAGATACCTGTTTATCATGAGCTCTATAGAACTATGGGAATAATTACAGCATGAGTGCATGACTGGAAGTTTTTTTGAGTTACAGCTGCCTTTGAGGACATACTCATCCCACTTTCTATTCTCTTTTACTTTTTCTGCCTCATTATTGGGTGATACATATGTGAAAATAAGTCAAAATATTAAATGGCAGCTTATCACACCAAAATCGTCAACATAATAGCAAAAGTCCAGTTAGATTAGTGTTAAATTCCCATAATTCAGGATTGTGAAACCTTGTCCACCTGCAGCTAATTCCTACCATTTACAGGCTGGAATAGAATAAGAATACATATTGAGAACTTTGTACTTCAAATTCAGTATTTTCAGCACAAATCTCAGTTTTTCAAGTAAATCTATTCTTTTTCAAGTTCTTCTTAAATAGTTACCATCTAGTCAGACTGATAAGTTACAAATAGCAATAACCAAACACAACTCCCTACACGAAAATAAAACAGCTCTTAGTTGACTCTGTCCATTCTGTCTATAGTACTAATATGAATAAAGTGTCTAACCTATGCTGAGCGCTTTTGATGTGTCACACAGTGGCCTAAGCATTCCTATGGGTTACATCATTTTGTTTTCATCATTAAACATTCTTTGAGATGAAAATTGATGTTATCTTCACTCTCCTCTTGAAGAAAATTAAGTAGCTTGCCCAAAGATACACATGTTTCAAAGTCAGATTGTCTTAATTTAAATTCTGGCTTCCCTATCTACTAGTTGTTTGGTCTTGGGTGAATTGCAATCTTGGTTTGCAATAGACTGGATGACTTCCTGAAACACAGGATTTTTAAGGCTAAAATTGATACAGAGCTGGAATAATTGACCATCCTTCCATATTTGAAAAGTGAGTAAAAGTGACCACCTTTAAGGATTTTTGTTGAGTATTAAATGATAATCTGTAGAGTATCAGGGCAATGACTGACTCATAGTGAGTGTCCAATAACTATTAATTCTTATGATTACTATTGCTGTACTTTTCACCCTTATCTTCCTTGTCCTAGCCTCTCTTGCGCTATTCCATTGTGCATATTACCACCCAAGTTATGGTATAAAGCCCATACTGATAATACCACTTGCATGCTAAAAAACAGGTTGACTCTGTATTGCCTACTTAATCAAGTATCTATTTTGTAATATAAGATTCTTTGCAGTTCATTCTTTATACTCTTAACAAAATTCTTGAGCAGTACAAGGGATAGAAATAGGGCAAGCTCTATGGTCAAGTATTTCAGGCTTTGGATCCAGTTCTGCAGTTTAGCTGTATAACTTTGGAAATGCTAAACCTCTCTAGATTTTCAAGTTTTCATTTTTCATTTAAAAAAATTTCTTTAGAGAGAGGGGGTGAGGAGAGGGGCAGAAGGAGAGACAGAATGTCAAGCTAGATCCACCCTCAGTGCCAAGCCCAACACAGGGCTTAATCGCACAAGCCTGACTGAGATCATGACCTGAGCCACAATTATGAGTCAGACATTCAAACAAATGAGCCATCCATGTGCCTCAATTTTTCATTTTCAAATGAGGGGGCTCAGTATTGACCCTGTATCTTTGTGCACATAAGAGAAAATGATGATTGTAAATTATCTTGCCAATAATTTGTCTCCAACAAAAGCTCATTTGTTTCTGCCCTCTGTGTTTTTTTTTACATCTGCCTTCCCTTTCAAATCAATCACTGTTCCACACCTATTTACCCAACACAACAATACCAACACACAAAATACATGCAGTAGTTTCCTCATTCGTGCTGTTGTCTTTCTGTATAATTTTCCATCTCAATTTATAACTTGGTGAATTGTTATAGCTTAAAACCCCCATTGTCGCTTCTTCTGTGGAAAATTTTCTAATTAAGATTCAAATACTCTTACTGAACTTTCTATTTTCTCCATTACAAAGCGTTTAACATTTAAAATTATTAATTTATTTAGTCAGTTACTCCCATTGTCATGTTGTTAACCTCTAGAGGTTCACATGGCATTTTATAATTATGGGAAATAATACTCCTTTAAGGATCAGGGAAGTTAATGGATAAAATGACTTTTCATACTCTCTTTTATATATGAACTTGGGTTCAACTAATGATCTGACACTTAAAAAGATGATCGCGCTTCTTGATTAATAAGTAATTAAATGAAAGAGTGATGTGTTCAAATAGCCATTATCCTTTGGTTGTTCCCTGATGTGTTTACGTATTTATCTTAAATATACTTTTATTTTTAAAAATATATTGCATATATACCACATCTTCTTGATCCACTCATCAGGTGATGGACATTTAGGCTTTTTCCATGTTTTGGTTATTGTTGACATTGCTGCTATGAACATTGGGGTACATGTGCTCCTATGCATCAGCATTTCTGTATCTCTTGGGTAAATCCCTAGCAGGGCTATTGCTGGGTCATAAGGGAGTTCTATGGATAGTTTTTTGAGGAACCTCCACACTGTTTTCCAGAGTGATGGCAATGAGAAAGAATGAAATATGGCCATTTGTAGGAAAGTGGATGGACCTTGAGGGTGTCATGCTAACCGAAATAAGTCAGGCAGAGAAGGACAGATACCATATGTTTGCACTCAGGTCTAACAGGAAATGTTCAGAACGATCTAGCTTCAAGAAAAGCAAGAAGGTAGTAGTGCTTAAGAAAAATTGATTCAGTATCTAATGGATAGTTGATACCTGTCACAACACAGTATTTTATATACTGTTAAGTGAAACTGCAATACAACCTAAGTTTATTTTGGGAGTGTTTGCTGGATAATTGGATTTAATGAAATGTTTAGAGGTGCAGTAAGCATGACTTTGAGTGGATAATGAAAGAAAATGCAAAATGCTTATTGATTCATGATATGATTTCATCTTAGCTTGGGCAAACCATGCAGTATTTAATACATAGTAGCAGAATATTTACTATTGAAGCTTGAAAAGATGTGAGTTCTTTGTGTGCAATCTTTCATTTATGCATGTGAGAGGGTTTTCTTTTTTTAATATTTTTCCATTGTAGTACTTGTTTTGCTTGTTGGGGGTGTTTGCTTATTTAATACAGTCCGTCAAGGACAGAACTTACATGCTGTTTTTTTTTCCCCCTAGAAAGTGTGTCTTGGGTTCTTCCCTTATTATTTTCGTTACTTTTTTTTCCTCTTCTTTTTTTGGTGGTGAGGGTGGTTATGTTTAAATGAAGTTGCTTTTACAACACCAAAGACTTAATCATCCATTTCCTATATAAAGGTAGCTACTTTTTTGCATGGACCTCAAGTATATTGTAATATAGAGGTGGAATTTAAGGAAAGGTATTAAGCAGGCTGTGTTGTAGCTTATGGGCAAGTAATAAATTGTATCATGTATCTTGAATGTATCATCGATAGGCTGCTATATAACGATTGCCACTTCAGATAGCTGTGAAATTAGGTGATTAACTAGTCGTTACTTTACCTTCTAATTTCTGTATAAGTCTAATTACATGAAA
>NC_043714.1:54279032-54307589 GCF_006229205.1 Suricata suricatta
AGAGAAATAAGGACTACAAGTGGATGCAGAGAATACTGGCAAATTCTCAGACGATTCATTAAAATTATATAAACTGAACTTTGTATACATATAGATATTTATATTCAGTAAAAATATCTTTGAAATATTAAGATTAAGAAACTAGGCAGGAGAAGATACATAATAAAGTAAAAGCAAAAGTTTACCTAGATATAGGTCTAGCAGTAGGCACTACATATGCACATTTTGAGTGTTCAAATATTCCAAGTGTTCCTCAAATTGGTTTGTGATGATGAAACATTGTAATAATTAGAAAAGCAAATCAAATATGTATAAATGCTCCTGTTGGTTTCCCATGGTGGTAACATGGGATAATTAGTTTGTACATGAGACTCTGCATAAATTCCTCACAGAGTTCCGTGGGTTTAGAAGTAATTATTTATATTAGAAAAGCAATGTCATAACTGTGACAGTGCATGACATTAAGAAATTATGGGAATTTAGGACTAGTTTGTGGGAGGATTTAATTAGTGAATGGATCTCTTGATTAATCTGAAGTTTTATTATATGAAAACATGAGTGTAAGATAACAGTACTGGAGTTATACAATAAGGGCCCCCTATGAATGCCGCCTGAAATGAACGGAGAATAAATATATGTGAGAAGATATAATGTATATAGTGATAGAACTGCATGTGGGATATAAGCACAGGATTCAAGAAGATGATCCAGAAAAAGAAAGAACTTGACAATGATTTGCAGAAGAGGAGGATGAAAAAGAAGACATTTTTCTAAAAAGCAAAGTAAATAAGAAGAGAAGGATAATGAAGAAGAGCAAAAGCAATTTGAGTAGCAACATTATAAAAGCAGATACTAACATATAGTGCTTATTAGGTATAGGGAACTAATCAACATGCATCACTATCATTTTCTAAGGAAAGTTGCACATATAACCTAAATACCCTTATTATTGTTAGGTAGAAGCTAGACGTGAGCAGTGAAGGAACGCCCTGAGGCAGAGCCCAAGTCCTTGAAGGGGAATGATAGAGACTAACTGGAGACAAGGATGATGTTAAATAAGCTACACATTATAAGCTCAACACCTTGACTTTGTGGCTTTCAAGACTGTGGGCCTAACAGATCAAGAGCCATGGTGCAGAACACATGCTTTCCTCTCCTACCTCAGCCCCAAGGGTAACGCTTAGACTCATCATCATGCATTTGCTTTGTAATTATAGCACCCTGATGGAGAAAGACTGCCATGATGTTTCCAGTACAAACCTTGTAGGGACAAAAACTCCCCCTCCCAACCTGAGAGAGGAATCCTCCAAATGATTGGATGCAGCTTCCATTAGACACCACCCCACTGCATGTCACAGCTCCTTCTAGCCCAGAAAGATGCAATGAAAATCCAATCCCAAAACAACCTAGGGGCTGATTTCCACCTCAGAACTTGCCCATTCTCCTACCTTGAGTGGACTTTCACTTTAGTAAATTACTTTGTGCTTGCTACTTTCCTTCTGACTTTATTACTAACATGGATCCCCACATAAATCTTCTGAGTAATCCAAGGGCCCAGACCTTTATTCCTACAATCCAGTCTCATCTGTAACCTTATGACCCCTTAATATTACAGGAGAAAATAGACTGAAGAGACCACATACCTAATAGTTGGCAGAGCCAATACTCAAACTCTTGCTGGAAATCACTCTAAAAACAAAACACTATCATTAGTTTTGAGAGTAATGTACAAAGAGTCTTTTGTCTAAGGTGCTTGTTGGTCTAGATTAAAGCTGAAATAGAGGATTTGACCCACAGATAACATAGAACTATATCACAAACAGGTAAATATTTCTTAAACAAAGTCAACAATGAGAGCTGATGCATTTCCCTCTGTTCAAGAGTTGACAGGAGAGTTGGGATAATATAAGAGGGAAAATCGGGGCACCTGGGGGGCTCAGTTGGTTAAGCGTCTGGCTTCGGCTCAGGTCATGATCTCACGGTGTGGGTTCGAGCCCCACGTCGGGCTCTGTGCTACAGCTAGCTCAGAGCCTGGAGTCTGTTTCAGATTCTGTATCTCCCTCTCTCTCTGACCCTCCCCTGCTCGCACTGTCTCTCTCTGTCTCTCAAATATAAATAAAAAACATTAAAAAAATATATAGGAGGGAAAAATAGAGCTTGGCTGCCTTTGGTAGGTTATGGTGAAGGTGCTGCAATTCAGACACAATGGAGCCTGATGTCAATGCCTATGAGGATTCCATTGTGTTACTTTAGAAAGTTTACTTCTTCTGTCCCTCAGTTTTCTTTTTCTTTTTTCCCTCTTAAGTGTTTATCTAAATTCCAGTTAGTTAACATAAAGTATACTGTTACTTTCACGTGCGCAATTTAGCAATTCAGCACTTTCGTACATTACCTGGTACTCATCACAAGTACACTCCTTAATCCTCATCACTTGATTCACCCATCCCCACCTTCAGTTAGTTCTCTATATTTATGAGTTCTGTTTCTTGGGGTGCACTTGGATGGCTCAGTCGATTAAATGTCCAACTTCAGATCATATGATGATCTCACGGTTTGTGAGTTTGAGCCCCACATAGGGCTCTGTGCTGAAAGCTGGGAGCCTGCAGCCTACTTCAGATTCTGTGTCTCCCTCACTCTTTGCCCCTCCCCCACTTGTGTTCTGTCTGTCTGTCTGCCTCTCACTTTCTCTGTCTCTCAAAAATAAAACATTAAAGAAAATAATCTGTTTCTTGCTTTATCTCTCTCTTATTCTTCCCTATGCTCATTTATTTTGTTTCTTAAAATCCACACATGGAAGAAATCATAGGGTATTTGTCCCTCCGTTTTCTGACATTAAAATAGCATCTCACCTTGGAACATGGAACCCACAAGAGTAAGTAACAGATTTTGAATGTATACCATAAGAAGGGAACAGTTTTCAAGCACTTTTCTTATGTTAACTTATTCTCCTTAAAAATCATACAAGATACACTATACTATTATCCTCATTTTATAGATGAAGCACAGAGATTAACTTAACCAAGGTCAAAGATAGGAAGGGAGGACATTTAGCTCGAGATGCTACATCATTATTAACCAGAATAAGGTGCTAACTTCTAGGATAATGTGGATCGCTAGATTCTGAACTATTAAAAGATGAGTGTAAATAAATTTAGGATATTATCCCTATAGCAATTTATTTATTAACAATATTCAGGAAATGATTCACAGGCCTATACATGATGATATTAATATATTACATGTTAATAGAAGATTACAATTTAGGAGGAACTTTCACATATATATCAGATGATCCTCACAAGAAACCTACAATGTCACCAGCAAGACGTCAGCAACTCAGAAAGAAAATTATTTGCCTTTCAATAACTGAGGATGACTTTCTATTCTTCCCAGTGCACACTGAACATTCTCTTCTCTCTCTCCTTCTGCACTCATTTTTGCACGTTACCATGTACACTGTGTTTTCTAACGTTGTACAATTAACTACTTTATTGTGGGAATATATAATGATTGTATTATATAAGTATGCTAAAAATTGTGCATCTGAAAAAATGCACTCCTTATCTTTTTATCTATATTGGGAATGAGACTTATGTCTTATACTTTATATCTGTACACTGTAGAAACTGAAAAGCATATTGTGCCTGATAAATACTGTTGCTAATTTGAGAATTTTGTTAAGCTGCTTTTGGAAAGCATAGTAGACGGGCCTTTTGATCTCCCTATCCAGTGCACAACACTCAGGAAACCATTAAAGCTCACAGACTTTGCATTGAAAAAGGATTCACAGACATAAAGTGACTTATCTGGCAAAAACAAATAAACTTTTTAAAAATACATACTCATCTTTATACTGATAGAGGTATTTAACCCGAAAAGCAGCATGAAGCTTCATGATGAATATGTACGTGGTAAGGCATCTATGATCTTCACTTCAGTATACTGAGAAGCAATTGAAATGCAGTTTTCTCAAGGTTACAGTGGGCAAATGATGCTACTTAGAGATTACCAGTTCTTGTTAAGTTATTAGGGAAGGGAAAAGAGACAGCTGCACGACACTTTCACAGTTGCTGCAATTTCATTTAGCTCCAAGGATAACAAACCCAACTTGAAAGTACAAATATATTACAGTAGATAACAAAAGCTGTTAGATTTATTTGTGTTAGCTTGCCTACATGTGGACAATGAAAAGAACTCATGGCTGAAGACTCTTTCAAGGTCAAGAAAGCTATCATTCTGTTCCTCAATTTTATTTTTTATAAAAATCTCCCAAAATGAACATACAACTCCAGGTGGTCTTAGCCACTGCAGCGACCTGAAGAAAGCTGACTCCCCAGAGCCATATTCATAGTATTATTGCAAGCCATATAATATATTCTTAAATGGGTTTTTTTATGTTTATTTATTTTTGAGAGATAAAGAGAGAGAGAGAGAAAGAAACAGATCATGAATGGGGGAGGGGCACAGAGGGAGAAACAGAATCCAAAGCAGGCTCCAGGCTCTGAGCTGTCAACACAGAGCACTATGCAGGGCTGGAACTGTGAGACCATGACCTGAGGTGAAGTCGAACGCTTAACCAACTGAGCCACCCAGGCACTCCCTAAATGTTTTATAAAATGCTTGAATGATTTATTTTATAAAGAAATGTTTTGTATAGAAAGAGATCTTTTGCAGTTTTAAACTACACCTACAATGTATGGAAAATGCATTCTGGAGATGATTTTCCCTCCAGAGAGCTTGCTGGCAGTAATAAATATGCTCTAGCATTTTTATAAATAGATACTAAGGAATTCTAAAGTTTGTTGAATCACAAAAAACATGTCAAACATTTGGGAAATGCTGAGTTAAACAGGATTATTGTTTATAAAAATATTCAGAATCTAGTATACTAATGTGTACTGTGAATTTTCAAAAATAAAGGGACTATTGTATTCAGTGTGCTAAAGCACATTCGTCATTTGAAACACTTTTTCACTGAACACCTATCAACACTATTTCTCCTAAAATAAAATTCAGAAAGTGCTAAATTTCCCATTTAATCCATCCAGATTGAGTTTATATTTCTAAAATGGAAAAGGGGCTAGTGGGAAAATTTCTTTGAAATGCTAATAATATAGGATTTCAAAGTATCTTTGATAAAAATATTCTAATACTGTATTTTTAAACTATGAAAATTTTAAACTCTTTAAAAAGTGTTTTCTACATCAGTGTAGAAAGAATATTGTAAGCCAAATTTTATAAAATTGTTCACTAAGCTATGATCTTAGGGCTCTTTATGCTCTTCAAGTTAACAAACATTTGTTTGTCAACCAAGTGAAAGAAATTTGCTAGGTGCTATCATTATATAGATGGGAGGCATAAACTTGGTCCTTAAGAAATTGGGTATATAGGAAGAAATCAACAAAAACATAAGTAAATAGGTTAAAAGCTGTAGTCAAAATATTAACAAGGTGCCAAGGGAACCAGAATAAAAAATTACCTGAAGAATTATGGGAAGGTTTTACATAAAATGTGACTTTCAGTTTGGCCTTAAAGGATGACATTGAATTGAAAGCTGAGAAAAGTTAAGAGTGTCTTACACAGAAAAAAATCTAAAAGCCTGAAGATATGAACTAGCATGGTGGTATACGCTCAAGCAATGATAGAACTTACATAATTACCATATGTATTCTCTTTGAATATATCCAGTGTACTAATATTTTAGTGACATTTCTCTGAAATGAATATGGCCTTGCAAATAACAAAATTTGACATCAACCATAAATATAATGAATAGTTGCTTAAGGAAGCTATCCATTTAGTTTTTTTACCTTCTTGTCTCTATATTCATAATGAATGACTCTAATGAAAGTGTGATTGCTTATGTCAATGCCTTGTAGCAATTATTGCTTTTTCATAAAAATAAAAAAAGGATGAAATATAAAAAGTATGTGATTGGTTTAACACCTGTATTTACGGAGCCATGGAAAACTGGCTAAATCTCCTGGCATTTAACTTTCTCTACTAATGGAGTCTCACTCCATCATTATCAGTCCTTGACATGTATTTTTAGTTTCTGTTGTTTTCTTCAAAAATATCTTTAATTAGTAATGCTTTCTTTTATCAGTGTTCCTGTACTACGAAGGTCCTTTTTTTTTTACTCAAATTTCTACTCAGATTCAGTGGTAGCTGGATCCTGGAAAAAAAGTCAGCCTGGATATCAGTTCCTTTCTGCCAACAACTACAATTGATTTTCTTCTTACTAAATTGAAATCAGTGAGGAGAGGAACTCCAAATAATAATCGATGTCCACTTCACTAACCATGTCATAGTTAATTAAATAAAATATGTTTTATTTTCCTCTTTTAAACAGCTCGCTAAGGGATAAATTGGAAGAGGATTTAATTATGCTTTAAATGCACCTCAGAGTGCTCAGACTTGGTAGTGAAAGAAGATTCCCATTGGGAATCAGAAGTGATTACTATAAGCAACAATGTGGAGCCCTGGGATGAACCAGAAGACTGTGTACTCTATATGTGGACTGTGGATTACAAAGGTGAACTAAGTGTGGACTGTGTGCAATGTGGACATACTTGACCACTTCAGGCCCAAGTAGGATGTGTTTATGACCAACCTCAAAGTCTATATAAAGCATTGGGCCAGAGAACAAAACTATTCAAGGTGTATTCAAGAGACTAAGTTACCAGTCCAATTACATGTAGTTTTGAGTTTAAAATCTTTCACAATTTTTTACTTGCATTCTAGTACACAGAAAGTTGATGTACATTCCACTTATTCAGCACGATTTCCCCATTTTGGTCTATAAATTGACTAGTAACTATATTCTCAAGTGGTTTTTTTTTCAAGTAGACTTGCAAGATCTTCAAGTGCTCAGATCTTTGTAAGTCTTACAGCATGGTACCTTCCTGAATATTTTAATCAATGGGAAAATTGGTATCAAATTATAATATTCAAAGGAATGGTCTCTCATTAAAATAATGCCACAGAAGTCCTCTGTAATTGTAGCATCAATTGTCAAATATATACAACATAAGGAGGTCAGTTGCCTTCAGTCAAATCACAGTATTTCTTTATAAGACTTATCACTATCAGATAATTTATGTATTTCATTATTTATTGCTTATTTCTTCCATCTAAAATATGAAGTACATGAGTGGGATCTCGTCTTCCTCACGAACTTATTCTCAATTCAAAGAACAGTGCCTAAAACATGTAAAGATACCCAATAAATATTTGTTGAAAGAACAAGTATATGAATAGTGGGTGGAAGATAATGCCTATTATAAATTTTCATAAGAATTGAAAAATGCTGTCTAGTAAGGGTATCAATTTACGCCTCTGTCGATTGTGTAAAACATTACTGTATTCCTTTCACCTTATCTCATTTCTAGATTTTAACCAGTGTTGACCATTACTGTCTATGGATCTGAGATTTCATATCTTGGGAAACTTCCCTGAAACCCCAGGATTTTAAAATATTCTTCTGTGTTTTCTCCTAGGGATTTTATAGTTTTATTCTTTATATTTAGATTTTAAATCTATCTGGAATTTATTTTGCTTGAGGTGTGAAGTAGATAATATTAACCTTTTGCCTCCAAATGGATAGCCAATTGTTTTGAAGCCATTTAATGAATTCATTCTTTCTCTACTAACTTGAAATGCTACAACATCGGAATGTATCTGGACTCCCTATACTATTTCACGGTTCTATCTACTATTATTGTACCAATACCACAGTTTAAGTACTGCATCTTTATAGTGGATGACGTGGAATGTCAGGTCCCTATCTTATGCTCATGTTTTGTGCAGTTTTCCTGTCCACAATTAAAACTTTAGTCTCCTTATTGCATTTAGAATAATTGCTAGGTCAACACCGCCAAAGATCCAGGCAGTATTTTGATTGATATGGCAATAGAGTTACAGATGATTTGGAGAGAAATGGCATCTTTACACCAATAGTTTTCCCTATTCAGGACACCATGTATTTCTTCATCTGTTCTGGACCGACTTTACTATTCTTCTAATATTGTCTTTATAATTAGTATCTTTCAACACACTAGCTTTAATTTCATGCAGACCACCACCTGTCCCAATAGTAATTATGACATGTAGCAATATAAATCTAATTATTTTCTAGTCATGACTCTGTACCAGGGTCAAATTTGGATAAATATGTTTTCTGATTCTAAAACAATTGCATAATCTAAAACTTTAAGGAATGAAGCTTTAAATGTGTTGATGGAACTGAGTGGTTATGAGTGCTAGAAGAAAGTTGCTGTACAAAGAATGTGTTTGAAACTTAAAGATGATTTCAAAACAGATTAGTGCATATTCCTTTTCGTTGCATGGAAAAGAGTAAGAAGTTCAGCAGCATTAGTAATTAACAAAATGAAAATAATTCTTATGTCAATAATCAGAAAGATACTAATTAGTATTGATAGAATGTGGAAAAATTAGAACTCTTATGCATTACTAGTGGGAACGTAAAATAGTATTACTCCTTTGCAAAAGTTTAACAATTCCTCACAAAGTTCATCATAAAATTACTCTGTGGTCCAACAATTCCACTCCTAAGTAAATATACAAGAGAAATGAAAGCATATATTTACAGACTGTGTACCAATATCATAACAACATTATTCATAATAGCCCCAAAGTAAAGTAATTGTTCATTAACCAATGAATAGATAAAGAAAATGTGATATAATATACTGCTATGTGGCACAAAAAAGAAATAAAATATTAAAACATGATCTAACATGAGTAAACTTTAAAAGTCTTATGCTAAGTTTAAAAAAACAGTTACAAAATATCATATATTTTATACTCAATTTATATGAAATGTCCAGAATAGACAATGTATAGAGATAGAATTAGTATCTGCCTTGGGTTGGGAGAGTGCTGGAGGGATGGTTGGTGAGAATCTGCTAATAGCTGTAAGGTTTCTTAGGGGACAAAGTGTCTAAAAATTATATTGTGTCACGTACTAAAACTCATTGAATAGTACATTAATATGGGTGAACATTATAGTAAATGAATTATATTTTTAATTAAACCATTTAAAAATGTAAGGATTTCTTTTGTTATTCACAATAGGAAGTGATATATATACCTTTCATATGCGTTGTCAATGATTTGGAATAGTTACAGTTCTATTTATCTCTATTCTGTAAAATACCTAACTTCTGATTAGATTTTAAATAATGACTTTTGTTAATATTCCAAGAGAAAACCATGATGGAGCTTTGGCTGTGTTTAAAATGTAACTGGTATTTCTATTTGAATTAGCCAAGCTTATATGTGGTATTAACTTTGTAGATTTGGGATTGGTCATTAATAAATAAACTGAGTAAAAATAAAAGTTTGGCCCAATTTGAAGAATATTTTTATGTTTAGAAAGGAATTTTATAGCTTCAAAATACATGTGGCTAAGAAGTTATGATGCAGCCTCTTCACAGTCGAGTAATTTTAAAGCTCAGAAAAATGTAAGGGCACCTGGGTGACTCAGTCAGGTAAGTGTCCAACTCATTTCATTCTCTCATGATTTGTTCAAGAGATCATGCCCCGCATCAGGGTCTATACTGACAGCTCAGAGTCTGGAGCCTGCTTTGGATTCTGTGTCTCCCTCTCTCTCTGCCCCTTTCCTGCTCACAGCTTGTCTCTCTCTGTCTCTCTCTGTCTCTCAAAAAAATAATAAAAAACGTTAAAAATTTTTTTAAAAAATAAAAAGAAAATGTAAAATTCACAAAAATAAATCCTGAGACTGATGACCAACCTATTTTACAGAATTCTAACAGCCCCCTCACTGCCAAATAATGGTCAAATAATGAAGATGGCACAAAATAAATATGTTGAAGTAAAAGAAAAATATATCTCTTCCTCCATTTTTTCTTTTGTTGGCTCTCAGATAAAAAATAGAGTGGCAATATAAAAAACATGATGATACTTTTTACACCGTTTGGGCACTACTTTTGAATCATTCAAAGTGCTACAAATAAATCTTCACTATTTCTAACATATGCATTTGTAGATTTCAACTATGGGGAAAATAATTAAAATAGTAATGGAAAATAGGATAGAATGGATCGTAGTGGCACATTGTGTTCATGGCAGTATTGGCTCTATTATAAGTTCACCACTTCTGTTGAAAACACAGGAAGATTTCAAATAGAAGGAAACTGCGTTGTTAGAGCTTTACCATATGTTTAAACATAACACAAAACTAGAAATTAGAGTTTCAAAAAGGTTAAAATAGCACCACCAAATGTATATTTGTTATATGCTTGTCATTTGGTTAAGAGTATCCCTATAAATTAAGTTTTTTATTTGTCCATTGGAGAGCATTTATAATCCTTAGTTAAATTTGATGGAATCTAAGGTGATCCACATGGCCTATCAGTTAACAGACCTTGAATCTTGATAGATTTCACCTAGTTAAAAAACAAAGAAACCAAAGCTAATGCGAGCTCTATGAAAACAGTAAGATAGTTGAAACTGAATGTTATCAAAAATCCTGATATTTTCAGTGAGATAGAAGCTGAGGAAGAGGCGTGTCTGGCTGGCTCATTTCGAAGAGCATGAGACTCAATCTCAGTGACTCTGAGTTGGAGCCCCACGTTGGGTATAGAGATTACTTTAATATACAACTTAAAAAAAAAAAAGCCAAGGAACAATGCAAGGTATATTAACAGAGCTCTTCTGCATTAGAGGAGAAATTGAAATATCTGAAATATAAATGTTTTCATATATAAACAAATATCTGAAAAGAAATATTTTCAATTATTAGAGCCCATGGTTCTATAAATGGTGTGCTTTTTACAATATGTGGTTACAAAATGTGGTTAAAATTTTTGGCCAAGCAGATGCATTTTTTTTGAGTCCTAAAGATAGTCATCAATGCTAAAATTTATGCAAAAGGGCATTTCACTTAATGCTTTTGGGAAAAAAAAGATTTGCTATCAATTTATATATGTGGGTAACTTGCCTGCATCTCACCTATCACTTTTTTTATTAATGTTTAATTTACTTATTTTGAGAGACTACGAGAGGGAGAAAGAGAAAAAGCAGGCTCCATGCTATCAGTGCAGAGCCCGACATGGGACTCAGTGTCACAAACTGTAAGATCATGACCTGAGCCGAAATCAAGAGCCAGAGACTTAACCGACTGAGCCACCAAGGCAGCCCTCACATACCATTTTGTAAAGGGATTTATACTTTATATATTTAATAATGACATTTCAATAATAAATGAAGATATTTACTTTCATGTTTCCAATGTTCTATTAGATCTTTCGCAGTCTTAAAGGAAACATAATAGGAATTATTTCATGCTTGCTTTCTTTACTAATTCAAGACAGCAGGGATAAGAATTAAACTGCAGGTGTTGATACTCATTGCTTATTTACTTAAGAGTATTTTAACATCTTATTGCAATGTGCCAATGAATAAAAGGTAAAAAAATAATAGACACTTACTGATAGTTTTTGGTTCTTAAGAGACAGTTTGCACTCCCAATGGCATGAAATATCTGTGCTTACAAAATTATAATTTCGTGTTACTTTATAATTATCTACTTTTGGCAGGTTAATCATCTACTTGAGTCAACACTTCATATCATTATTCTTTTATAAAGGAGAGGCGGAGAGAGGAAATGTACAGTATTTGCACTGTGCAGAATCAGAACTTGTAGATATACTTTGCTTGAAATAAATAAGATAAAGAACATCAAAGATAGATCTTTGTTATCTTCATTGAAAAACATATAGCTGAAATATCATCTAGTACTTGTTTTTATTGCCCAAAATATATTACTCAATGTGTTTTATGATAAAATTACTTTTTTTACAACAGAATGTGCTTTATTTAACTAATATATAAAACTTGACCATTATTTTGTTAGCTAATGAGAATATGCATGGTTCCTGTGAATCATCGATGCTATATATTGAGTAAGAATTTTTGGCAATAAAAGGGTTTTCTATAAAATAATCTGACTTATTTTTAATTGTTTCAAGTAATGGATGAAACACAAAGTGATATAAATAATCCATAGCTAACAAATAATCAAAAGACTTTTAAATTCATACAGTTTATGGCTTTATTTTCATTATTTTTCTTTTCTTTTATTCATGACGATAAATGTACTCTGTAATTTCCATCATGTATTTCACCCATCCTCCTCCCACATCCCCTCTACTAGCTACCATCACTTTGTTCTCTGTACTTAAGAATCTGTTTCTTGGTTTGACACACTCTCTCTCTTTCTTTTGCTTATTTGTTTCATTTCTTAGATTCCACATATGAATGAAATCCTATGATATACACACACCACATCTTCATTATCCATTCGTCTGTTCAAGGACAGTTGAGCTGCCTCCATAGTTTGGCTATTGTAAATAATGCAACAATAAACATAAGGGTGTGTAAATCTCTTTCAATTGGTGATTGTATTCTGGGGGCAAATACCCACTAGTTAATTACTAGATCATAGGGTAAGTCTATTTTAAATATTTTGAGGAACCTCCATACTATTTTCCAATTAGCATTCCCACCAACAGCACAAGAGGGTTCCTTTTTTCTCCATATCCTCACTATCACTTCTTGTTTCTTATGGTTTTTATTTTAGCCATTCTGACAGATGTGAGGTGATATTTTATTGTAGTCTTGATTTATTTTTCCCTGATGATGAGTGATGTTGAACATCTTTTCATGTGTCTGTTGGCCACCTGTTTGTATTCTTTGGAGAAATGTCTGTTCATGTCTTCTGTCCATTTTTTAATTGAGGTTATATGTTTTTTGGTGTTGAGCTGTATCAGTTCTTTGTATATTTTACATACTAACCCTTTATCAGATATGTCATTTGCCAATACCTTCTCCTATTCAGTAGTCGCCTTTAGTTTTGTTTATTGTTTCCTTCACTGTGCAGCGACTTTTAATTTGGATTTCCCTTGCTTCAGGAGACATATCTAGAAAAATGTTGCTATATCAGAGAAGTTACTGCCTCTGCTCTCTTGAAGGACTTTTATGATTTCAGGTCTCACATTTAGGTCTTTAATCCATTTTGAGCTGATTTTTGTGTGTGGGAAAGTGATCTAGTTTAATTCTTTTCAATGTAGCTGCCCAGTTTTGCCAACACTATATGTTGAAGAGACTATCTTTTTCCTATTATATATATATAATCCTACTTTTTTGAAAATTAATTGACCATATAATTATGGGTTCATTTCTGGGTTTCTAGTCTGTTGATCTATTTTTACACCATTACCATTCCGTTTTAATTGCTACTACTTTGTAATATAGCTTGAAGCCTGGAATTGGTAAAATCTTAAAGATATAAAAGACATTGTGTAAGAATATTCTAAACTAAAATAACACATTACATAAACTTTTATATCTTGCTTTTTTACAAAGTAAATTGACAAGTTGGTTAAGGTTTGTATGATTATAACATTAAGATGACATATAAAGTTTTGATGCTGTATTTTTATTTAGCATTTTTTTATTTAGTACTCTCATTGATAATGTTCACATATGAATAGATTCTTGAGAACAATTTTAAAATCTGCATATTATCACAGGGAAATCAATAATATTTTCATTTATTGAGCAATTACTACACACCAGGCACTTTACATACTTAATCCATACAACATTATTTTAATACCTACTATTTTTTTTTTTACCATTTATCTATTTTTGAGAGACAGACAGAGCATGAGCAGGGGAGGGGCAGAGAGGGAGACACAGAATGGAAGCAGGCTCCAGGCTCTGAGCTGTCAGTACAAAGCCTAATGCAGGGCTCAAACTTACGAACTGTGAAATAATGACCTGAGCTGAAGTCAGAGGCTTAACCAACTGAGCCACCCAGGCACATTAATAAGTGCTATTATTGTCCACAATTTGCAAACAAGAAATTTTAGGCTGAGCGAAAAGGAAAAAGGGCTGATATTTGAATATGACATCAAAGCCTACATTCCTAATCACTAAATTGTACTGTTAACTTAGTGTTAAGAAGCATCATCTTAAATATCACACAGTATTTCAGTAAACTTGTATATCATGAATTATTTATTCTATACACTAGGCTTTTTTGGCATTTAACTTAACTAAATTTCTTCGCATTTTAAATGATACCAGAATGTATTCTCCATAAGCACAGGTATTTTTATCTGTTTTATTCAATGTTGCAGTGACAGTTTCTAGCACATAGTAGGCATTTAGTACACACTTTTTATTGAATAAATAAACATCATAAGTAAACAACTTAATGAATGTAAGGTTTTTTTCTTATTAATTCCTATACCACTGGTGAGTAAAAGCTACTAAAACATCAGTATGGAACAGACATATTTACCAGACAGTTCTAGCAAAAACTGCCAATAGTGAGTAGGCAGAAATAAATGGATTGAGCTAAAGGTTGGGAAGTGAATTGGAACATTTTTGTTTTCAGTTACAGTTTACAGAAGGGAAAATATGGGTTGAATACAATATGGAGGTTATAAGAATTGAAAAAAGAGCATGTTTATCAATTAATATGAAGTGGATTATGAGATACAATCCCCAAATACCAGCAGCTTATGACAGCAAAGGTATTTTTCTAAATGTTCCACACATGTATTAAGTCAAGATGTCTTTTTTCATCAGAGACACTTCAAAACCCAGTTACCATATTGAGTAGTGCCAATAACTCCTCCAGAATGGGAACCAAGTCTCTCTCTCTCTCTCTCTCTCTCTCTCTCACACACACACACACATATTTGAACTCACACTTATTTTTCTTATTCAATCACAAAGAGACCAGAAAGTATAATGCTACCACTACAAGGTATCCCAATACAGGGCCAACAATATTTATTTGGCAAACAGAACCGATGATTACAAACTGGGTCAGCACAATGAAGACTCATGAAGTAACTGCATATGAAGAACAAAAAACTTGTAAAAATTAAATATGGATTCCATCCTGAGTGACAAATTGGGCAGTGGTACCTTTATTATAAATGTGAGAAAAGTGCAGGGGCACTTGGATGCTTCAGTCAGTTAAGCATCTGACTATTGATCTGAGCTCAGGTCATGATCTCATGGTTTGTGGGTTCAAGCTCTGCATCAGGCTCTGTGCTGATGGTGCAGAGCCTGCTTGGGATTCTGTCTCTCCTTCTCTCTGTCCCTCACCTGCATGTACTCTCTCTCTATCTCAAAAAAAAAATAGATTTTTTTAAAGAACGTGAGAAAAGTGCACCGTTAGGAAAAGAGAATGCATTTGTATTTGCATACCTTGAGTTTGAGAAAGGAACTGAATCTCCAGAAAACATGCTTTGGAAACATAAATGTAAGAAAAATGAGTTGAAAGGAGAGGCAGTAACTAAGAAAGCTTGGAAAAGCTTTAAAAATAGGGGGAAAGAGAATGATTGAACATCAGTGGGTCTGTATAAAGGGATATAATTAATAAAGGGAGCAATGTAGGAAGAGGAAAAGAAAAAGGCTAAGGAACAAGAGCCTGGAAGGGTGTTTTGTGTATGTAGGCTAGCACAAGAAAGAACAGGAGCCACCAAGGGCACCAGAATATGCAAAGGAAGGGAGAATGGTGAGAATGAGCAGGTGCTTTGACATATCCAATATTGCCGGCAAGACGAGGAGGAGGTTTAGGATCTTAGGATCTTCAGTAGAACAGGAGAGAGAGAGAGAGCAGACTAACAGCAAGACAATAAGAAATGAGTGATGAGGAAACAGTTTGGAAATAATTGGTGTCAGTTTTTTAAGAAGGTTGACAGAAGAAGAAGACTGATATATTAGCCATCTAACACAGTGACGAAATCATGGGCAGATATGTTTGGATGGGACCCTTGTTTATAATGCATCTAGAGGGGAGGAGTCATGAGTCATTTAAGACAGGGAAAAAAAGAAAAAATATTATGAAAAAGACTGTATAAAACAGACCAAGGTTGTTAGGAGTTGTAATGTTAAAAACAAAAGAGATGAGTGTGTACTAAGAAAAAATATTTTTCAGTGATGGGATTTAAATTTAAGGGAGAACACCAAAGATAGGGATGAAATTTGAAGTAAAACAAACATAGTTAAGTAATTTTATTCCAGACACCTGTTTCTAAACAAATAGGAGTAAAGTTATAGGGTGATAATTGCGGATGTGGAGACAGTGACTATATTTTTGGTGGCATGTGAAATTGACACTTAATAGTGACTCAATACATGTTTGTTAATCAAATAATAAGAATAAAAATATTTGGGGAGAGGCGCCTGGGTTGTTAAGTAGGTTAAGTATCTGACTCTTGATCTCAGCTCAAGTCCTGATCTCAGAGTTGTGAGTTCAAGCCCTGTGTTGGGCTCTGTACTGGGCATGAAACATACTTAAAAATAATAAGTAAGTAAGTAAATAGGCAAATAAAAAGATTTTAATAAGTTAAGCAGTATTATGAAATAAGAGAAGAATACTTGGAAAAATTCTAAGTTATATGGTTTTTTATCATCGTTAATTATTTTGCCATTCTCCCCACCACTTAAACTGGCACTGCCTGTCATATTCAACCCCTGCCCCTGTACCTGTGCACTTTTCTTTTTTAAAAATTCCATTTTGATAATTTCTCTGTATATTTTTGATGCCTGTGCATGCTTCATCCTCAGTTCAAGACTTTATACATCTCACTTAAACAAATGTCAGATTATTTGTTTTCCTAACCCGCTATTATCATTGCTCCTTCAGTGCACTATTCTTACTGACACCATTATCCTCTCAACCAATGCAGCTTCTTGACTACATCATTGCAGATCCTTCTTCAAAGAAAAAAAAAATGTAATTTTCTTCATTCCATGAGAATAAAATTAAAGAGAACATCATGGAACTCTAAACCTACCATTTTCTGGCTACAACTTACTTTCCGATCATATTAGAATAGTTCTCTGGATTATACATGCACCACGCATTCCCAGTAATGGGTGAATTTCTGCATTTCCCAAGACTTGAATGCCTTTCTTCCTGTCTCCACCTCTAAGATACCATTCGCCTTCAGCATCATTTTCAAATAATATTTCTTCTAGGATATTTTCCAGGTTTGCCGTTGAGAAAGCCACTCCCCAACCCTAGACTCTCGAATTACACTTTGTATCAGTGACATATCTTACTCCTTCATTCACTGTGAGCCTGAGCCACAGGGTATGACTCATCTTATAATGCCCATAGATTATAGAATATTATAGGTCCTGAATTTATTAAATTGTCACCTTAAACCCCAGAGCCTCCCAAAATTGCCTCAAGTAGAAAGTCATTTACTGAATGTAAATGCATTGTTCAGCTCAATAATATGTAAATGATGAAAGAAACCAGATTTAGTAAAGGCAACAATTTGAAAACCCTATTGGGATCCATTGGTCTTTCTGTATCCTAAAGTCAATGTTAATATTTTACTTTTGTATTATAGCATAAGATGATGACATAAGGTTATTCTTCAACTATTTTCCCTCCTTGGTACAAGCATTATATAATTAGATGTACTATGCTACTTGCTCAAAAAACCCAAGTATACCAAACTAGTAGACGCCTTAAATTTGCTTAAATGCAAAACTTAGGATACAATTATAACATAGCCAATAATAAAAATATACAATAACCTTAATATAGACCAAAGTGTAGGGGAAATTTTGCTGACATGCTAGATGTGCTAAAAATAACCAGTGTTCTCTTATAATTTATAATTATAAGTAATTTAAAGCTAAAAAAAATTTGAAGGTCATACAGTTATAAATTTAGCTGAAGTAATCATTTTGTTTTTCATAGCCTGACCAAATTTTATTCTTTATAGTACTTTCTTTTCAGATAGCAAAATGTTTTTATAGTTTGGATTTCATTAGGCAGTGCCTTCTTTTTTTATATTTTTCTAGCATCTACAAAAAAGTTTTTCTGATAGGCAAAGTGACATCTTCATTTTATTATCTCTTTTTAGCAGATTTATTAACTTCACAATTAAATGAATATAATATAATTTTTAAAAATTTTGCTCAAGTAAATACATGAAAATAGATTTTACATACTTTATATTATCTTAGTTAAAAACTATCCCTTTATATGAAAGTTACTTATTACAGAATATAGATAGCATTTAAAATAATTTGAATAGTATGCAGTTTTATTGAAAATAATTATTAAATCATTTACATCCTTTGCCACCTAACTAATATGGTAATCTATTATTTTCAAGCAAAGTAAAAGATTAAGGCACAGGCAGCTATTTTTGAAAATATAAATATTTTAAAATATTTATCAAACTTAGATAATGTCTTTTTTAAACTTTTAATTGTTTATTTTTGAGGCAAAGATAGAAAGACTGAGCATGAGCAGAATAGGGAGCAGAGAGAGAGAGACAGAATCCTAGGCAGGCTGCAGGCTCTGAAATCTGAGACACTTAACCAACTGAGCCATCCAGGCGCCCCCAATAATGTGTTTTTTAAGCTTTATCATATTCAACGTTAAAAATAATTTGAGAACATGAAAACCTTTCTGAAAAAATAAAGATAGCAGTTAAAAATTGGGGGAAAAACTTTCCATTTAAACCAATATACAAAGAAATGCAAATTAAACAAGGTACTATGATTAGCTCTTCAAATTAGCATACATACATTTTAATACTAATAGCTTTAATATGAATGTTAATGAAATTATAGAAAAATGTTCTTCACACTCTGCTTTTAGGAAAAGAATATCAAGAGCCTTAAACCTTGCCATTTCATCAAGAAAGGGAAATCTGCAGAAACAATGACAAAACAAGTAATGAAATGTCACTAGATACGTGCCTATCAGTAATCACTCTGAATGTAAATGGACTAAATGTTCCAATCAAAAGACATAAGGTGTCAGAATGGATTAAAAAAAATAGTTCCGTCTATACGCTGCCTACAAGAAACTCATTTTAGACCTTAAAACACCTGCAGATTGAAAGTGAGGGGATGGAGAAATATTTATCATGCAAATGGATGTCAAAAAAAGCCGGAATAGCAATACTTATATCAGACACACCGGACTTTAAAACAAAGACGGTAATAAGAGATGCGAAGGGCACTATATCATCATAAGGGGAAAATACAACAGGAAGATCTAACAACTGTAAATATTTATACACCAAACATACGGGCACCCAAATATATAAAACAACAATAAACATAAAGTATTAATTGATAATAATACAATAATAGTACAGGACTTTAACATTCTACTTAGAGCAATGGATAATCATCTAAACAGAAAATCAATAGGGAAACAATGACTTTGAATGGCAAATTGCACCTGATGCACTTACAGATAACATTTCATCCTAAAGCAACAAAATTCATTTTCTTGTCAAGTGCCCATGGGTGATTCTCCAAAATAGATCACATAATAGGTCACAAATCAGGTCTCAACAAGTCCAAAAATATTGAGATCATACCATGCCTATCATCTGACCACAACACTACAAAACTTGAAGCCAACCACAAGAAAAAAATTGAAAACAGCACAAACAAATACATGCAGGTGAAACAACTAGCTCCTAAAAAATGAATGGGTCAACCAGGATATAAAAGAAGAAATTTAAAAAATGCTCATGGAAACAAATTAAGAAAACAAAACAGGGGCGCCTGGGTGGCTCAGTTGGTTAAACCTCCAAATTTGGCTCAGGTCATGATCTCACGTTCGTGGGTTGGAGCCCCGCGTAGGGCTCTGTGCTGACAGCTTGGAGCCTGGAGCCTGCTTCCGGTTCTGTGTCTCCCTCTCTCTCTGCCTCTCCCCCTCTCATGCTCTATCTCTCTCTGTCTCAAAAATAAATAAAACATTAAAAAAAACTTTAAAAAAATGTAAAAAAAGAAAACAAAACAGTACAAAACCTTTGGGATGCAACAAAAGTGACCTTAAGAGGGAAGTAGGTAGTCATACAGGCCTACATCAATAAGCAGAAACAATCTCAAATAAACAACCTAATCTTACACCTAAAGGAGCTGGAAAAAAGAACAACAAACAAAGCCTAAAGCCAGCAGAAGGAAGGAAATAAGAAAAATTAGAGCAGAAATAAATGACATAGAAAATTAAAAAAAAAAAAGACATCAATGAAACAAGGAGCTGGTTCTTTGAAAAAATTAATAAAGTTGATAAAACCCTAGCCAGATTTATCAAAAAGAAAAGAGGAAGGATAGAAATAAATAAAATCACAAATGATAGATGAGAAATAACAACCATACTATGGGAATACAAACAATTTTAAGAGTATATTATAAAAAACTATATGCCGACAAATTGGAAGACCCAGAAGAAAAGGATAAACTCCTAGAAACATCTACACTACCAAAACTGAAACAGGAAGACATAGAAAACTTGAACAGACCAATACCCAGCAAAGAAAATGAATCAGTAATCAAAGAACTCCCACCAAACAAAAGTCCAGGGCCAGATGGGTTCACAGGTAAATTCTATGAAACATTTAAAGAAAAGTTAATAATACCTATTATTTTCATACTATTCCAAAAAATAGAAATGGAAGGAAAACTTCTAAATTCAGTTTATAAGGCCAGTATTACTCTGATACCAAAACCAGATAATGACATCCCTAAAAAAGAAAACTACTTGGGACACCTGGATGTCTCGGTCAGTTATGCATCCAACTCTTTCTTGATTTCAGCTGAGGTCATGATCTCAAGGGCCCTGCACTGGGCTCTGTGATGAGAGTGCTGAGCCCTCTCTGCGTGCCCCTCCCCAGTCCACATGCACCATACATGCACACACACAGCGCCCTCTTGCTCTTGCTCTGGCGCTCTCTCAAAATCAATAAATAGACATTTATTTTAATTTTTAAATGTTTATTTTTTAGAGAGACAGAGCATGAGTGGGGGAGGGGCAGAGAGAAAGGGAGACACAGAATCTGAAGCCGGCTACAGGCTCTGAGCTGTCAGACACCCAGGTACCCCTCATAAATACACATTTTTAGAAACAGCACTATAGGCTAATATATTGGATGAACATGGATGCAAAAATCCTCAATAAAATACTACTATCAAACTGAATCCAATAGTATATTAAAAGAATCACTCACCATGATCAAATGGATTTATTCCCAAGATGCAAGGGGGGTTCAATATACATTAATCAATCAACAGGATATACCACATTAATATAAGAAAGGATAAGAACAATATGATTCTTTTAATAGATACAGAATAAGCATTTGACAAAGGAAAACACCCATTCAAGATAAAAACCCTTAACAATTTAGAGTTAGAAAAAACATACCTCAACATCATAAAGGCCATATACAAAGAACCGGTAGTTAATATCAACCTCAATGAGATAAAACTGAAGAGTTTTTACTCTTGTTCAGAAAACAAGACTCTCACCACTAACATTTAGCAGTACTGGAACTGCTAGCCACAGCAGTCAGACAACAAAAAGAGATGAAAAGCATCCAACTTGATCACGAAGAAGCCAAACTTTCATTATTTGCAGAAGACATGATATGCTCTATATAAAAACAGAAAGACTCCAGCAAAAAATTGCTAGAACTGATACATGAATTCAGTAAAGTAGGATACAAAATCAACATACAGAAATCTTTTGCATTTCTATACATCATTAATTAAGCAGCAGAAAGAGAAAACACCAAAAACAATAAGATTCCTAGGAATAAACCTAACCAAACCAAACCAAAGATCTCTACTCTGATAAAAGCATGGATACTACCCAAGCAACATACACATTTAATGCAATCCCTATCAAAATACCACCATCATGTTTCACAGAGCTAGGACAAACAATCCTAAAATTTTTAGGGAACCACAATAGACCCCCAATAGCCAAAGCAACCTTGAAAAAAAAGAGAGAATCTGGAGGCATCACAATTCTGGATTTCAAATTATATTACAAAGCTGTGGTGATCAAGACAGTATGGTACTGGAACAAAAACAGACACACAGATGAATGAAATAGAATAGAGAACCCAGAAATGGACCCACAACTATATAAATGATTGTTGATCTATCTTTGACAAAGCAGGAAAGAAGATCCAGTCAGAAAAAGGAAGTCTTTTCAACAAATGCTGTTGGGAAAACTGGACAGTTACATTCAAAAGAATGAAACTGAACCACTTTCTTAGACCATAAACAAAAATAAGTTCAAAAAAGATTAAAGAACTAAAGGTGAGACCTGAAACTATAAAAATTGTAGAGGAGAACACAGGCAGTAATTTCTCTGACATTGGTCACAGCTTTTTCCTTCTGGATATGTCTCCTGAGGCAAGGGAAAGAAAAGCAAATATGAACTATTGGGACTTAATCAAAATTAAAACTTCTACACACCAAAGGAAGCAATCAACAAAAATAAAGGGTAACCTTCAGAATAGGAGAAGATATCTTCAGATGACACATCTGTACGGGGCTAGTATCCAAAATATATAAAAAATTTATAAAATTTAACACTCCCCCAAAATAATCCAGTTTTTAAAAAAATGGGCAGAAGACATGAATAGACATTTTTCCAAAGAAGATATACAGATGACCAACAGACACATGAAAAGATGCTGAAAATCACTCATCATTAAGGAAATAGAAATCAGAACTACAATGAGATATCACCTCACAGCTGTCAGAATGACTAAAATCAACAACACAAGAAGCAGCAAGTACTGGTGAGGATGTAGAAAAAGGGGAACCCTCTTGCACTCTTGATGGGAAAGAAAACTGGTGCAGCCACTCTGGAAAACAGTTTAGAAGTTCCTCACAAAGTTAGAAATAGTACTTACTACCCTATAATCCAGCAATTGCACTACTAGGTGTTTACCCAAAAAATACAATAAAACTAACTATAAGTTATGCACCCTGATGTTTATATCAGCATTATTTATAATAGCCAAGCTATGGAAGCAGCCCAAATGTCCATCGACTGATGAATGTATAAAGAAGTCACACACATGCATATTACTCAGAATAGACTATTACTCCGCCATAAAAAAGAAAGAAATCTTGCCATTTGCAAGGACATGGATAGAGCTAGCGGGTATATTGCTATACAAAATAAGTCAGAAAAAGGCAAATACCATAGTATTTCACTCATATGTGGAATTTAAATAACAAGGAGCATAGGGAAAAGAAGAGAAAGAGGGGCAAACCAGAAAACAGACTCTTAACCATAGAGAGCAAACTGATGGTTACTGTGGGACTTGGATAGGTGGATGGGTGAAATAGGTGATGGAGATTGAGAAGGACACTTGTGATAAGCATTGAGGAATGTATGGAAGTGTTGACTCACTTACTATACACCTGAATTAATACTACACTACATATTAACTGACTGGAACTTAAATCAAAATTTAAAAAAATGGACATTTCATGTGTCTCAATAATTTCTCATTGAGATTTTTTCTAAGTAAATAATCAGAAAAGTGGCTGAAGAGTTTGTGTTCAAATTGTTCTTTGAAATAATAGTATAATAGCATAAAGAACAACCTAAATATTCACAATAGAAGACTCTATTAGTCGAGATGCAGAAACAGATACAGAAATGAACAGATATAGAAATGTATCATCTTTATCGTGGGGTTGTCAAAGGACATTTACTACCAATGAAAAATGTTTGGATTATGTTGTCAAAGAAAAGATAGTTACTACAAAAGTACATAGAGTATGATACCTATTTTGTAGGAAAATATGCATGTGTGTGCATGGGCTGTGAAGAAATCATTAGAATGATAATTCAAGTTCTTGATATTCATTCCATATATTTACTGTATTTATTTCTAGAATATGAGATTATAGGTGTGCTTCTTCTTTTCACTTACATAAAATTTATCGTTTCCAAAATTAGTAACGTTTTATAATCAAATAAGTATTTTGATTATATATATTGAATTTGAATTTGATTTGCATTATATTGTGTGTGTGTATGCATGCATCTTCCCTTATTGAAATGTTTTTCCTCAGCGTTCTTCATTTATTTTTCTTTTTTATTTCTATTCTCATCTTTATTTTTTATTATTTTCATAATAAATTGAAATATAAATAGCATACGGTGTTATGTTAGTTTCTGGTGTGCCACATATTGATTTGACAAGTCTGATTATTTGCATGACAATTACCATATTCCTTGTTTAAGCTCAAATGCCCCTTTCTGAGATTGGCTTTGCCAAGTTACTTTGCTTCTCATAGATATTATTTTTGCCTTGTCATTTTTCTGTCATATCTTATCCTACATGACATTTATTGACATTTTAGCAATATATTTAAATACTTACTTGCCTTATCTGTTTAATATCTGACTGCCCCATGGGACAAGGATCACATCTATTGTATATCAGTTGTCTGAGATTTAGTAAATGCTCAATATGTGCAGAATGAAAGACTTCTGAATGCACATCAGCTTACACAGGTTTTTACTGGTTATATTTACTGATTCCTTAAGAAGTTTTGTTCTTCACCTCATTAGTTCAAAAATGAGTGATCCACTTCTTTTAGGGGAGATATTCTTCCATATGGAATATTCATTTGGTAGTCAAAATTATCTCCTTAGTAGAACTAAAATTTACGGACATTTGCAGTTGTGAACACACTGGTAAATAATTCATTCAACATTTCTCAATTTGAAAAATTAAAATGTTAATATTAAATTGTCTTTTTTTCTTTCACTTACATTTTGACATTTACTTGACACCTTGAAAGAGTAATGAAGCTCCACTACTAACACATCAGCAGGCAAATAAAGAGTTTTCATTTTCGAATACAAGTGACATGTAGTAATTAATGCCAGTTGAGCAATGCCTTATATTTTCTTGTCTTTCAAATATCAATTTGAATATTTTTCCATAATGTCACAATAGTGAACTTGCACAATGTATTTCAGAAATGCTACAAGTTCAATAGTTAGAATTTAATTTTGAATGCATAGAAATTACACAATATACACAAACTTTCTCTAAAAATTAATTTTTGAAAATGTCACAAGCTAGAGTTACTGTAAAATGACAAAGAAAAGAACATTGATACAATGAAGGATTTAAGGGGCTCAGATTTCCTGTGCTCAGGTTGGAATACCTAAAGTGCAATGTGTCAGTTAAAATTGAAAGGTATGACGTTTTCAGTGACTGATGTGTACTTAAAGGCAATGCACAAGAGATAATAACTAAAAATCAAGGGAGATATGCAAAATAAGGCATTAAAATCTTTGACTAATAAAGTCAGATTTTAAAACTATATAACTGAGAAAATTGGAAAAGATTATTTAAGGAGTAGTGTAAAGAAAAATAAATATGTTATTTAATATAACATTGAATCTCTATTAAGCTTTAAAAAAAGCTATTTCCTGTGTACTTACAAAATGTAAAATGAAGATCAATCGAATTATTGAAGATTGATTAGATTAATGACTGTAGTTCTTAATCCCTCCTTGTATATGTGTTCTTTGCTTTGTGACTTAACAACTCCTCTCACTAAAGGGATGAGGTTTATTTCCTTGATCCTTAGTTCTGAATTTGGCAACATGAATTGCTTTGGCCAGTGGTGTGTTAACAGATGTGGTGGATGTAGAGCCTTAACAAAGCATTGACGCATTTTGACTTCAGCCCTTGTGACTTAACCATTGCTATGAATAAGTGCTCAGGTTTGCTTTGCTGGTAGTTAAAATAGATAGACCATTACACATCAGCCCACTTGTATCAGCCATGGTCATCCTAGTTCCACTGACAGACAACAAATACCTGATTGTGTGAATAAACCCCATTAAAGCCAGTAGAAAATTCCAAGTATCCCTCAGACTTTTGAGCTAAATCAATGCTTTTGTGTTAAGCCACTGGTACTTGATTTGTTGTACATCATTTGGAACAATAGATTCTATGACAGGTGGACATGGTCTTTACTAAATTTCAGACTATTTGTCTGAATAGGTCAAAAATATAAATTAGGAGTTTGCTTACTAGGGATACTGCAGCCGTAATTCATTAAATGGAATCTTTGTGGAGTCTAGTTAATAAACATACTTCATCAGCTCCTTACACTATGCAGAAAACTGTGTCATTAAATAGGGGTATGTTGCCTAAAAATCCTGAATATTCTAGGATTATTCAGATATGTAGTTTCACAATAAAGTTATGGTAGCCATGAGACATTTAAACTCTTCAAGCAAGGAGAGTGGTCAGGTGACCAAAACTCTTTATGGAAATAAAAACATATTCAAAGAATAACCTAACTAGGACACTGTTGAAATTCCTGCCTAACTCTTCTAAAGGAAATGTCATGACCAGTTAAGCTAAAATTTATTGAAAAGGCTTATAACTGAAGAAGAAGGAGGAGGAGGGGAAGGAGAAGGAGAAGAAGGAGAAAAGGAGAGGAGAAGGAGGTGAAAGAAGAAGAAAATGAAGAAGAAGAAGAAGAAGATGAAGAAGAAGAAGAAGAAGAAGAAGAAGAAGAAGAAGAAGAAGAAGAAGAAGAAGAAGAAGAAGAAGAAGAAGAAGAAGAAGAAGAAGAAAAGAGGATGAGTAGAGATAAAGAAGAAAAGATGGAGAGGGAGAGGAGGAAAGAATAGAAAAAGAAGAGGAGAAAGAAGTTGCTATCAGCAAGGGGACAGTTATTGAGATAAAAGAAACATTTTCAGTACTATGGGCAGAACTTGTTTTCTCTAAGGAAAACTGAGGAAAGAAAATTAAAATGCCTAGGAATCATTCCCCCAAAAAGGAGATACTCAACATATGTTTTATAGCAAAATAATTGAGCAAGACATAATGGGAGTTACCAAGGGCAGAGTGACCCACCCTACCAGGGGAATAATATTAGGAACAATTTGTAGAAAAATGATAGGTCTTAGTCCCCAAAACTTCAGTTGATAGCTACACACACACACACACACACACACACACACACACACACACACACACCAAAGCAAGTAAAAGGAAAATAAACAGGGACATAAATAGTTGATTAGGGAAAGACACACGGATAAGAAATGAGAATGGAGAGAAACCTGGGTCTCATTCTCATATAAGGAATCCTTATACTAAAGGTAATACCAAATACTAAAAGTAATTGACGTAGATATCTTATTAGCTTTTGCAACATGATCCAAAAAATTTGTTTTTCACAAAAGGAAAAACAATTTTTTTAATTTTTTAAATTTTTATAATTTTTGAGAAAAAGAGAGACGGAGTGTGAGGGGGAGAGAGAGAGAGAGACAGAGAAACAGAGGGAGAGAGTCAGAGACAGAGACAGAGAATGTGAAGCAGGTTCCAGTCTCTGGAATGTCAGTACAGAGCCCAACGCGGGGCTTGAACTTATGAACCGTGAGATCATGAGCTGCACAGAAGTTGAACACTTAACCAACTAAGCCACCCAGGCATTCAAGGAAAATTTTTTAAAACTTTATTTTATATATCATTTGGTGAAACATTTGCCCTACTACCTTCTCATTTAATCCTCTTAGAAACCATTGTCATATTCTTTCAAAAACAAGGAGATTGGCTTTCAGGCACATTAAAAATTTGGCCTCAAAGTACACAGCAGAGAAAACATTTGCAGCCCATTTCAGTCTCCAGTAGGAGAAGTGAAATGATTGGTACACGAACCGTAGATTGAGATAAATAATAGCTCATAGGGAGAAATAGAAGCACTGTAGTACACAGGCTAGAAGCAAGATTTTTGATATCAGAAGCTAGTTTGACAATTGTTTTGCTCTGACAGTACTTAGAAAAATTAAGTTCTCTAATTCCCAATCCCAATTTTGTTAAGTAAAGAAGGAAAAATGATAATAGAATCTATTTCATAGGGGCATTTAGCACGGACATATTATCGGGAGTCAGAGCCAGCTCTTACTCGTGGTTGTGGTGGTGGTTATGAAATAGAGAACTTGAGTGCTCAGTGACAGGAAGGAAAGAACGCATGCTTTGGAACTATAGAACTTGATTTGCAAACAGGCTCCAAAGTGAACTCTCTAAAATTCTTAGAATATGAGGTAAAATCTCTACTTTTCATTACTGTTTCTTCAGACGGCTCTAATATTTTCAAAATTGAAGGGGAGGTTGTGCTTGAGAAACAAAAATGAATTAAAACTCCTAGTCCAGTGCCTGAAACATAGGACGTATCAGGAATGGTAGCCATTAGTGCTATTTCAATTATTTACATTTATTAATAGTTAACATGTATTAAATTACTTAAGTAATATTTAAAAGTAGTTATATTATTTTTGGCAAACAGAAAGAAGAGAGAATGTTGCTTAAGGGTTCTCTATTGCTGGCTCAGAGTTATAAGCTTATGTCCCTAAGATTCTACAGTGAGATGAATGGCTCAGTTGGTTGAGCAACTGGCTTCTGCTCAGGTCATGATATCACGTTCATGAGTTCGAGCCCTGCATGGGGCTCTGGGCTGACAGCTCAGAGCCTGGAGCCTGCTTCAGATTCTGCGTCTCCCTCTCTCTCTGTCCCTCCCCTCTCATGCTCTGTCTCTCTCTGTATCAAAAATAAATAAAACATTTAAAAAAATTTTTTAAGATTCTGCAGCGAGATGGCCTATTAAGTTTTAAACTGTAAAACTCAAAGAAAACTTATTTGAAAT
>NC_043714.1:54307689-54322104 GCF_006229205.1 Suricata suricatta
GGGCTCTGGGCTGACAGCTCAGAGCCTGGAGCCTGCTTCAGATTCTGCGTCTCCCTCTCTCTCTGTCCCTCCCCTCTCATGCTCTGTCTCTCTCTGTATCAAAAATAAATAAAACATTTAAAAAAATTTTTTAAGATTCTGCAGCGAGATGGCCTATTAAGTTTTAAACTGTAAAACTCAAAGAAAACTTATTTGAAATCTGTTTTACAGTTGAATAGTTAAAGATTCATTATTAGGCAAGGTCATGTAAGTAACAAGACATGGCTTAGGTAAGAAGTGGGTGTTCTGATATTTATTTCAGGGGAAAACTTGGCATCATCCAAGAAGCTGAAATATGAGACACAACCCAAAACTTGATAAATATGAATGGGGAACAAGACGGGAAGAATTACAGGATGAGCTAAGTAAACAAAGCAAAGTGCACAGCTAACTTTAGAAGATGAGTTGTTCACTGTCTGTGAAAGGGAGTTTCCATATAGAACACTAGACAGGATTGGTGAAAATACAAGTTCAAGGCCTTATAGAGAGTTGTGAATGCCTGGATTATGTGGACATTGTCCTGTAGATATGGACAAGTCATTGGATGCAATAATAAAACTGACTTTCTGAAGCATCTAAGGACATTTATGACCAAGTGGAAGGGCTAGTGAAAAGGAAAAGAAAGTACTAATTTTTTTTTCTTAAATGTAATTGGAAGTAGTAAGCAGTACACAGAAATGCAACATAGAAGATAATACATATAGTGTATAAGGTGGTACACAGAAAAGGAACAAAGTCCTACAAATAATCATATTTTCAAATGATTTAACAAATAAAAGATATATTAAAAAGGGTTTTAAATATATTTTTAAGGTATCATTAAAACAAACTGTCATATATATAAATACCTTTACAGACAGGATGTTTCACTAAACAGAGCATACCATTAGAAAAAAAATTTAAAAAATGATTATCTTTGCTTCAGGCAGTTGGCTATTTTGTGGCTTTTATTATTATTTCATAATATCTCTTGAGTGGCAACCAGCCTTTTACCCTAATTTTCTGATTTGACAGTTTTTTTCATGGCAAAGGCTTATTAGTTCTTATCACAAAAGTTAACACATAAAATTAACCATGTCAGTAAAAAGGCATTAATTTCCATTTGACTCTTTTGGGAATTGAGGGAACAGTCACCAAAGCAACCAGAATTCCTTGTCAAAATATCAATAAATTATACTTCAAGTTTAAATACAACACATACATACATACATCTTATTTTCTTTGCGATGTGGATTGCTGAAAGACCAGGGTTTAAGTACCAGGAGAAGTTGCTCAGAACTAGTCAAAAGTTCCGTACTTTCTGTGACTACTGCAGTTTAGAAGATGAGGCTGTGTGTCCCAGGATTTAATAACCTAAGGAGGATGTGCACTAATACAAGTGAAAATAACTGGCTTTATCTTACATTTGTAATCATCTTCCTCATTCTCTCTGGAAATGGAGCTTGAAGGAAATTGTAGTGGTGTTCTTCAAAGCCAGAGATTTTCATCTTAACTCTGAAAAGCTTTGGCAACTCCTAAAAGCATCTATTACTGATACTAAAATATACCTAAGTAAGTATTGACAGAGGAACTTTGAGTTAAATATTTAATTTTACTAGTATGTGATTTAAAAAAAAAAACAGTGTGCTATAGTAAAGTATATCTTTCAAGTAGCTTATTTTTTTATAGCTTACTTTTTTCAGGAAACATGTTCTGGTTCTGAACATTAAGTTATAAACCAGGTGCACCATTGACTTCAAGACAGAATAGAATAACTATCCAAGCATTAAATACAATTGCACCCTCTGAATATAAAGACCATTTTTTTAGTCCTTACTCAGTCAAAACTATCTTTAGAATCAGTGGGAGTGCTTACTAAATTAGGAATGAATTGGATTTAATAACCCCACAGCTGTGTCCATTTTAGCAATGCTTTTTCTCTAGGATTCATCGTATTTTTTTTTATTTTAACTAATGAAAAACTGTTTTGTATTACAAATATGATGAATAATTAAACAACCAGAGACTAATTTTGACAGCTCTATTTCTAAAAGCCTTCTTGAAAAGATAGCAGCATTAGAGTAACACAGAATACTCACATTAAAAAAAAAGCAAGGGTTAAAGGCAAAATCTAATACTTTAAATTATATTTACTTTCTGTTTCTATAGTACCATCTTATGGCTGTCTTTTGGATCCAAATAAAAGGAGCCTCTGGTCTAAATGAATTATTTTAAATAAAGAAAGAATCTGGGGGGTAGGGGTAATAATAGAAAACTATATATAGAAATTTGGCAAAAGCACCAGGCTGAGGTTTGGAATCTTCCCATTCTCCCCTCTTTTTCTTTTCAGAGGACATAAAAAGGAAAAAAGCAATAATAAAATATGATTGCTTCCTATGATTATAACATTCTAAAAGGAAAGCAATTTTTGCATTAATATTATGAAAAGTCCTTCTGAAACACCCAGAAACAGCTGTTTTAAATTCATCTGTAGCAAATGTAAAAGAAAATACTCTTGAAATTATGATGACAGAAGGTTCATCTCAGCCATCAAACCATACTTCCCTTCTGAAAACATTTGTATGTGGTTGAAATTAGCTTTTCCACCCTGACTGATAGAAAGAGCCACACTAGCAAGCGCAAGGTGACAGTGTGGTTAATTTTGCAGTTGTTGGTGTGTTGTGCTCGATCAAGTAATGCCTATAATCTATTCACATGTAAAGTTTTGGTTTCAAGCAAAAGGGACTGGAAAAACTCAACTATCGAAGTGATTCCCCAAGCCAACTGCATGAAATAATTTTATCAATTTAGAACATTAATAACCACTTACTTGAGACATTACTTTCAAACAATTCCTTAATTTAGAATGTGTCCTGTACCATTTCTAAAATGAATCTTATAACACAGTTTCTTCAAAAATTTAAAAGGATAGGTTAAAACTATGCTTTAGTTTTTTAAATCTTTGACCATATTTACACATATGAATAAACACATGAAGGCCAGTGAATGTAAATGTGCAGTGTGGTCTAAAGTAACCTGTTACTGTTACCATGGTTTGAGCCATGGCAGCCACGGATAAATTAGACATCTTCTACATTGTCTAAATCAACTAGGAACAGGCAGTGAGTAAGTTATAATCATAAACATTAACATCCATGAATAAGCATATGTTTGTTCTTATGGATAGATTTTAAAAGTTTTGTCCAAAGGCAAAAAAAAAATAGCTTTTAATTGATTTAAAGCAGGATATACGTCTTTTTATCCCTTTATTAGATTCTAATTCAGTGACTGCAATTCATACATTCAATACTTTTTCTATATATTGAGAAACTGCATGTAGTAAGAGGGAAACATTGTAATTCTAAAGTGATACCCTGCTATCTGTCAGAATGGGATATTTCTTCATTCACTCTCTTGTTCAGCAAACATTTCATCCACATATTATTCACTCACTCCTACAAATGTGTGTCATGTGTACTGCATGTACAGGGGCACTTTCTTGTAACAGAGAATAAATATATGGCATAACTATCTTGGGGGAAAAAAGCAATGAGACACAAATTGGAATAGTGTGGCATGATACTTGTTGCCAGAATTAAGAAAGTATTTTCCTATTTCAGATTAAAACCAAAGAAACAAGTTGACAACCATTTGTTTACTAAGGAAAGAATAAAAAAAAAATCAGAATGTGTATATGCGTGTGTGTGTGTGTGTGTGTGTGTGTTATGAATGTGTTAGGTGCAAGACATGAAGTTAGATACTTACTATATAAAAAATAAAAGAAAATAAATTTCTGCCCTAGTGAAGTTTATGTTGCTAATGGTAAATATTAATTGTCTGGACGTGCTGGGATTTTCATCTGATCATGAAGATAACTTAATGCTTTGCTGAAAATTACTCCTTTAACAATCTCATAAAGCATTAAGAGAAGCTTTCCTTTGATTTAATCCCATGAAAGGAATGTGGAGTATTGTTAGTGTCAATTGTCATCTATCTATATATACGTATAGATCATATATACATATTCACATACATATATAAACATATATCCTATTAGAAAAATTATTTACACAAATTTATTGCTAAAAATGTTATGCTTCTAAAACCAGAAACCTAAGGAAATATGCATTAGGAAATTCATGTGTTTTCTTACAAGAAGGCTAGCATCTTTGTCATTTGAGAGTTAGGCAACTTGGACAAATTTCTTACCATTTGCCTTATTTTCTCATGAATAAAATGTTCTTCATAATGTCTGTCAGCCTCAAGGGTATCTGAAGTACTTATAAACTACAAAATGATGTGTAATATTTTAATGGAAAATATGAAATAAGAGGGGTGCATTCTAGAAAAACTCTTAAGCCTGGAAATTATGTAATAAATCATCATAAGGATTAGGAAAAAGAAAACTAATTCAATTTCAAAGCGAGTTTCACATTAAAGTGTAGTGGACATAGGGGAGTAAGAGCATCCCATGGGAAACACAAAGGAGGGCACAACACACTGTATTATCAGGAGCAGGCAGACAAAAATTTAAGGTCATCTAAACCTGTAAGTTCAAAAGCAAAAACAAGAAAACAATTAAAGATTACCTTCAAAATCTATAAATGAGAGAGGCACCTGGGTGGCTCAGTCTTCTAAGCGTCCGACCTCAACTCAGGTCAGATCTCATGGTTCATGGGTTTGAGCCCCGCATCAAGCTCTGTGCTGACAGCTCAGAGCCTGGAGCCTGCTTCAGATTCTGTGTCTCCGTCTCTCTCTGCCCCTCCCCACCTCTAGCTCTGTCTCTCTCTGTCTCAAAAATAAATAAAACATTAAAAACTTTTTAAAAAAATTGATAAATGAGAAAGTACACTATCAGCTTAAGACCTAGAGTATATAGGATAAAGTGCATACATGCTTTCTTTATTTGAGAGAATATGGAAATAATCATGATTAAGAGGCCTTAAAGCTCAATGTTAGTGAGAGGATTATTGGGAGGATATCAAGCTGCTTTTAAATGAGTTGCATTGAATTATGCCCTTGGATAATGTAACAAACTGCAGATTTGATCTTGACAACCATTGTCACTGCCTGATAAATCACAAGGATAATAACTGTTGTCAGAAGTTGTGTGTGGTAAAAAAAAAATGTCAACTTTCAAAGTAACAGAAAGAGCAAATTCTAGAAATATAAGAGTTTGATACATAACAGTGGCACAAATATGCAACAGAATTATTCTAGTTTGAAAATATGCGACACATCTACCATTTTAAAGAATTGTATTCAATTCTGATACTTAAAGATTGAAGTAACTTGAAATGTAAACTCTTGCTATAATTGGGATCCTGGAAAAAGGTGTGTGATAAGGGTGGTGATAGATTTGCATACACGTGGTTTGAAGCATGAAGAGGTAACACCAATATTATCTAGGGAAGAGGCAATAGACTTTCTACAGGAGATAATTTTTAATCTGAATGCTAAGGAGGCGAATTACAATTTTACACAAAGAGACACAAACCCTTCAGCGCATCTGAAAAAGAAGTAAGGTACCAGCAATTTACTATGAACAAATAATATGAAGCCTGGAATAGTGAACAAAATGATAAAACAGCAGTCAGGCAGTATGGTTTGTAGTCTAATGCATGAGCTTAGTTTAGGGACTTGAGATTATACATATATATAATTTAACTTATATCATTAATATATACATAATGTTTGATATATATGCTCATTAAAACTATTAATTTAAAATTAATATGTTATAAATCTAATTAATTATATTTATATTAAAAGATCTGGTTTTTTATTTTTTTTATTTTTTTAATTTATTTTTGAGAGAGAGACACAGCACAAGCAGGGGTGGGTCAGAGAGAGAGGGAGACACAGAATCGGAAGCAGGCTCCAGGCTCTGAGTTAGCTGTCAGCACAGAGCCCAGTGCGGGGCCGGAAACCACAAACCGTGAGATCATGACCTGAGCCGAAGCCAGAAGCCGGACACTCAACCAACTGAGCCACCCAGGTGCCCCAAAAGATCTGTTTTATATACTGATATATTTTTTCCAGGCCCTAGTTTCCTTATATATAAAGCAGGCATTATACAACAGGTTTTTTTTCTCATCTATTATAATCTACTCAGAGAAGAGAATTTCACAGTGTATGTCTTGACTCAAACAGCAAATTTGTTAAATATTACTTTTAAACAACGATCAAAACTACCATTCATTAAGTGCTTATGTTAACTGTCATGTTTTATCACGTATGGTACATAGTTGGATAATTTGTAGACCTGTGAACTAGACATTGAGAATTGCAGATATGCCAATCACTGTATCTACAATGGTTTACTATTAATTTTTTTGGTGACCTGAATAATGTTCCCTAATGAAATAGCTCTGTTTTGACCTATAGTAATGTATTTAGCAAATTTGTGTACAGTGGTGCACAAGTTGTGTTTACGAAATTAGTAGATTACAGACATTAGAACGGGTAGCTACATTAGAACTTACTAAGAATTATGCATGCTGAAACAGTCAGCTAGGTGTATAAACTAAATTTGAAAAGAAAATAAAGATAAAATGTTCCAATAAAGAGCTATAATCAATAATGTTTCATATGAGTAGACTATAGACATTTCATTTGATCACAAAAAAAATTGGATTTAAATTCCTTGAAGGTAGAATATGTCTTTTTTGTTCTCTGTTTAGAACCTAGTTTAGTAATTGTGATATAATAAGTTTTCAGTACATCTTCTGAACTGCACTTCCTGGAATTTAAGTGAGTTCACATGTATGATAACTTTAAAACATTGCCATTACAACCTGCTTCAACTAAACTACCATGCCCAGGATGGGGATAGGTGAGGTCAAGGTGACTCTGCACTATAAAGATCCGATGTGAGATATCAAGGTAGGGTTCACGGAACTATATACTTAAGGGATTCATTGAAAATGACTTTAATACTGAATATTTAAAACTCTATCATAATTATCCATGGAAATATCTGCCTCAGATACACTTTGAGTACTGTGTGGAAAATACTGTGTGTTAACATGTGGTATGATGGAACCCAGGGCATATATGGTGTTTGCCAATGATGTGACTATACATTAAAATGACAGAAAAACAACAACAACAACAAAAATCCTTGATGTGTAGCATTTGCCAATTTTAACAGTGTAGATAGATAGATAGATAGATAGATAGATAGATAGATAGATGATAGATAGATAGATAGATAGATAGATAGATAGATAGATAGATAGATAGGGTCAGTGTCCAGATACCAATGTACTTTCCAATGCCAGGGTTCCAGCACCCCACGAGCACATAGTGGACTGAGTTATGATGGCAAAGAGGATATTCAACAAGTGTTCATTGAATGGATACATGTGAGGTTGTGAGGAACAACTATATTGGTAGCTAGCCACAAAAGAAGTAACATATCAGCAATTTCTAAATTGTTGCAATGTTCTCACATAGAAAAAGGATTACACTTATTCTAAATAGCTCTTTGAACTACACCTAGGACCCAAGTTTAAAGTTTCAGGAAAAACAAAATCTGTTTTAAACAATAAGCTAGAGCTCTTTTGTAATACAGTAAAAAAAAATATTAAACAAACATGAAACTAACCACCTGTTTCAGAAACTCCATAGGGACCTTCTACGTTGACAAGGAAATTAATGATGTGATTCAGTGGTTTTAAAATCAAAATTTTTCAGAATATGGGCAGCATAATTTTTTTATACTTCCTCAATTGATTTTCATATATAGGAATGAAAAAGCTATAAATCTACTGATGAATTCATTCTGATTCTACATACATGACAGTTACAATGCTGTAGTTACAATTAGGCATAATTATTTATTTTTAAAATGTTTATTTTTGAGGGAGAAGAGAGAGTGTAGGTGGGGGAAAGGCACAGAGAGAGGGACCCAAAATTCAAAGCAGGCTTTAGGTTCTGAGCTGTCAGCATAAAGCTCAGTGCGAGGCTTGAACCCATGAACTGCGAGATCATGAGACCCGATGTGAAGTCGGATGCTTAACCAACTGAGTCACCCAGGTGCCCCTAGGCATATTTTTTTAACTACAAATATGAAATTATTGTCAATAGTTGAAGTTCATAGTAAGGTCATGACTTTCCTCATGAACTTGAAAATTAAAGAAATGAAGCTCCTACCACTTGGTAACAAGTTGGCTGATCCAGCAGGGTCTAAAATTATAAAACTTTCAAGAATTTCTTTAAATGAGGTAATACAGATGTAGTTCTAAGCAAGCGAAACTGTATTTCTGTAGTTTTGGTGTAAACAAGGCATTGACTGATCTGATGGTACTGAACAAAACTGAAATAATAAAAGGGAAGAAGCAAGCACTCACACAGTTACAATGTCTACATTTCTGCATGATATAGAGAATTTTTTCAAAAAGATTTCAAATGTTTCTAGGTCCAGAGCCAACGGTGAGTTATTCCTGATAAACATTTCCCAGATGAGACATTTTGTTACAGTAACCAATTTTCTTTAGTACCTCTCTATTTTCACAGAAGCAAGTCTTGGTTTGCCATGTAGCTAGTCTGAAAAGAGATACACTGTAAATGTCACAAAAGTGCACCTTGGTACCATTACATATTTATGCCTAGCACAGCTCCTGGCAAATAACAAAAACTTAATTTTATATACCTATATTTTAGTCAATGAGTGACCACAGGTATAGGAGCATTTTTTGATCCTTATGACACCCCTCATTCTCCATGGGAATTAATAGGTTGGAATTATTTTGTCAGTCTTAATTGTGATGGCCCTTAGTTATTCAAAGCTATTCGATGTCCTCTGAATGCTAAAAAAAGAAAATCTCTAGATCTGCAAGTGGATGACCAGATACAGCCTGCTTCATCCCCAGGCAAACACATTCAGTTCTTTTATTTAGCATAACCCTATTGTTTCATATTTTACATAGACAGATAATTTTCACACAGTTTGTTTTTACCTTATTTCCTCAATTGCCTTCTACCCATCATCCTAGATGCCAATATATTCTCCATATCAATACATAGTAAATAAATTCTCAAATAATTGTAGACACTAGTGCTTGCGGCTTTCTTATTGCTTGCTTGTTTTTGTGTTCTATTTTGTAATGGATATTGTGTACTGAGGATAAATTCTGGCCACTAGGGGTCCAGCAAATCTTGGCTTATATACCCCTCTGACAGCCCACATCATAGGCTTATTAGAAAAACTGTGTATGCGTGTCTGCATTTTCTTATCAACTACTATCTACTCAGTGCCTTGCAAATTGATTTATGCCTCTACCACTCTACTGAGACAGCTCATTAAAAGGTCATTTATCAATGACCACAGACAATAATCCTTTCCAAGCCCTTTTTGTTCCCTTTGATCTTTAATGTCTTCAGTGTTGTGCATCTTCCCATCCTTCTGAATACCCTTCTGTTCCCCACCAGTGAGCCCTCACAGCTCTCTTCCAGTCTCTGTCAACTGTTTTTTCAGGCTCTTTCATTAGGTCACCACTCTTCTTCTACTTTTAGAAAAGAATGATCTCCAACATTCAATCATTGACATTTTATATTTCTAAACTCTACATTCCCCACTATTCAGGTGTACTAAAAAATAATGGTCATACAATAAGTCTCCCAAATGCTGGAATGCTGTGAGGATCAAATGCAGCATATAATACATATCAGGTGTATGGCTTCTATCATCATATTTTCCTAAAAGTCTAACACACTTTTCTTTATTGTTCACTGGATATCAGTAGAAAAAATGGCTCACTGGCATCTCAAACCCAGTCCCTAGAACTCTACTTGAGTCCTTCTTCTCTACAGTAACCTGCTCTTTTTTCTGATTATCCTCTACTTGCTTTTATCATCACAATTCTTTTAACTTAAGTTAAAAACTCTTCCCCCAAGAAGCCTTAACTGTGGAGAGCATATGGTTTAGTTAAGTCAAGGTCAGTATGTAGAATATATCCAATGCATCTAATATGTTTGTGTATATATAACAATTCAGTCTAACATCTTGATTTTATAATGAAGGTAGATGAGGCCCAGAGAGTTCAAATTTGACAGAATCAGATTTGCACCTACTATCTCACATTCTTTAGAATTTCTTATGGGAAATACTATTTTGAATATATAAAATATAAAAATTAAATTCTGTGAATGAAAAAGCCATTTGTCAAATAAGAAATCATGTCAGGATAAATCATTTTAGCTTATGAGAGATTGCTGATTGTCAAGCATGGAGTCGTCTTCTCTGGCTGCCTCACCACATACCTGGAGTCAATTAATATCCTACTAAAGCCTCAACTATCAGAGACACAGAAGCCAAAATAACTTTAGTTAGGGAATCGTGAAGTTAGCTTGAGTTGACACCACCAAACCCTCTGTGCCGCTCATTCCTTTTTGTTCCACATGTGACTGAGGTGAATTTTGTTTACATTTGACTTTCTATGAATTGAGGACTTTTTTGTTTGTTTTGCGTGTGCTGTTCATTCTTTTCTGAACTGTGCCTCAGGTCAAATAACAAGGTCTTCTTCAAAACTCAGACACTTCCTGAGGAAAGAAAACCTTATATTTATTGAACTCAATAAATAAAAATACATATTATTAAAATGTATTAGTTATGGGTTGTAAAGAGATTCTTTAAAGTCCGAAACTTAAATAGTTTGGTTTGTGAGATGGAATCAAAGGAGCTCACTTTTCTCAAACTTAGGACTCGTGGGGCACCTGGATGGCTCGTTGGTTAAACCTCCGACTTTGGCTTAGGTGATGATCTCACATTCGTGCATTGGGCTCTGTGCTGACAGCTCAGAGCCTGGAGCTTGCTTTCGATTCTGTGTCTCCCTCTCTCTGCCCCTCCCCTGCTCATGCTCTCTATCTCTCTGTCTCAAAAATAAATAAAACATTAAAAAAATATTTATAAACAGGATTCAATGCTCTTAAATATGTAAAAACCTAAATTTATTCATTCCCAGTGCTTATAGACTTTATAGCACTCTACACCAAAGTAAACACAAAACCCATATTTCCAAATTAACCATATTAACTTGAGTATGACAGATGATGTTGACTTGCTGAACTAATTCTTCACTGGTACCAAGAATATGGTACTAAGCTTCAGGACAAGATTCTTTCTCGTGTTATGTCACTTTTATTGATGGAAAAGTCCTCTTCTTTTTAAAAATCTAAAACATGCAAAATTTCTTCAGCATTATCTTCAGCATAATAGTTAAAACTGGACTTTAAAAGCCAAAATGTATCAGTTAAAATTCTGTTTTTACCATCTATTAGCTGTGGACTTAGGCAAATTATGTAAAATTGTCAGCACGGAAAGCTTTGAGTCTCTGGCCTTACCATAGACACAATGAAGAATTAGAGAGCAGTGCTCAAAGTGAAAGCAGGAAAGTTTTATTAAAGCAACAGTCAACTCTCTAGAGGAAATCCGGCAATTTCTCTGAGGTAGAACCGGCCTCTAGGTTGTTTGGGTATTAGATTTTTATTGGGTCTTTCTGGGCTGAAAGGAGCTGTGATGTAGGGTGGGGTGGTCTCAATGGGAGCTGCTTCGAGTCATTCGGGGGGCTCTTCCCACAGGTTGGGAGGGAGAGTTTTTGACTCTAGGAGGTTTGCACTAGAACCAGCATGGCATTTTTAAATATGTAAAAACATATTTCAACATGGGCGTGTGTGAGGGGGGAATGTCTGCAGTGCCTCAGGGTTACCTCCAGGACAGAGGTATGAGAGGAGAGAGCTCATGCTCGTCACCTATACTGCTTGGTCCCTTAGCCCCACCGTCCCGTAGCCCCTGGAAACTACAGGCCACAATGGTGTGCCCCAGGTTTCTACCTGTTTATCACTGTCCTTGTCTCCAGCCCATGTCGAACTGTCTGTTCTATCATTCCCCACTCATGGACTGGAGACTCTGAAATCTTTCTGGTTGGGGGATGAAATTCCTCGGGGCTTTCTTTCACTGCTGATATCTAGCTTCTACCTAACAATATCACTGTGCCCCAGTTTCCTTATTTATATTATGGGATGATGACACATCACAGTGTTGCCAGTATGATTAAAATAGTTTACGTTGCTTATCCATTTGGAGTGTCATTGTAACTACTGTATTGTAAATGATGGAAAATAATTGCATATGTTAAAAAATAGTGTTCTATTCTTAAAAAAATAAAGTTACAAAAAATAAAATAAAATAAAATAAAATAAATTGAAAAAAATAGCTTACAGAAGGCTATAGAGTGTTTGATATTAATATTGTTATTGTACATGAGAAAAGGCATATCGTGACATGAACGTTTTATTGTCTTCCTCTATGATTTTCGTTAACCTGGACCAGTTAAAGAAATATAACTTTGTGCCATATTGATCTGTATGCAAGCATAAATTCAGGCATTAAATTATTACTACAGTACCCATAGATGAGATGGGCTTATCTCCCATGGGATCTTGTGTCTGCAATTCTGCCTTGTTTTCACTAGGTGGAGCTACTATCAGTTGAGCTGAGTAGACAGAATCAAAAGTTGAGAAATCTCAGCTAAAAGTTAATTGAATTTTTCCATGAACAACCCAAAGCAAATTCTCTTCCTATGCAATGAAATAAACCCATCACTTGAAATTTCCTTAATCTCTAGGTGATCTGGATTTGCTCTTGCTATTTAATAAATTGAAACATCCAAGCTTGATCAAGGGGAAGCCAGTTAATGATGAAAGATCATATGTTATCTTCCGTATTTAAATCTTGTGCTAGGAGAAGATTGTTCTTTCTGATAGAAATCATTGCTTTTTCTATTTCACTTAAAACTCCAGTATAAAAGTATTTCATAATATTGTGCTTATCTGCTTAACCTGCCATTTTCCTTCCTCACACACTGTTACCAAATATTTTTATCTGACATGAATTATTGTATCTAATCCTCACCCCAAACTAGAAGACAACTTTACAGATGAATCACCAAAGCACAGAGGCACTAATTATCTTGCAAATTCAGGGAAACCGAAGCAAGGTCTGCGTGCTTAGCCAGTTCATCTCTCACATATGCACATAAGCGTACACTCGGAGACCAGAGTAATCGCAAAACGAAGTGAAGAAACAGCAATTCTTTTCAAATTATATATAACGAATAGGACATGATAGGTTAGCCACTTAGTATAAATCATCCTAAGTAACTTGAAACCATATTTGTTCTGTTCATTTGTTAGCAAATTTTGGATTAATAAAAAAATGGATATTTGGTTGACTTAAATTTAGAAATTATCTTAGTATTACTGAAATAACCTTCCATTACTTAGCTAGGTCATTAGTTTAAAAATGTAATTTCAGATATTGCTTAGTAAAGATATGTAACCTTTTTGATCATTTTAAAAAGATGAACAGAATCTAAATCAATTCTATTTTTATTAGATGCCATTTTAAACTTATTTCACTTAATATTATAAGTCAGAGAAATTCACAGCAGTCTATATAAATGATCTTTAAAAACACACTGATTTTAAAGGCTACTATGATGGGAAATCTTCCTTTATTCTGACTACTGCAAATTATATTATTTGTAGCATAAATTAGTTTGAGTATTTAAAATCCATAGCACAGTCAACAAATAATTGAAGATATTAGTCACTTGACGTAAGACTTTAACAAAATTTTTAAAAATAATTTCTTTTTTTCCCCATAATATTTTATTGTCAAATTGTTTTCCATACAACACCCAGTGCTCTTCCCCATAAGTGCCCTCCCCCATCACCACCACCTCTTTTCCCCCCTCCCCCTTCCCCCTCAACCCTCAGTTTATTCTCAGCATTCAATAGTCTCTCAAGTTTTGCATCCCTCTCTCTCCCCAACTCTCTCTCCCTCCTCTGCTCCCCCTGGTTCTCCATTAGGTCTCTCTTGTTTTCCTGAAAAATAATTTCAACAAGATGTGTGCTCTTTATTTTTTCCAGGAATAGAATGGACTCGATACTTGCACACACACACACACACACACACACACACACACACACACACATGAACACACACATGAACACACACACATACACCCAGAAAATAAATTTTAGATGAAGAGATGGTAATATGCATTATTATTTTAGCTATATCAGATTTGTTAGAAAATCATGAAGGAAAGGCTTAAACCAATAATTTACAAAAAAAGTGAAAGATCTTCAACTAAGCGAACAATTACATGTTAAGCATAAGAATTTCTAATATCAAATTTTAATTGATACAAAATCAGAAAATTAGTAAGTATTCTTAATCTTTAGATGGGTCACACAGCATGAAAACACTGCTCAAATGAACATTCCAGCATGTTTTGCTCAAAGGGCTTCCAAATTTATGAGGATATGTCAAGTCACAGCCTAAGGAATAGAACTCATGACATAGATACTTTAAGAAAATTTACATCT
>NC_043714.1:54322204-54443887 GCF_006229205.1 Suricata suricatta
TCATGACATAGATACTTTAAGAAAATTTACATCTGTCAAATATTTCAGCTAGATGTAATTTAATTAGTTTCTATCATGACAGATGGATTGCTTCAGATATGGTAGGTCAAATATCAGGGTTTATTAGAATTTAAGAGCAAGAAATAGTGCATCATTCCCAAGTGTCATGGTTACAGCTGTTAAAAATAATTCAGTGTGTATATATATATATATATATATATATATATATATATATATGAACAAGCCATGAATCATCCCTAGTTTGTGAAAGTGTTGAAAGAAAGAGGAGACAATGAATTAAAATATCTGTGTTTTTGCCAATGCTTGTTGGTTGAGTTGTGAATGAGTTTTACAAATATTTACCATTCTGTTACTTCCAATTAAAGATTCCCTTGAAATAAAAGGATTCATTCCAAATCTTAAATAATCAAAGGTCAAAATCAGTAGTGTGATTTATGTTTCCTCACTGATATCCTAGTGAATATGCGTGAGCTTAATTTTAGGCTTCAGTAAAAGAAAAAACTAACTTGCTGACAGATAGTTATGTTGAAAATAAATATTTTATAATATGATACAATAATAATGACTTCACATATTTCAACATGAGTCAACAATATATCTATCAGTAAGAAGTGATCAGTAAATTGTTTCAAAAAACTATAAGAAAAATGTGAACAATATGATTGATATAGATAAAACTGGAAATACTTAAATATATATAATATACCCTCTCAGTTTGATGTTAATAAAACTGAGATGACACAAAGTTAGCAAATTTACTTCTTTTGGACAGAATTAGTTGTGAAATTGGTATGGTTTTTCTTTTGTGTTAAATCAAGTCTTTTAAAATTGATGGACAAATTTTGTCAATGGGAATGAGAATATTAATTTTTTTACAATGTATTCAGTTCTTGGAATTTTTTAAAGTTTTCTGGATCAACTTGCTCACATGGGTCCAATATTTCAATTGCAAATTTTATTATATCTAAATATACAGCAAGTATTTGTTTTAAAATTTTAGTATCTAAATTTTATATGTGGAAAAAATAAAACACACGCTGGATTATAAATACTTTGTAGGGATAAATAGAAACTAAAATAAAATATTCCATTAATTATTTTATATTGACAAAATAAAAAATTTAAAATATTGAGTTAAATAAATATATTATTACAAAAACAAAATTATGATAATTCACCTTATTTCTTTTTACTGTTTTAAATGGACAGTAGGCAATTTAAGTTCCATAGATAGCTCTCATTATACTTCTGCTGGATAACAGAAGGAGAGGGAGATTGATAATCTCCATTTTTTTAATGTTTATTTATTTTTGAGAGAGAGAAAGACAGAGACAGAGTGTGAGCAGGGGAAGGGCAGAGAGAGAAGGAAACACAGAATCCGAAGCAGGCTCCACGCTCTGAGCTGTCAGCACAGATCCTGATGCGGGGGCTCGAACCCATGAACTAAGAGATCATGCCCTGAGGCGAAGTTGGCTTCTTAACCGACTGAGCCACCCAGGCGCCCCAGGAATCTCCATTTTTTGCATTGGACAAATTGGAACATAATGAAATTATTTAACATAGAAAAAATAAGAGCAATTCCTGGATCTAGGCAAGTGGAAATCATATTACCTTTTGTATTTAATGAGTTTCAAATGTCTTAAGGACAGTCTATTGAGCAGTGAAATATATGTGTAGCAGCTCCAAAGAAATATCTGAAATGAAGACAAAAGTTTTGTCCTACCCAGTGAATAGGGATTGTGTGATGAGAAAAGGGAATAGGGCCAGGCTGGAACTCAGGATAATCCACCATATTTAAAGACAAGGACTATAAAAAAAAAGGCCATGAGGAATACTTTAAAACATCAAGCATCAATATAGGAAGAAAACAGAAGCAGATTTCTTTATGTCAGGTACAACCTTCCAAGCCTATTCACAACATATGATTTTTATTTAGAATAAAGTTTCCAAATTCTATGCAAATAAATTAATGAATGTCCCAGAATATTCTATAGATGATAATCACTTTGTTGATATTGATACCAATGCCGTAATAATTTTTTTTTAACTTCCAACAGGTCAGGAAGATTAGAAAGCTGACATATCTCTATTTATAAAAAGTATGCATTATTTTGAAAAACAATTACACAAAATGATTCACAAGTCATTACATGATATTTTCAATTTGGCTTAGAGTTGTTATATGCAGCAACCACCTCTTATGAACAAAGTGTTTTTCCACTATTTTTATATATAACATTAAATATGTAGTGGGAAATTTACTGAAAATAATTGTATACATCTCTGTAAGCTGTAAAATAACATAATCAAAATCAGCTTTTAGTACTAAAGCAAAGGATAATCACCTATTAATGTTTATATTAACTGCTGTTTGTTGTAGAACTTTTATGTTCTCCATTGTTTACATGTATCCCGAACAGCAGCTGTAAGTTTCTATGACATTTCACAAGATACAATATGAATACATAATCATATAGAATATGTTCAAATACTTATTTCTTTTACTATATCTCATGTAGCTTTTGTCATACTGGGTGTGACATATAAATTGAATCACCGTGATATTTCACTTTTCAGGATTTAAATAAATCTTGCCACAATTAATTTTTACTGGATAAGACAGAGGTTATCAAATTTTAAAAGAGCAAAAAAATCCAATGGAAACCCTACTACCTGAAATGTTGCCTTCTCTATTTTGTCGTTGGTAGTGGTTGTGCTATAATAGTGTACAGAATTTTGCTACCTACATGACATATTTTTTTACAGCTATTTTATCCTGCTTGCCAATAACATTACAGTGTGGCAGCAGTTGTCACTAGGTAGTCCTATACAATCTAATAATTTTTTAAAGTCGAAATCTTGGCATTGGAAATTATTGCATCTCTAAAACAAAAATGCCAGAACCGTTCATGCTGTAGAAAACTATGATAATCCCATTTCTATAAACTATGTCAGCCTTGCAAATAACCACTCACCTGTTACATGCCCAAGCACTGGAAACTGGTCTCAGGATCCTAACATCCCCTCTGCTTTTGAAGCAGCAGGAATAGAAAAAAGTTCCTGGAATATACCACTTTCATCACTTTCTGCTTTCTTCTTAGTTAACCAAGAAGTGAGTTAAAATAGAACAAGTTAATGTTTTATTCGTTTTAGAGAGAGAGAGAGAGAGAGAGAGAGAGAGACAGAACATGAGTGTGGGAGGGGCAGAGAGAGAGGGAGACGCAGAATCTGAAGCAGGCTCTAGGCCCCCCGCTGTCAGCACAGAGCCTGATGCCGGACTTGAACTCACAAACCCTGAGATCATGACCTGAGCCAAAGTCAAATGCTTAACTGACTGAGCCCCCGAGGTGCCCCCCTAAAATAGAACAAGTTAAATGCAAAATTCTCAAATGAATCTAAACGTTTTTCAACTATGTCATTGGCATATAGTAAACCATTTATCTGATAGCGTCCCTATTATCTTTTAAAGATATTTTTTTAATAGCAAAATGACTCAGGTTAAAGAAAAATCTGATTTAATGTGCTGGCTGAATTAATTTCCTCTTTATTACTTCTCAAATTAAGAGAAAAGCCAACAATCATAAATTGGCATAAAGTATCAACTAGGCCAAATTTATAGTCAGGAAGACAATAAGGTTTATTTTTTAATGATTAGCTCTTTAGAAATATTGCCTTCACATTTTGATATAAAACATATTATGGAATGATAAACAGCTTTGATCATTATAATAATATAATTGGTTCCAGAAGACAAAAAGAAAATAAAAATAATTATCTGTGAAGCAACTTCAGGCAGATACCATAGTAAAGTAATAGGCAATGGTGCCTCTCAGAGCAAAGCATGGCTACCACTTTTATTTCTCCAAAAATATTTCATGCTCAATAAAAAGAAGATTCAAGTATGAAATATTAAAGACATAGTTAAATGCTTAAAATTGAGGAAAATAACTTATGAGGTAAAAATTGCACCAGCCATAGAAAGGAACAAGTTAATGACTTAAACAGTAACATAGAGGTGCAAAGTTTTCAAAATGCATGGGATTTTAAATATTTGCTCCAACTTTTACAACTTAAAAATAATAGATATGTAGACACAGTGAAAATAAAAGCAATGTGGAAATCATAGTTGGAAGAAATTTCTGCTTCATGATCTGAAATATAAAGTCAACAGATAGTCAGATATTGCACAGAGGGTGTTTTAGCAGCAAACTTCAAAGATGTCTGGAACACTATCATAAGTATAAGAGTTTACGAATGAATTGAGATAACGTATCTTGAAGAAGTGTAAATATCTAAGAGAAATCATTGTAACAATTGATAGCCTATTTATTCCTCTATAAAAATAAATCTAAAACAATGTGTCCATACATTTTGATATAAGTAATGTTTCAAGAGAAATATCAGATTCTTAAAAAGATTAAAAAAGACAAGCGGTGCCTGGGTGGCTCAGTCGGTTAAGCATCCGGCTTCGGCTCAGGTCATGATCTCACAGTTCATGGGTTCGAGCCCAGCATCAGGCTCTGTGCTGACAGCTCACAGCCTGGAGCCTGCTTCTGATTCTGTGTCTCCCTCTCTCTCAGAGTCTCCCATTCTGTGTTTCTCTCTCTCAAAAGTAAATTTTTAAAAAAGTTAAAAAATAAATAAAATAAAAAGACAAGCAAAAGAAAACTGCAGCTTTAACAAAGGGCAGGTTACATGGCACAAAGTCAAATGTCAGATTAGAAAACTCATAACGGGAAAACGAAAACCTAATATATTATATCAAAGGATTATAGGAGACAGAGAAAAGGTATAAATAAAATGCTGGGTTAATAACAAATATATATATAATATTTTAAATATTAGAAAATGGTAAGTCAGTTAATATTCTGTTGTATTTCAGTATTACTTAAAGCAACCAACATTTATCACACTTTAGAGCACTGCACAAGGTTCCTGGAGGATGTAAGATTGTACACACCCTTTGACCTCTCATATTTCTCTGTGACATGAGGGAGATATACTGTGCATAAATTACTGATTACATGGTAAATTGTGGGAAGAACTATAATTCTGATACAAATGAAATTTAAGGTTGATGTGAGGAAAAAAAAAAAAAAGAAGAGTTTAATTTCAACTGAAGAGTATCCAGAGAAACCTATCTGAGAAGGAGAGGTAACATTTCAACAAGTTGACGAGGTAGGGGTACATATTTTAAGCTGGGTAGCATGCTTGTTTTATTTCAAACAAAAGAATTAAAAATCCACTCCAGAAATAGCATATGTAGAATAAGAAAAAAAAAACATGCTTACCAAAAACAAACGAACAACAACAACAACAGCAACAAACTCTGCTGAAGGCCAAACTATGGTCACCTACGGTGGGTAAAGAATATTAAATTCTGTTGTTACACTGTTATATGTAAATTGATTGAATTCTGTTTTATTCAGAATCACTGGCCTCTCCACATGCTCCTCATACCTCTGAATCTCTAAATTGTCTAAGATCATATAGGAATCCGTTTCCTCTACATACTATAGCCAACCTCAACAGCTTATTATCAGATTTATACATGGTTCAAGAACAATATCAAGAAATCAAACAGAAGTCAGAATTATATCAATGGTCAAAGAAGAATGGTGATCATTTAAGTTAGGATTTAATTGTTAGTATAGTTGGAGCTTTCCAATAAGGGATATGCTTTTATGAAAAATTTGACCAGGAACAACCATTTTGAGAATTATAGAGAAATACATTAGCATGAGAGCGATTGCATCTACTACATATTTGGAGCCGTCTTAACAAATATTGGATTGGTTAGGGAGGCAAAATAGAATTTCCCTTATTAAAAAGTAGACAAAATTGGGGCACCTGGGTGGCTTAGTCGGTTGGCGTCTGACTTCGGCTCAGGTCATGAGCCTACATTTCATGTGTTCCGTCCCCCTTTGGGCTCTGTGCTGACAGCTCAGAGCCTGGAGCCTACTTTGGTTTCTGTGTCTCTGTCTGTATCCCTCCCTGCTTGTGCTTGCTCTCTCTCTCTCTCTCTCTCTCTCTCTCTCTTTCTCTCCTTCTCTCTCTTTCTCTCAAAAATAAACATTAAAAAAATAAATAAAAAGTAGACAATGATCAAAATCTGTTCTACATGTACAGTTACACACACACACACACACACACACAAAATCCAAAGCTTGTCATCCGTGTATTTTCAAAGAAATACTACAGTAATTGTTGGTGCAGTGTGCATTATATGGCAATGTATACTTCATAAAGTGCTTTCTCAAACTGATCCATTTGGCATCAAGATTATATGAAGTTTACAGAGAATGTAAGAGATAAGTAAATTGAGCCTAAAGGAAACATGGCTCCTAAGGTCACCTGGCCAGTAAGGATGTAGCTGAGATTAAAATCCACCTTCTATTCTATCAAATTAGAGACTGAGAATTATAATAAATGTTCCCAACTTCATTTGCTCCCAAATATATTGAGCATTATTTGAAAATATGTTTTGAAGGGACCTCACAATGAACAATTATTTCTGATAGCAAATGTAATTTATCAGATCTCCGTACATTCCTTGGATTCTTACTGTAATGATAATGGAGATAGCTTGAGGTAAGAAACTTTACTGCACATTGTTTGAGTCAAAAAAACAATTACATATTCAAAAGTAAAAGTAGCAAAGGTGACTCATACTTTTACATACTGAATAGCTGTATATTTTTAAAATAAATTATCTTATTTCATAGGTATCTGTAGCCACCATTAACAGAATGAGAAACATGTGAAGTATATAACAACTGAAAGATTTGGGCAATATAGATTGATTTTTCTGAGCACAGATTGGACCTAAACTAAATTAATGAAGTCAATTAACTATAATCCAATTCAAGTCCCCAAATGTTTATTGAGTGTTACTCAGTTTATAAGGAACAAAGTTAGGTATGGGGATTCTGTGGTGGGTAATTTAAGATTTTTGAAGTATTCCGTTTAATACAATAAGAGTTATGATTTAAAGAAACATGATTTATTTATTTTACATTTCTAAGAAATAAAGTCACCGAAAGTTTTCCATGAGGTCTGAGTTACTGAACATAAAGAATATAAGTAAATACGAAATGAGACAATATACACACATTACAGTTAACGCTTCCTATTTTAGCTTGTAAAAAGAAAAGCAAAAAAAAAAATACCCCACACACCCCAATTATCAAGCAGCATTAAATACAATACCTAACTATGATATCATAACACCTAAGTTTTTTTCTACAATACATATCTTTTTCATTTTTTCATTCTAGCAACAAACTATAACTTGATAAAGGATTCAACAAAGCATGTCCAAATGCTAACATGAGCACTGCCCCTCTGGCAACATAGCCAGCCTGACCTTTCTAAATTGTTACCCCTGACTTCTCCTGTTTCTGTTGCCTTCCCTTCATCTTGAACCATGTAAAATAAATTGTTCCATGTTCAGAAATACTCACTCCAGAAAAGGAATAACCTTATCCATGTGAAAGAATTCAGAATTCATCTCAATTTCAGAATTCTTTCTTGTCCTCAAAGTTGATGAAATGCTGTTGGGTGTGATGAAAAGAGCAGGCAAGGTTTGGCCCGATTTTCTCCATAAGTGAGCTATTTCCTTCTTCCTAAATTGTTTCCTCAAATTTAGAAAGGAGCTAAGTCTCTCAGACACTTAAAATAGAGATGTTTAAATGAGAGGCACTCATAATCTACATGTTTAAATGAGAGGCACTCATAATCTACAGTAATTGTTGGTGTCCACAGTAGTGGACAAGGAACATCAGTTTCTTTTTCTTCCATGAAGATGAGAAAAGAAATGAACAATCAGAAAAAATAGAAACACCTAGAAGTGCCTGGGTGGCTTAGTCAGTTAAGCATTCAACTCTTGATCTTTGCTAAGGTCACGATCTCATGTTTGGTGAATCTGAGCCCCACATTGGGCTCTATGCTGACAGCACCAGCGTGGAGCCTGCTTGGGATTTCCTTACTATCCCTCTCTCTCTCTGCCCCCCTTCTCTCAAAGTAAATAAACTTATAAAAAAAGAGTACAAATGTTCCTTAAAAAATAGAAACACCTAATGACTTACCTTACTTAGGGAAGTGTTTTCACTATCATAAAATGAACTATCATAAAAATTGAAATGAAAATACAGGAGTCAGAATTCATAAATTGTGAATATTTGTGCTTAAAGATGTAATTACTAAAAACGCATATGCTTTTTACTTTACCTTGTGTTTATTCACTATTAACACAATTTTGCTGATTGTGTTTAATTTGGGTTTAGAGAAGACTTGAAGTGTGGATAATGGTTGCATCTTTGAACCAAACCCCCTTCTAAGAACTAGCTGAAGTAGCAAAGATACTTGTTTCAAACTCTGACCTCAACTAACTGTACCCATGGTCATAGTTTCATCAAGACTTGGTTTATATCTTTTAGGTGGCTTTCCAGATTTTCTGGTGTACTGACAATAAACAAGCCAGCTTCAACCGCCCCCCCCCATTGCATTTTGAACAAACAGTCCATGTTATCACACAGTTGCTATATGTAAATTATCATTAATACTTTGAAAGAAAAAAATGAGAGTTGGAACTTAAGAAGGAAAAACCAAATGAATAGAAAGGCAGTGCAGGGTCTTTTGTATAATACAGCTTTGTGAAATCTAAAAGGACCGCTTTCTTCTTTGTTATATCAAAGAAAGAAAGGAGCTTAGATGTAGGTTTTGAGATGTTGGTGGAACCAGATCAGCATATCCTGCAAATTAACTCCCATGCATTAGTATGGGATCTTAATAAATAGAGCTAATGCTATGTATTGTGGAGCATGTTAGAAATTCAATGTGGTTCACATTATTCCCTCTTTTAGTTGTACCCAGTTAAATAAAACAATTCATGTCACCCAAAGCTGTTTTGTCTCCAGCTTCTAGATTTACTTTTTTCGCCAAAGTTATCTGAGCAAGGATAGTAGACAGCAATTTACATACTTAATGGAAATGTTTAGTTTTGATCTTTCATTAATAGTCAAGATTTTGAAGCGTCAAAATAGAAAAAATAAAGCCCTTTATATGTGTTGTATTAAATCTGGTTTCATACACATTAAATCGTTAGATCACGAAAGGTGAGGCTCCTGGAATGTGAAAAAGGAGAAGGGGATGGCAATCAGGAAGCACAATCTTTGTGCAAATGTTAAAATAATATATGAGTCATCAAAGTTTGAATGTGGGGGGGGGTTGAGAAAAATGTAAAATACAAGATCATATTTAGAGAATGTTCTAACCTTGTAAAGATAGATCATTCTACTTAACTTCTATGTAGCAAAATTGGTATTTTCCAAAATCAGTATTTCTTACTAAACTATTCATACATCCTTCTCTTGCTCTTTAAATCACAAATTAACAACAAAGCAATGCAAAAAAACAGTATACTTACGTAAGTCTCCAGTTAGGACAAATAATAAGGAATGGAAAACTATGATAGAATCTGTTTCATTTATATCTAATTATTTATTTTTCCCTTTGCACGTGTTGACCTTGGCTGAAGGCTTATTTTTGTGAATCACCAAATGAAGGGGCAGAGATTTGAATTTAAATTTGAAAGCAAAGAAAGCCTGGGCAACTCAGGTGGCACTGGGTGGCTGTGCTGACAGCCCAGAGCCTGGAGCCTGGAGCCTACTTAGGATTCTGATTCTCCCTCTCTCTCTGCCCCTCTCCTGCTCGCACTTCATGTCTCTCTGCCTCTCAAAAATAAATAAAACGCTTTTAAAAAAATTTGAATGCATTAATAAGCCAGTGATGAGTTCGTAGGCAAGGACTAATAGGGAAAAAATGGGTAAGAAGCACAATTTGCTGATCATAAAAAATAGCTATACAAATACTGTTATAGAAATACATGTGCGATCTTCATTAATACAGGATAAACTAGTTAATATCAGTTGGCTGAACAGATAGGAGTCAATAAACATTTTAAATTGAAATTTACAGGGGGAAATTACATTAGATTAGATCACAGAATGATACATTCCATTGGAAAGTTTCAGTGTCTATAGGATGTTAATAATCACCTGTGATAGGATGAAGATTTAACATGTAGGATACATAAATAAAGGTTGTGTAAATATATTGATATTTTATGATAAGAGAAGCCCACTGAGGAACTAAACAATTTTACAATAACCGGATTGTTTTGCTATTATGTTCACAGGCAACCTACTTCAACATAAAGACTGTCTTATTTTAAGGCAGTGGCTATATCATCATTTCTGTATCCTAAACGTATTGACACATATTGGAACTCAATAAATGATTGATAGGTGAAGGAATGTATTAATGAATCACAGAACTGATAATTACACTACTGATTATTTCTGTGGATATAAAATCTACTACCTCAGTCTCTCTCACAACTCCTAAGGCTACAGTATTTAGTTCAAAATAATACTGTTCTAACAAAAGGCTTACTAAGCCAACCTGAACTTTAGACCAAAGAAAATGATGCAAACATTTCAGGTAATATTTACATGAAACAGCACAACATATAACCTAATATGTCTGACATTGTCCAATTTCTTTTGAGGCCTTTGAGAATTTTGCTTTTGAAGGAATTATATAATTAGAATGTAGTTTTTCTAAAATAGAGAGCTTTTTAATAATCTATTCAATAACAGGTAAAATAACTAGTAATCTTCAATTTATTGAAAAATGGTTGATTTCTAAGGACTTACACATTGGTAATATTTAAAAATTAAGTTCAAAATGTCACTTCTGAGTTTTATCTGTTAATATATTAATGAACACCACCAAGCTAACAAAGATATTAAAGATTTCCGGGAACGTTGCTAGAGAATTTATTTTAAGAGTTTCTGTTTGACCTACTCTGAAAAGAGTTAACAGACAAAAGAGCAATCAAATACTAGTTGGATTTATAGATGATAATTTTTCTTTGAAAGCCATGAGTAAACCACTGGACATGAACCCAAAACAGGTACCACAGGCCTGTCAACACTTCTGTTGCAAACTTTATTTAAGAGGGTTTATCATCTCCATCATCTTAGAAACTGTGAGCTGGAAGTTGGCACACAAATTAGCAGCATGGATGCAAATTTGTTTACACAAAACATTTGAATCAGTTCAGCTGTTTTGATTTAAGCATCAGCCAAAAAACCTTAACTCAGAGTCTCTCCATATATGTGAACGCTGAGTAAATATTTTGTCTAGACTACATAGTTCAGTCAGTTAAAGCACGGAGCCAATAAACCAAGGTAGTAAGTTTCATCTTCAGGAGATTTAGTTGTATTTATTCTGCCTGGTCTCCTAGCTTTGATCTGTTATCTTGCAAATGTAGCTTTTAGTAACAGAGAGTTCAATATTAGAACATGCAGACAGATCAGCATTAATTCATTACCGACATTTGGGGGAAAATTCAAATTACACCCCTAATAACAGATTCAAAAGATTCATTCTGATATATGAAAATATACTTTATATATTAAATCTAAAATAATTTTTTAAAATTACAAATTACCTAAAGATGAAGTCTTTTAACAGTCTCTTATTATGTTGTAGTAGAATAACAACAGGCTAGACTCATATTCACTTCTCTACATTAACACACTCATAACACACAGCTTAAATTTACATTTTTAAATTATTGACTCGGTTGGTAAATCTCAGATGCCCATTATGTAGTATTGTAAGAGAAAATGAAATTAACATATTTTTATACAGATTTCTTTTAAGTCAGACAATGCTCATAGTATAAGTGAACAAAAAAAATAAAAAAAAAAACATGTCCCTGTAGAAAACAAATAGATATTTGAGAAATTAGAATAATATAAAAAATAAAACAGAGTTGATAATTTTATTAAGTAACTGTGAATAAGAAACAAGTGGCTAATGGGAATGTGAACAATCTCAAAAAAAAGCATTTTAATTATGTCAGCTTCCCCTTCCCTTTACCAAAATCAAGAAAAAAAATGTCAGTTTGTAATTTAAAATTTCAATAAACTAAAGTGAATAATTATAATAGACTCAATTTTAAAATGGAGAATTTGGCTGATAGTCAATTTCCAACATTAATTAAATTCTGGAATGCACAATTTTAAGAGAGTAGGAGTCAGATTTTAGGTGTGGTTTTATCCCTGACTTTTGTCAACTTTGGAAAAATCTACACCTAGCTGTTGTAAGATACAAAATTATGTAAAATAAGGATGTTCCATTTAAAGGTATTCAGTGTAATAAGTTCACTCTATGAATAATCCATATGAAAGTATTTTTAGGATACCTAAGCTTTAAAAGTAAAAACATGGTTTAAAATGAGGTCTTTAAAAGTACATCCACAAAGAAAATTTTAATAATGAAAGTGAGAAAAAGCCTAGTTTATACTAAAAGAGTCAAAGTTCAGAAAGGATAAAAGTACTTTTGTTACATGTGAAAATACATTTTATCACCTTCACAAGAAAAGGTAACATTAATTCTGAGTACTTAAGTATAGTTTACTAGATGCATAGGTGTATTTTTGTTTTGTTTTGTTTTGTAGGTGATGGTGTATTTCTCAATGCCCCTATTTAATTTTTAGGTTACTCTCTAAATTGAATGCTGTTTCTCATTTACCAATATTACTTCATTGGTGAATCTGTGTCTCTTTTCATGATTCCTTCAGGAAGTAACTGTTTTGAATCTGGTCATGATTTCAGTTAGACAATGGTCTTTCCTCTCAAAGAGTTTTATTCCCATTGACCAATTAGGACTATGTAAAGAAACTCGTAAAGCAGTACTCAGTAAAGAGAAACATGTACTGGACAGGGAATTTTATTTGTTTGTTTGTTTAGAAAAAAGAGCACATTAGCATACACAAGGGAGGGAGGTATGGAGAGAGAGAGAGAGAGAGAGAGAGAAAGAATCCCAAGCAGGCTCCATGATGTCAGCACAGAGCCTGAAGCAGGGCTCAGTCTCACCACCTGGAGATTAAGACCTGGGCCGATGTCATGATATGGGTGCTTAACTGCCTGACCTACCCAGGAGCCCCTGGAGAGGGAATTCAAGGACTGTTTTGTACAGTTTAAATCTTGGCAAGTTACTTCATTGCTCTGACCTGCCTATTCTGTATGTAGCTATACTCATACTTTTAGTTAGAATGCAATTATGGAATGAAATAGACTATGTGGATGAAGCTTGGAAGTGATTTTTTAAAAAAGCGTGTTCCTTTGCCCCAACAAATAAATCTAATGCACATTCCCTTATTATTAGCTACTAGACTAGTTATATGAACTTTCACATCATTAAAATTTATAGAACTGAATGTAAGATTAAAGTACCATATAGAATACATTTATTTGCCAAGGTTTATGATACAATTGGTAAACAATTTTATATCCAAGTGTTATTTTATTTGTGAAGTTCATAAAATCATCTACAGTCATAAATTTTATATTTTACTCAAAAGTATTGGGTTAGGATCCAAAGATCATGCATGTGTGTGCTTAATGCACTAGTTTTGTATCTTACAGTGACACACTTGTGCATTGTGCATTTGCTTCACTTACTATTGCTTATAAAACTAAAAATCACATCTGTGATACAGGGTCATTAAATCAATAATATTAGGCAACCTAAGGAAAAACGTGTTGAAGATTATAAAACAGAATTTACGTATTACTATAACTGTGATATTATAAATATATAGTTATATACTATATATGTATGGAAATATTGAATTTTAATTTTAGCCTTTTTTTAAATTAAATTCTCAAGGTCTCAGGTTTTCTCTTAAGAATGAAGTTTGATTAGTAACTTAGTCACTTATAATTTTAACTTTTAATAAGCCGATTAGTTTCTGAATGTATTGTTATTTCAGATTTCACTCAACACCTAGCTAACCTTATGCTCATGGAAAATCATTGTACATCTCTGGCCTCAGGAAATGTGGATAATTTGTAAATGGAGATAATAATCTGGACATAGGAGATAACAGCCATCTAACAAGATGCTTGTTAGAATTCAAAGCAGAAAAATGAGGCAGAGAACCACTGTTTAAAATGTAAACAACACACTTTATAGAAAAGGCTTAGCACGGAGATTTCTACTTAAAAAAAAAGACATAATAAAGAATTCTGTCCTGGTAGCTTTTAATGTTTCCCCAAACATAGCAATGTCTTATATCCTCTCTGAACACCTTTGAGCATTCTGGAGTCAATGTGATGGACTTAATTTAATGGAAAACTATAGCATAGTTCTAGATTTTTCATGTTATTTGAGATTTACTAAATCTGTTTCTGCAGAATGTTTTCATTTATAAATTTCCTTTCAAAGTGATATCCAGCCATATTTTAAATCATGTCATCTTTTAAAAAAGTAACTTCCTCATCATTTAAAACTATATAATCATAAATACTTCTTTAAAATCTGCTAACCTAAAACAAAGGAAAGTATAATTTTGAACATTACAAATTCAGTTTTTAAGAGAATCACTCATTACTTTTTATAGATTTCAATCACTTTCTGAACATTTAAACACCTCAAATTTAGTAGTATTCAATATTTTGGAAATTTTATTCCTATCTTTTAAAGAGAGTTTAAAATATTTCACATATCACTAAAATTGAAAATAATCTCTATCATTATCAATTGTTCTTACACTATTAATATTTATTAAACTATGCTGTTATTTATATGGTACTGTTTTGAATGACACCCTTGTCTTAAGTAGATCACACGAGAGAAATCTGCAGATGTAAATGCAGATGAGAGGGACTGCATAAATTTTATGTTAATATAGCTTAAACATAATTAAAACATGAAGAAAATAAATTCAGAACAGATTTTCTAGATTGAAAAGTTTATAAATAAGAAATCATGTCCAGATTATAAGAAATAAAAAAGAATTTGGTTTTAAGTACTATTCCTTAAGGTTTTTTATGAGACATTAAAAAAACACTCAATATACTGATTTTATTTTTATAGACTTGTAAGACTGGTATAGACTTTAAGATATGACTAGTCATTTCTTTGAGGTACATATTATATCAGCCTCAGAAAATATTTTATTCAATAACTGTTTCTTTTTCTCTTCTACAAAACTAGTGGTTAACAATTTTAAAAAATTACAACAAAACATGTAATAACTAATATTTTTATATGGTACTAATTGATACATAGTGCTTAAATATTAACTTTTGTGATCATCTTTATTGGTGTCATCTGAGCAAACTCTCATAAAATTGAGAAGGTAGAGTAGGAAGAGAGTTGAACATGAACTTGAATGTCAGATGATCTTTTTTCAGTTCTAGAGCTAGTGAATTTATCCTTTTTTAGGCATGTGCATTTCCTGTATAAAATAACAGTTAACTAGTTGATATTTAAGAACTTGTCCAGCACTGTAAAATATAACAATTTGTGAAAAGATGAATTACCAAATTCATTAAGTATATTAATCAGTTGATATTAAATTAAAGTTGGTATGTAGGGAATGAAAGTAGCCCAGGAGCAGGGGTAACTTTTTTTTTTAATTTTTTTTAATGTTTTATTTATTTTTGAGACAGAGACAGAGCATGAGCGGGCAGGGGCAGAGAGAGAGAGAGAGAGAGAGAGACACACAGAATATGAAGCAGCCTCCAGGCTCTGAGCCAGCTGTCAGCACAGAGCCCAACGCGGGGCTCGAACCCACAAAAGTGAGGTCATGACCTGAGCCAAAGTCAGACACTCAACCGACTGAGCCACCCAGGCGCCCCTGGGGTAACTTTTTTAGGCTCTGGGCCTGCCCCTGTTCCATGCACTAGCACCTGATGTAACTGTACTAAGTGTGATAAGCAGAAGTCTCAGAGTATTTCTCCAATGTATAATAGACTGGGAAGGTGGCCAAAGTGAAATAATAGCTAGTAAGAAGATGCTACATTTTCTATTTACTGCTGTGTTCAAATTAGGGCTACAAGTTAGGGTTGAAGTATGTGGGAATTCATACTGGCTTTGCATGTGGACATACATTTGAATAATACTAATGATGGCTTTCAGTGTCAGCACCATATATGTTAAATGTGTGATCTCCCTTTCCCTATTGGCCTAATGACATTCTACTAGCTTTTTTTTTTTTTTTTTTTTTTGGTAGATAATGGAACACAGTTTAAGAAAGTTGAGTTGCTAGGGCCAACATAACTGCTTGACACAATTACTATTTGACTTTATGTCTCAGTAGCTCCAGAACTCTTGCTCTTTATTGTAGTGATTCTCAAACTTTAAAGCACATCAGAATTACCTGGATGACTTGTTAGAAACACTAATGTCTGTGCCTAACTACAAGGGCATCTGTTTCAGTAAACCTGGGATGGGCACCTGAGAATTCATATTCCTAACAAGTTTCCAGAGAATGTTGATGCTATTTCTTCAGCAACACTTTGCAAATCACTGTAGTGCAGGTATTTAAAAGCTGATAGAATAACAGTGTGATATCTAATACCATGTGATTACCACTGATGTTCTTATCCAATTATAAGATGTATGATGCTAATGAATGTTGTAGATACAGCCTTATAAAAGGCAATTCAGATAGGGTTGTAGCTAATTGGCTATGATTATATAGAAAACATTAATCTTTAGGAATCTTCAACCAGCAACAAGCAATAGCTTAGCCAAGGGGCTTGATGGCATGGAATACATTTGATGGCTACAAGATTGGAAGTTTGAGAAACCAAAGGATGGCCATCAGCACTGAGACCCTGAATACCGGAAGGTATTCAACAGATTGATTTTTCTCAGTGATTTTGTAAAAGTGATATTCCTGATGAGAATGAGAGCCTTATAAGAAGCCTAATTCTAAGAAAATCTTGTAGACATGAAAATTGATCTCTTCGGAAAATACCATGCATCACCCACCTGCACACTCTAAAAGAACAGATAAATTTGGTTACAAGTGTGTCTGTCCTAACATCCTTAATAGACCCCATCCAGAACTCAAATCAGAACTGCCACTGTGTCCATAAACTGTATACCCCTTTGTCCTATGAGTAAAGGGAAGAGAAGAAAGAGGTACAAAGGGAGGCCATGTTTAAATGGATTTATAGACAAATAAAATGGCCTTAAGTTTTATTTGTACGTCATTTTCTTAATCCTACAGAGTTTTTCTAATCTCTTTATTTGCAATCATTTTACTTCTAATCTTTACAACACTGGACTGTAAAGGACAATGTGGCATATTTTCTCAAACAGTCATGTTGCCTAAAGTAACCTAAAGTGACAAGTTCCTTGGTAGACATACTGTTGGGTACCTTTCAGTAATTTTTCAAACTGGACATAACATTGAAGCAGTTTCTGGAGACTCTGAGGTTAAGTAGAAGAAAGTCATCTTCTGATACCCAAGGAGTATGCGTGCAGACCAGTGCAGTTCAGTTTAGTATCTTTCAGTATTTGTATTTGAGATCTTTGGCAAGTATTTTGCATTGGAAGGTTCCCACATGAGTACAAAGACATTAATTGCTCTACCTCTTCTATATCCCACTTGTGGTTAAGTTTTACTATATTTAGAATCATGTATAGATGCCGTTTGCTATTGCTTTATTATTTCATGTTTCTTTAGACACTAAACTGTGTGTTCAAGGAAGAGGCATGTATACCCAAAATTCTATTCAACTATCCCACATATAGTAAGGCTAGTTAATATTCTGAAGAGACATAACAACTACTGCAACTAAGTCTATGCTCTTGGAGTACTTACTTTATTGAGTAATTCCATGCCTTTATTCCTTGAAGGACCTCAGAGGAACTGGCATTAAGTTTTCAAGGGGTTGAAACCTCACCTGAATTATTTCTGCTCACACACATTTCTTACCCTGGCTTGATGCACCCTTCCTCCCACCCCCTCACCAATCCCCCAGCACCAGAGGAATCTGAAAACACGGTGCTGCAACATGACATTTCAGAACAATGTCTACAAGGTAGCTGTCCAGCAGAAGTATAGCTCGGAATTCTGGGAGCTGCTCAGCCCTTTTCTGGGCGGTAAATTGGGTTGGCTTAAGCAACTAGGTGGTGTAAAGTCTCCCCAAAGGCGAGGTGTTCTGGGAGAAGGAAATTCGCCTGATGCCTGAGCCCATCATTCTTTCTTCAGTCGTCCTGCTTCATTGTTATTCTGCTCTGTGCTGCAATCCCCCGCGCGTCCGGCTTTCAGCCTTGAGCCGGCCACTCCAGCCGGGCTGGGAGAGGACCACGCGGTGACTGGGGTGACCCCATGCCGTTTCATTTCTTCAGCTAAGCCCTCGTGGCTCTTGAACCCTGGGACTGCCTCCCGTTTCCTTTCCTCCCCAACGACAGAGCTGGGGTGGGGAGAAAGGGATCCTAAAGGGGCAGCAAGCCGATTCCTCGATCCCCAGTGAGTTTTTCGAACTCCCTCGGCGCCTGTCCTGGAGAAGTTGAGTGAGGGGAGCGCTGCAGTCAGCTTGGGGAGAGGGAGTTTTCCCGGTGGCCCCCCTGGGAGGGCGACCGCGGGGTTCGCAGCACCCCCATCTAGAGTTCGGAGAATATAAACGCACTGTTACCTGCCGCGCACTTCCGCCTCGGACACCCACACCCACACCCACGCGCGCTCGCCGCCAAGGCTGCCCGAAGGCCACTCGGTGTCAATCTGGATGGATCTCCGCCTCCCAGCAATAGGCACCCACGCCTAGGCCAAGTCAGGCGCTCAGTTTCCACCTCTCATGGTTCTTTGAAATTTCGTGGAGTCCGCCCTTCTTGAAGAAATTAAGAGGTATTTCCAAAAGAAAAAAGAGGGGGCGGGGGAGACTTAAGGATACCTGGACAAACCGCAGTGGGACCCCTGACTCAAACACAAAATACTATGTCCCAGTAGATAACTCAAATGTGCCAACCTAAAGGGAAGGGTTTTAATGGCTGCGATGGAGGGGGATGGCTTTTTTGTTTGTTTGCTTTCTGTTATTGTTTGGTGAGGTCTTTAACTCACTCCATCCCCTTTGGAAAAGCCCCCTCAAGATATGGCATTCCCAGTCAGGTCAGACTATCGCCTTGAGGGTGAGGAGGGAGCGCATCCCTCCCGGGAGACACGCAGTGGTCTGAGCCCTCCCTCTGGGCGCAGCCACCCTGGCTTGCGTGAAAGGGGCATCGGAGTTCGCGGGCGGCCCTCTTCCCGCAGCGCCACCTGCGACCTTTTTTTTTTTTTTTTTCCTTTTAAACGGTGGAAGAGGGTGTGAAACCCACTCTTCCAGAAAGAGCTCTGTGGTGGGAGTAATAGCACTTTGGAATCCCAGAGCGCGCAGAAACGTGGATCCTTCTCGAGTCCAGGGTCCTGCCAGAGGCCCTGGAAGTACGCCCTGACGCAGGGTGTGGAACGCAGCACACTGCCTCCAGCCCACCTGTCGCCCGACGTCAAGGTTTGCGGTACCTACGCCTGGTTCCCGCATCTTTGAAACGTACCTTCTGCTCGAGTTGTGTGATCCCCCGAGACGGAGCGTGGGAAAGTAGCCCCGAGTGTCTGTTTACGTGGGCGGGACGTCTAGGCTCGACTAGGAGATTCACAGTTTCTAACTGAGTGAAACCTCAACAGACACGCTGCAGCTGCAGCTGCATTTCAGAACCCTCTGCCTGCCTGCGCACCTGTGTGTGCGCGCACGCGTGTGCATGTGTGTGTCACAGCTTAAAATCGGCGTGCACCAGGTCTAAGCAGCTCCCCACCCCAATTCAGTGTCCTCCGTCGGCCAGGTTTTATTTGAGAAGATGATGGTGGAGATAAAATGGCCAGATAAGGTTGGCTGTCTTTTCAACCCCATAGGAGCAGTTCAGGCCTACCACAGAAGGCCACTTTGTCTTCTCCTCTGAGGCGTTTCCTCCCACTGATCCTCTTTGTCGCTGTTTGCGGGCAGAGGTGAGATGGGGAAGTGATGAAAAGTATGGGCAGAGGGTGGAATTCCTGTGGCATGAGCTTTTCTCCTGGAAAACCGCGCATCTCGGACTTCCTGAATACTCCTGCTATCCTGGAATAGGACCTGCAAAGCCCTGAAAAGGACACCCCATTCCGAGCTTTCCCCCCATTCCGAGCTTTCCCTTAGGCCTGAGAGTCCAGAAGAAAAAGTGCAGAAAATAAACTGGGGCATAGCCACTGGGGGGGGCGGGGGGGGACACCATTTAAGCCATGTCAGCAATCAGGGTTTTAGGAAAGCCTTGAGACTGAGGTGGAATTAGAATAAAATAAGAAGAGGAGAAAGCAGAGAATAAGCAACTGTTAAGATTAGCACCACCCGCCACTAGGGAACAGGTCTAAAGCATACAACCCATGTAAGTTTGTTTCTCAGAATTTGAGGACAGTGTTCCGAGTTGTAAAATATAGAGGGAACCTTCCAAGTGGCAGATAAGTGACAAAGAAGAATCTTATTACCATTAATTTTTTTGAAGTTATGTAAGAAAAGAAGATTTTGAACGGGACCAAAGCAGAGTGTGACACCCTCCTTCTCAATGCCCCTCAAACTGGAATATACTCAGTGGAGACCAATGAGCTCCGTCCAAAGCCCAGGAGCTGTGAGGAGAGGAGAAGGGTCCTGTTTCCGGTGTCATTTAAACCAAATTAACGCTCCGTCCTTTCTGTGGCGCGTCTTATTCGGAATATACGGTAGGTGCGGGCAGCCGGGCTGTAATTGCAGGCTGCGCGGTTCGGTGTTCGTCAGGCTGGCGTGCTCGCCCAGCTTCGGAGACTCCCTCCCCACATCTGCCCCTCGAATGTGTTTTGGCTCAACAGGTATCACATGAAAACTCGCACTTAACCCCCCGGGCATCCTCTAGCAGGAGCCACCCCAGCGTTTTTTCGTGCCTGGAGCTGTCGCTGCCTCCCTGCGCCTCCCCCACGCGGAGCGCGCGTCTAGCAGTCAGCCCCAGGGCCATCCATTAGCCACCGACTCCCTGTGGCAGACGAACTAAGCAGAAATGTGAGGTTCCTCGCGCGTCGAGCCAGCGACGAAAACGAACCCATTGTAAGCAACCCGAGACACGTTTTGTGCACTAGGCAGTGTAGTTTCGCCGCTTAGGACAAGCGTTTTGCCTTAGAGCTGCGTTGGAGGCTCCAGGAAAGAAAGAAAGAAAGAAAGAGAAAAATCAAGCTTTCAGGAGCAGGTTGGGATTACAAGACAGTTGCTGCCACAGACACCGGAGGCGACTTCCTGGCATTTAGGGATGTAAATTAAAATTCGAGACATGCCACCCATGGTTGCTCCTAATAGAAGGAGAGGTAACCCCTCCAGCTCCCTCCACCCAAAACATGAATTATCATTGCCACTGAATGCAAATGGACTGCCTTCTGTGGGGGGACAGCCAGCTGCAAGCTGGACAATAAACTGTTTCATAGAGACGCGGCCCGATTGCGGTTCAGAGAGGCACTCCTTTACAAAGGAAGAAGCGTCCAGTTTGTGTTGACAGCCGTGGCGCGCCTGGGCCAAAACACCCCCCACCCCCCACCCTCCGCCCCCACCCCGCCACACAGACATCCGAGATTTGGAGCTAGCTTCACTGAAAGCGACATCCATCGCGTCTATGCGAGCTGCCATGAGTATGGGGAGGTGATTTTTCAAAAACGATGGCATGAGTCATAAACATCTCCTGAGTATTCTTTGCAGCAATTAACGGGCAGCAGGGTGCAGGAGAAGTTGTGGAACAGAGCTGGGGGTCTGTCTTCTCCCCGAGGATAGCTTTCCTTCCAATGATTCCGACTGTCCCTTGCTTCCCTGCTTAGGAATACATTTTACATCCCACCCACCCCCTCCCCTTGTCTGTGCATGTGACACTCACTCTACCTGTCTGAACGCTGAGACTTGCTGGGGATTTTCTTTTTGGTCGTCAGCTAATGACTTTCTTCCTACCTTCATTCATCCCCAAAGGTGGATCCTTACACTTCGTGGCCTCTCAGACCCTTTTCAAGCCTCATTTTAAGCCAAACCTCTACCACAGGACCCAGGGAAGCTCCCCTACCATGTACCAATGCACAAGAGCCCACGTAGTAATAATTCACATATGCATTCAGACATTCATGTTAGTAGGAGGATGCTTTGAAGACCTCTGTCCCCTAATGCATTTTACAGCACATTCCTAGCATGTCTGGAACTTTGCTCCCTGAAAGGGTTAAAAAGCGTTGACATGAGTGTCTTTAATAGAAATATTCTAGCCAAGGCATCAAACCCCACTGCTTTCAGTAGAAATCAAGGTAATCCTCACCACCAACTAAAGTCTTGCAGAGGAATTCTGCCTGGATATCCACTAGTTAGAAGCTATATGAACCAACTCACGTATTCGTTTGAGCATACTGCAAGAATATTTATTGAGCACAAGCTCAATCACTGCATTGAACGCCAAATCTGGCAAGCAAAATGCATTTCAATGGGGGGGGAGCTGTGAATCAAGTCCTTCTTCAGTATTATTATCATTATTTTATCAGTGCAAATTGCAAAGTAAGCTACCAGCCTTTTTCCGGCGACAAGTCAGCTCACCAACATCCAAAGCAGGGGGGGGGGACCCCGAAAGCAGACCTACCTTTCACACAAGACACCGTCAATAAAAAGACGAGATTCCAAAACGTAAATCCACTTTTAATCCCCATTTTCTTCATCAGGATGAAGTCTAGGCGGCCACATTTAGCGCATCTTCTCGTGCCAGGCTCCCGGGGTTTGGATTCCTTTGCTCGGCTTTCCCCTTTGCGGATCCCTTTCATATTATTCGCGAGCTCCTAATTCCTGCTCCTCAGCCCGGCGCAGCGGAGTTGTTGCTGTTGTTGGTGCGCGGTCACAGCTCGGAGTGAATGGTGTTTCTGGGATACCACAGCAACCTTGACGAGGACTCAACCATCTCTCCGACGGGGGCACAAAGTCTCTGCTACTCTGGATTCCGTCTTTCCCCGTGCCTTTTTTTCCCCTCCACCAAAATCCACCTCGATTCCAGCTCGTTCCAGCAGCCGCCAGAAACCACTAGTGAGCTGCTGCTTCGAGCCCAGCTCCGCTCCCTGCAAACTCCCCACAATATTTGAAATTAAGGGGCTTGGTTTCTTTTTCCCCCCCGAATAGATCAATTCCGCCTGTAAAAGCGGCCCGAGAAATATGATGTTAGTGAGCTCCCCACTGCAGCCTGTGAATACAGAAACATGTTGGAGGAATATTTTAATCGGAGGATCTGTGTTGCTTTTGGGGAGACCATGCTGATACTGAATCGGGCTCCATCGATGCCGCGTCCTTATAATGGGACATGTGTTACTACTGTAGTTGCAGTATATTTCAGGCAGGCGTCTCGCATTTATTACCCCGTGATTTAATTGAAAAAGAAGAATTTATTTGCACATACACATTTACATATGCAAATGCAGACGTGCAAAACCGTAATCGGGTTTCTGTGATTCGGTAAACCGGTTTCATCCGTGACTAGGGCGGGGGTGAGGTGGAGAGGGAGCCAGTCGTTTCCCCAAATAGTTCGCCCTTTCATCCTCCCCAGCCGCTTTTGGGCTAATGTGTGATACAGTTAAACTACTTTGTCTGCGGTAGTTATCGAGAACAGACCCATTTGTCTTAATTCTGAATCAGTCCCAAATATGTAAATGGAAGGTTTCTTTCAAAACGTACAATGTATGGATCTATACATCTGGACTTGGCAGCTCCATAGGGCATTCAAGGGTTAACACTGCACAAGGGAAGAGTTCTTGCGCCATCTACTGGCCATCGCTCAGCCACGGCCTCCTTTTCCCGGTCTAGGAGGGATCCTGTTTCCTTCAGCCCAGGGCGTAGGGGAGCTGTGTCCTGAGACCTGCGCGTCTGGCCTCTTGCGTGCTGATTTCATAGTCGTTTTTGTCTGATCCTGACCCAGACCTAACAAACCGCAAGTGCTTTAGACTAGGTGCCGGGCTGGTAGTCTGACTTTACTGGAATCTGATCCCATCTCAGGAGGGGGTAGGGCTGCCGCACTGGTTCTGGAATAGATATTTGCAGCGGTTCCTGGCTCCAGTTTGCTTGCTGAAGGCTATCGGGGGATTAGCACCGATCTGCAGGGCTTTGTCAAGAGGACTGCCCGGTTTGAGTTTGCATCTCTCCACCTAGTCCACAAACGATGGCTCCCGGCCCATACACTCCAAGATCACCCTGATCAGCTTTTGTCTCTGGGCTCAACGTGAAACTGCCTGGTCAGGGGAGCAGGGTTTTTGCAGCTGCAGGGAATTCTGCTCCGGGAAGTGGGCACTCTGCGAGTGTCTATAGGGATGCGTGTTGAGTGGGCTCATTCTGCAGGCGTAGGAAGGAGTCTAAGCCCTCCGGGTACGTGGCATTTTGTGTGGGTCTGCGATTCTCCCAGGAGTATGTGCCTGTGTGTGCAGTCGTGAAGGGAAGAAAGTGTGCTTATGGAAGATGAGGGAAGGTGTGGGTTTTTTTTTTTAATGCGTGGGTGTTTTCCCAAATGTGTTTGTGTAGTGTATATGCGTGTGCATGCATGTGTTCGCGCGCGAGCGTGTGTGTACTAGAGAGGGATCTCTCTTCTGGATAAGGAGCCTTAACAAGGGGCAGAAGCTGTAGACGCCCACTTGACCTCATTAAATTCGGAGAGGTAGATTAAGGGCGGTGCGGCAGAATATCTTGCCTCCCCCGCCCCGCCCCCCTCCCCATGCTTTCCTTTATTGTCCAAATATGCCGATTATGAAGGGGAGTGGGCCACAAGGTTGAGACTCCACCGCGATTGGGAAGATCAGCGCTGAAAACGTCATTAGCTTGCTCAGACACCTTGGGGGGCAGCGCTGGCATTGATTTTAGTCAAGATGTCAGGGTTGTTGCTGTTGTTGCTGCCTTTGCTGGACTGAACAAGGAGTTAGATGCAAACAAGTCCTTGGACTTAATTGAAACACTTGACAAAACCCTTCTTACCAAGTGTGCAGAGGTTAATCACCTCCACTGAGTGCACTTTGTATTAAAAGAAAATAAAAATCTTGGGTGCATGTAATCTATTTGAACACATGACTAAATATGCAGAGTGAAGGACTTTAAAACCAAAAAAAACTTTTATTTTTCAAAATTTGGAAGTATTTTATCAGGAATTATTGTGCAAAAATAAACTTTGACAATGGGACCATCATGACTGCTACTAAGATACCAGTTTCTGATAGTTACTGCCAAGCATGCCACTCCAATAATTCAATTACGTTTTCCTAAATGAATCTTGCCTATCATTTCAATGTTGTTAAAAGATTTTATCTGGTAGCTCATAATATTGAATAATAGTCAGTTTTTAGGTTTTATGGCTCAAAACAAATCATGAACCTTTTTTTTTTAATGACGTATTCCAGATTCCCAGACATGGAAAATCATACTTTATATGATGAGCAAAGTTAACATAATATTAATTCAACCCATTGAGTGTTGGATCACACTCTTGTCTTTCGTGCTGAGCAGCCTCCTTCACAAGAGAGCATTTCCAAAGGTATTCCGGAAACATAGTATCATCAGCCAAAATTCTGGAGGAGAAATCCCTCAGTTTCTCTAGGAGGAAAAACACAGTGTCTAAATCTGGGAGGAAGAAATCATCTGTCTCACCTAATCTGTAGGAAGGCACCACAGTTATACATAGATTAGTTTGAGACTGTTACAAAAAGAAGATTTAAAAAATAGCTAGCATCATCACAAGTATTAAGCGCTTACTGTATGCCCAGTGCTGTGGTATGCTTACCTGGCATATCTCCTTCCATGGCATGACGGCTCGCTGAGACAAGTACTACAAACATCCTTAGTTCTCCAGGTGAAGAAACTAATACACAACGGCAATTAGCCTGCCTTTCCAGAAGTAACATAAAACTAAAAGGAAATATGAACCAACGATGTCCAATTTCTGAATCAATGTGTTTGCCCCACTGTGCTGTCTTACACTAGCACCCAAAGATCCTTGTTTTAAAATATTCTAATGACAAAATTACAATGTTATATACATTTACCTGTATAACCATAGAAAAGTAAAGATTTATCAAGTAATTTAGAGGATCAATTTTTAAAATATGTGTGTAGACATAGAAAAATCTTATTTTTTCTTCTTTTACTTGTCAGTTAATTACTAGCTCCATCCCTTCCCCCTTTATAGTCTTCTTTTTATTTTCTTCTTCTTCTTCTTTTTTTTTTTTTTTTTTTTTACCTCTTGTAGCCTATTGATCTTCTCACATACAAGTTAAGGAAGAAAGTGACTTGGCAAGGATCATCAAGCCAATCACAATGATTAAGGACCTTTGAGAGCTTTTTGAAAGAGTTTAGATCAGAAATAGACAGGTTCTTTACACTGGAGTGCCAGATTCCCATTCCTTTTCAATTCCCCCAAAATTCATAAGGAAGAAGATGAAGTTTGACCTTAAAACAGAGTGTGGTTGTCACTTAAAAGGCAGATGATGTGAACCTTTTCAAAAATTGCTTCATATTAAGCCAGGTGCTCAGTATGTATTTACCCTGTTTTAGCACCACAGGGGCTATGTCATCCCAAAATGATCAAAACATCCTAAGTATACTAAGGGAAATCGAAGAACTGAGAAGAGGTTACCTTTAATTTGGAAAAGAATTATTTATACCTTTGACAAAGTTATGAACTTAGAAAGTGTTTTTTTATTTATGTCACACATATACAGGTTTACGTGAGGATCTTTGTCTACCTGCAGTATTTATTTTGTTATAGAAGTGTTCCTGCCTGTTAGACTTGAATGTCCTCTGACTGTAGAGATACAATTTTTAATGAAAAGGCTCAACTTCAAATTGTGGTTTTTGTGGGGGGAAAAAGCAAACCAGTTAGAGTAAAATAAAACTGTTATTTTATTTATAAATAATCAAGCAGGCCTTTTCCTGTTTTTCTTTTTCTTCCTTCCTTCCTTCCTTCCTTCCTTCTTTCCTTTCTTTCTTCCTCCCTTTCTTTCTTTCTTCCTTTCTTTTTCAGTTTTTAAACAGAATGCATTGCCAGGACAGTAGGAGAAAAGTCAGAACTCATTTTCTCATTTTTTCTATAAATGTCCATTCTTAGATTCATCCTGTCTGACCTGGGAAATAAAATATTTGAATTTCAATGTTGAAACTAGAATAATAAGGGAATTCTAATTTAGGTCTCTATATTTCCTCGATTTTCAGTAGTCCTGTTTGGTTGAGGAGAAAAAAAAGATGTTCATGATAACATGAACTTGTCTTTAAACAATCATATTTAAGAACATAAATTATCAGGTAGATAAAAGTATCTGTTTTACTATTAATCAGGAGGTGTTCTTGAGAGGTAGATGAGCCTCTTGGAAGTGTTACTAAGTGTGCCTTCCTAGTCATTCATTCCTCTTATGCTCTGACTCCCCTTTCAGTTTCATTAAGAGTGAGGCTTAACAGGTATTTCAGTCTTTTAAGCTTTAGACATATTAAGAAGGTCACAGACTGAAGTTTCTGTGTCACATAAGGGTAATAATTTTAAAGAGTGAGAGGATGAAAAACCTGAAAACTGAAGGTAGTATCTTCTGGTGTAACCATACAATGATATACTTTGACTTCATAAAAAAGCTTATGTTTAACCTGAGTCACATATGTAATAAACTTAGTACACTAGTATTCAAACTGGTGTATCCATACAATGATATACTTTGACTTCATAAAAAAGCTTATGTTTAACCTGAGTCACATATGTAATAAACTTAGTACACTAGTATTCAAACTTTCTTAACTGGTGTTTACTAAAGACAATGTAATATACAGTATATAGATATTTAAATATAAGCGATATGAGCCCATTTTCCTGAAAAAGAACTGTGGTGAAGAGCTGTGGGACATGTGGTCCTAAAAGAAAAAAAGATAAGAATAGAGAGAATTGTTAAAGACCTTTCTCTTTGTCTTGGGGTATTTTTCACGCTCCTCCTAACCCTAGCCCTTAAGAACTTAAACTTGTCTCTGCATAAAGGGATAGAAATTTAAAGTTAAACAAAAAGTTGCTTTGCTGAACAATCAGGATAATCCAGTCTCTTCTTTCCATAAGTAATAAAGTTGTTTTGCTGATTTGAATAAATGATTTAAATGAATCTTAACTCTCAGTGTAGCAGATCTTTTTTTATCATCATTTATCTCTAATAGTTACATGATATCAGCTCCAAATGCACTTGAGAATAAATAAATACTTAGAGAACATAAAAGTGTATATTTTTAAAAATACCAAATCTATCAAAATTACTGTCAAAATGCAATACATATTTGATTTCATACCCAAAAGCTATCTGCCAATTAACTCAGTATTATCTCTTAAAAATATAGTAGTCTGACTTTATTATCATCTACATATTCTCTGCTAATCTTCAAAACTGATTATAATTTCTTCAGATAAATGTGTATTTTCAAATCTTAAGAGAACAATAAAACCACTAATACTTTGTATTTTGCAGCTTTTTTGTCTATCATAGAGTAGTTAGCATGTATGAGACCTTCCTTATTTTGTTTAATTTATCTACTTAAACATCAGTTTTATGGAACTTTACAGAGAAATCTAAACACTAACAGTAAAGTATTTTACAACTGAAAGTTACTTCTGGGAAAGGTGCATGTATTTGTTTTTAAATTATATTTAATCATAATATTAGAAGTCCCAGCTAAGCAAAAAACAGCCCACAGGTAGAAAGCAAATACATATCCACCTGTCCCTGGAATTTCCTTTCCCAAGACAGAGAAGTGGTTTGGCTAGTGACAAAGCAGAATTCATCAATTTTTTGTAAATATAATCGTGAGGTTATATTTCTATAATGTCTTAAATTAGAATAACTATTAATAATAATAGTGGTGGAGGTCTCACAAATTTTAAGTCTGTAATCCATATATGTGTACACATGTGCTTGTATCTGAACCGTGTTAAGAGTATGAATATTCATTACTGCATAACTTGATCCAAAGTTTAAACTTCCCAAATAATCACTAACAACTCTTATTTCACTGTTTTTTTGAATTTATCTAAAATTAACAAATGTTTTAATATTTCCCAGAATAAGAGTGCAGGAAGCCAAATAATATAAGCATCCTTCCTTCAAAGGAAGATAACGGTGACCTTGACTTAAAACGATCATTTTGGCCACTAAAGGAAAGAAAATCAATGAAGCTGATTTTGGTTTGGCTACAAAGAATCCAATTTGGATTGTAAGTGCAAATATCTATCCCATCTGGAAGGGGATCAATTTCATCTTTGCTCTCTGTGTAGAAAGTATCATTATCATCTGTGTGTTCATTCATTTATTTAATAAATCATTTTGAGCTTTTATTGCAAGGAAACAAACAAACAAAACAAGAATTACACATTATTTCTGAGGAGCTTACCATGTAACCAAAGGGGTAGAATATGTTCTCATATAACAGTAGTTACATGTATCAGTGTAGTAGAACTACTTTAAGATGACAAGAAGGTGGGAGATTATTTATAACTGGGAGAATTGGAGAAAACCTCAAGTAAGGGAGATACATCTAAGCCTTTCTAGAATCATCAGGGATGTTTGACAGGAAAAATTTTGGTGGAGCTGTTGTTTTCCAGAAACATCACAAGTTAGAAAATATATAAGCATACTTAGGATTTAGTCAGCTGGATTACCTGATACGTTCAGAAATGACATGGCAGATGAGGCCCGAAAAGGTGAAATTAGCAGGGAGAAGTGGGAATTGGGAGAGAGTAAGAATCCTTGCCAATATTTTCTATATATTTTTTCTTTAGTTGGTTGTAATGATTGGTCAGTTCAAACAAATCTCCAGTGGAACATTTTTAAACAACTTAATCAATGGATTGTTTCATTGAATAAGCAAATCAATTTGTTTTGTTATTTTGTATGCAGTGGTTTATAAAAAGAATCAATTTAACCTTTCAAATTGATTGAAGTCATCAGACATTTATTATAAACATATTAAATAAGGTTAAATAATTATCAAAAGATATAATTAATAGAAATATATAATAGTAACACAATATATAATATATAATATCAATAGTAATAGATAATATACATCTGTGGTTAAATCTAGAATATTTTTGTCTCTGGTGGTATTTAGTAACATTATGAAGAAGTGCTATATTTGCAAATGCATAGAGAATTTACCTCATTATCCAATACATGAATACCAGCCTGAAATTCGGGAGATGTCACATGTCTGGAGTAGGCTTGAATGAACTGTGAACCTATTGCATGACATAAAACTCCATTACGGGTGCAGTAGCAGCAGTATCTGCCAAGAGGTGAAGCCATCCAGAATTGCAATGTGATCGTCACTCAGTTTGTCCATTTCCATTTTTTAGAGTGTGCTTCCCTAGAGAGGAAAATAATATTGATTCTTATTTTTCCCAATAAGCTTTGCCCTTTTCTAAATTAGAAAACAATCAAAACACAACCAAAGCAACAATAATAATGACAATATAAACAACAAACAAATAACGATAACAAAAAATGGCTCTTTCTAGTTAGAAATCTTGTACTCTTGGTGATTAGCAGAGAGTGGGGAGAAGGAATTTGATGAATGAACAGAGTCTTCCTTTCCAGAGGGAAAACAATTAAATAAATGCTTTACTAAGTCTGGATCAGCATGTAGTACACCCTTAAGATAAACAAACTAGGATTGAAAATGCCTTGAGGGTACGAAAGCTATAATGTTTTAATAAGGGAATAAACCTTATTTTTTATCTATAAAATAGGAATAACTTTACACCACAGAGTTTTTAACTCTCTCAAGAGTGTAATAGTATAAGGAGTTTCCTTTTACACTTATTACTCCATACCTTTTCATAGTATCTTTAATGTGTAAATGGTGAACTCCCACCAAAAAGATTTCCCAATCCTAACCCCTGGAACCTATTAATGTAATCATTATTTTTAAAAACCAAACAAACAAGACTTTGCAGGTGTAGCTAAGATAAAGATCTTGAGATGAGTTCATCCTTGATGTAAGGGGGACTCTAAATTCATGGCAAGTGTCCTTAAAAAAAGAGAGAGACCTAAGATAGAAAGGCACAGAGGAGGAAACAGATACGATGAATGTACAGGGACAGAATGCTAGAGTGCTGGCGATCACCAGGAATTAAGAGACAGGCATGGAATGAACTCTCTCTCCGAGCATCCGGAAGGAACCCATCGTGTTGAGATCTTAATTTCAAACTGTCAAAGAATAAATTCCTATTGTTTTAAGACAACTTTCCAATATTTTGTTATGGCAGCGCTCGAAATTAATACAGTACTTGGAATTGCCAATGACATTTGTCTTATAAACATGACTACAAGATTTCAATTTGATCTCTGATTCCTGTTATCTCTCTTCCTCCCCCAAAGCCCCCCTCAAGGGCTCTTCTTCCTATCCCCATCCTAAATGGGAGCATTCCTCACTGGAAAATTTTGAGATCTCTTTAAAATTTCATTAATATTCCTTTATTTCAAAATATGTATTCTTACAACTGTCAGTAACCTCTTTTAGGATGAGTTTTATATAAATTTGCATCCAAACTAAAGCTCTCAAGCCCCAGCTTGAGCCCTAGCCACACACATTTTGTTCTCTTCTAAATATTCCAGACTCAATGTGAACTTATCCTCTGCCATTAGTCTTCCTTCCCCAAATTTGCTTCTTCAGATTGAACTTCTCTGTAATCACTGCCTTTTCCCTCCCCGTTACTCAGTCAAAAACTGATTTTTACACCTCTTTCTTTCTTATGTGTGTGGTAGAGTCAAATGCTAGTATCTGAAAATATATCCTGTATATTAGACTCCACTGTGACCCCATCAATCTATTCTACTGCTATCGTCTGAACTAGTGAGTAGTTATCTCATGAATGTGTTATAGGGCCCCCCCCTTCGGTTACCCTGACTGTCTTCAGGCTTCCAACTTCTGCTCTCTTCTATTATTCAGTGAGTACACTCATTTCATCATGGCTTTTACCCTCTCAAACAACCTTCATGGATCTCCATTATTATTATCTTTAGGACAAATCGATGGTCTTAAATCTCATAGACAAGTGCATTCACGGATATTTCCTCAGTCTGGTGACTCCATTCTGATCAGTGCACACTCTGTATTTATATCCACAATGTTGCTCTCTTGGTCTTTAAAACTTGTTTCTCTGGGGGCACCTGAGTGGCTCAGTTGGTTAAGCGCTGGACTTCAGCTTAACTGACCTCAGAGTTTGTGGGTTCTAGCTTTGCATTGGGTTTTTTTGCTGACAGCTCAGACAGAGGCTGGAGTCTACTGCAGAATCTGTCTCCCTCTCTCTTTTCCCCTCCCCTGCTCATATTGTCTCTCTCTCTCAAAACTAAATAAAAATAAATAACATTTAAAAAAATACTTGGTTATCTGTTATTAGCCTCTCCAAATTCCATCAATGCTGAGTTCAGGTCTAATTATCCCCAGGCATCTTGTATTTCTCAATTTCAATGGACTTTACCCATATCTTTGTTTTTTAAGTCTATAGGTTATCTTGTGACATTTATGACTGCTTTCCTTTACTTTTGCTTTGTTATTTATGTTAGTATCTTTGCAAATACATTGAAATGTCCTAGGATTTAACATTTATCTTTAAAATCTCCACAATAAAGCCTTTCCATGTTATGCACTTAATATATTTTTGCTGAATGCCTCGTATATGACATTTTGGCAACTTAACTCTTTGAGTTTATTTAATTGATGGAAACGTTGGTGTGTGTATGTGTATACGTATGTATGTGTATATATGCCAGAGAGAACGAGGGCGGGGGGAGTGGGGAATCATACGTGGTACAGAGAAAGAAGAGAAAGGAAAGAAGGTTTGTGTCCACTAACATTAATTATAATAAAAGGTTTGAAACTAATGCCAGAAAGACGACTCTCCGATTTCTTCCTTGGCTCCGAGACACTCCAATTTCCCATGCAAAAGCAGTTCTGTCTAACTGCTTGGCAGATTGTTTGAGCTGGAATTAAATGTGCACAGCTGGTACCATCTGCTGCAAATGTTTTAATTCTTGTTATCTCTTAAACAGCTTTTGGTTTTGTTTTATTCATAATTCATTTATGGAGAATGAGGAAGACCTTTTGGGGTCCTAATATTGTCTAATGGATGCATTGCTGGTTCGCAGCTTAGTCAACCATGGTAGACTCTGGCTACCCAGCGTTCTGATGACCAGACTGGTTTCCAAACTAAAAACAACATTAGTTTTGAGTAGTCAGATGAAACAGGTTAAATTATGTGTTAAAATAATAGCACTTCAATTATTTATCCTTAATTTTTAGTGTGTTTTTCATTTCTGTTCTGGTTTATTTTACAATTGAAGTCTCTAAATTGGAATCATTGTTTCTTAGCCAGGAGAAAAATCCAAAACCTAGAAGTTATGCCTGGTTTCTCCGTTTCTGTCACCTCTCTCTCTTTTTCTGTTTTCTTTTTTTTTTTTTCAACAAAATTTATTGAACACATACTACAGACCAGGTATCTTGTATCTTGAATGTATCATAGATAAGCTGCTATATAACGATTGCCACTTCAGATAGCTGTGAAATTAGGTGATTAACTAGTCATTACTTAACCTTCTAATTTCTGTATAAGTCTAATTACATGAAACAGAAGTTGGTGTTTTGAGTTTTTACTTTGCTTTTCTGTTTGGAGTGTCATTGTAACTACTGTAGTGTAAATGATGGAAAATAATTGCATATGTTTTTCTGTTTTCTTAACATCTCTCAAATCAGCGTCTGCCTGTGACTTTCATCATCACTGAATTGCAGGCCCTCAGCCCTCCATACCCCCACTTCACACCAGTTTATTCTGCACAAGGACTTGGAGTAATCTTTCTGAAACATAATTCTGATCATTAAACTCTCCTGCTTAAAGTTCCTCAATGTCTACATATATCCTTCAAAATATATTTGGGAAATCTGTGCATTTCTACCAGATACAGCTGCTCCCCTTTCCTGACATTTGCTCCTTCACTTCTGTTCTCACTTTGCCTGAAAAATTCCAGAATAAGCCTCAAACCAAACTTCAGATAACTTCTTTTTTTTTTTTCTGTTTTGCAGGATTCATTTCTCATTCTCCTTGGTTTGAGCAAAATGACCTTCTTCTATATTCCTATAGGAACTTGTGCATAATAGTGTTGGAACATTTATCATAATATATTGCCATTTTTACCTGCTTAATCTTTGTATTAATATTTGTGGCCCTAATGGACAGAGGGTCTTTCTTTTTTCTGCCAGACTTCAAATACTACTTCAGTACCCTGAAATATTAGACCATTGACAAGTTATTTAATTGATGAATGAATGACTGAACAGCTAGATCTATTGAAATTGGCAGACAAAAATTCAACTCATAGTAGGTAAGTAGAGGTCCCCTCATAAATGGAGTCAAGAAATATTTTTCTGTCTGGTAGTATCTACAAGTGCACATAGTAAATACCTTTTTTTTTTCATGTGTTTTGAAATCATCCTCAAGTAATGTGATCCTAATTGATTAAAGATCTTAAGCACCTTTAATCAATGGGAATAAGGGCAGCCAGGGCAGCTACTTGGGCTGCATGGGTCTAAATTTAGTTTCGTGTTGACAGAATACGTGCTGATTGGTTCCCTTGCAACCCTGCACAGAGGCAAGCAGGTGGCTTTTCCTTTAGACTGACGTTTGTTTGACCTGGTATGGATAAGCTATAGCATGCTCAAGGCAGCCTGCTTACGTGCAGCATAAAAATGTGGGGAGGCTTGGTCAGGGTAATAAATTGTGTAAGTGTCTTTTCAGAGTATTTAAGAAGATAGACCATGCAAGGAGAAAATATGCAGAAAAATACAGCAGGTTTGCTGGTACCGTGGAAGTCATGTTGAAAACCTTCCTATTTATGGTGTTTTGAAATGCATGCTGGTCCTTCTGCAAAATACTAGACAGAGATGTTATGACAGTATCACAGATCATTTTTCTGGCAGATCATGATTTTGTGTTAGTCAAAATCCGATGATGTTGAAAGGTTTTCACCATGGAAGTAGCAATTGGATTTTTCTGTGATGTGAATAGGCTATTCTTAAAATTTTTGTGTCCATCAAAATGAACTAATGACCTACTGAATCAAAGAATGGCAGCAAGGCGCCTGCATTTTTAATGTGCTCCTTTATAGCAGAGGTTAGAAGAGGGTACTGAACTTCATGTGGATCTGTTGTCCCAGGAAAGAGAATAGGCACTCTGTCCCCAGGTCTAGCCAAGCACCATTTTAGGTGCCATGAGCTACTTAATGAATGGGATAACAAGTATTAAAAATGTTAAACACAAGAAAAACATACCTGCTATTATAATTAATTGAACTATGTCACATATATATATACATATACATACATACATATATATATATAAACTAATTTGTTCTCAATACAAATTATATAATTAGATCCTTGACATGCTGTCATAATATCTGGAAATCACACTAATCAACTAATACACAGAGAGACCCTAAGAGAGCTAGGGCAGGAGGGGCAGGTGGGAAGAGCATGCTGCTAAATTGCTGGTAAGTAAATTGAACAGCTCAAATAAACAGGTTTGCGTCAGTTATTTTCCTACACTTAGATAGTTTGTATGCAGAAGTATCCTGAAATTGACCGTCTTCCTTATACATAGCACAGTTGAATGTTTGATGCACCTGTAAACTTTTATTTCCTTTGTCCCTTGCAGAGGAAACTAGTTTTTAATTTTGGTATGCAACGAAAGCTATTGTCATTTACGTCAGTTGTAAATATCCCAGTGCGGTAATATTAGACAATTAATAAATGTAGGATACTAAAGGTAGATTGACTTCTAGACATTGAATTTAAATGTGTAGTTGGATAGCTCCAGCAATCCCTAATATTTTTATAGATCATTTATGCAATTTTGACATAACAACTTTTCCATGTGGTACACATATTGTGCCGATAATAAAATGATTTGTTTCAGGTATTCATAACTCTGGGTGAAAACTTCTCTCAGATCACAGAATTTTCCAAATGTCTGAGGGATAATTATTTAGGTACCATCCAAAATAATTATTTTGAATAGGAATCACTCTCAAATGCAGTACATATTTCCTGTACTTAAAAAATTGTTTTAATGACTCAAACAGTATATATTAATATCAATTTCTGTCTGGTGTGATATAGATCTCTGATGTGACTATTATGCATAGGTGACAAGAAGATTGAATTCAAATCGCTGCTCACCTCTCCTCATAGCTTCTGCCTGACTTACCTTTTACTCTTGTTTTGCCCCTGGTTCTGACATGATGTTATTGGGCATTATTCAGAAATTCCTCTGTTCTAGACTGCATATGACCACCCGCTCACCAACATGCATACAGTAGATTTTGGGAGACCTATTTTAATGAATATTTTTGTTTTTTGGTTCTTTTTACTTTTGTTTTAGTTTGTACAACATAGTCTCGGTTGTTCTTTTTCTCTGGTTTTATCACACTTTGATTTCCTTTCTAGTTGTTAACCTCACTCTTCTTGTGTCCTGTTATAGAGCTTTCTGTCAAGGTTTCTGAAGATCCCTGGCCATACATAGACACAGGACCTAGCTTGTTCACTGTAATTTACTTTAGATCCTTTAAATCTTGAATAGTGTCACAAAGACCAAAAAGAATTAGGTAAAAAATGATTTATCATAGTCACAGAAACCAAATACTGTAAATTACCGCATACTGCATAGATCTTCCAGTCTTCCTTGGCTCTTCACTTTTCTATTTTTCAGCTATTTTTTTCTTTTTTTTAATTTTGTGAGTGACCCCAGAATCTCTATAGTGAATTCTCATTTTGCATCTGCTAGATAGAATTGATTTATATTGCTTATGCTTCCAAAATAGTCCCATAATGCCTACCAGATCAAGATGGCAAAAAAGTTGCCCAATATTTGGAAAGGTTTGATTAAGACTCTGTCCACTTGCATTTTAACTTTCCCTTAAGTTAGAAATTCCCAAGAGGTCTTGAATAGATTTAAAAAATCCAAAAAACAAAAACTCAAAATCCTGGGTCCCCGTTAACCACTTTTCTTTTTCTAAAGATATACAATATTTTATTCAGTGCGTGTTCCATTATCCAAAGCCCTCTCACAGTCACTGGTTATTGCTTAAACAAACTATCACAGCCACTACCCACAGCTTCTATTGCCTTGGCCACAATAAAGTCATGCTCTGTTGTAAGGATATGGTACACATCTCTCAGTGCCTGTCCCTGAAGCTTGGACCCAGCTAAATGTGGTGATGAGGGAGGTGACAGGTGGTCACTAAGTGCTGGAAGGTTTGGATTGGAAAAATCTCTCAGTTCTGACTCTTGTACAAACCACATTTTTACTACTATTTCCTACCCATCTGGATAGACAAGTCTGCTCTTCTTCCTTTCTTTTATATATTCTATGTCATTTTAAGTAAATTCTTGTAAGGTTCATAAAATACCTTCGAAATAAAGCAGATGATGAGTACAAACACGTGTGTGCACATGCATATCTATACGAAGTGACTACAAATTGATTTGATAATGGGGGTCATTTACATAATTTTTATAATTTTTGTAATTCACACTTTTCTGACAGATAGTCACTTCTCATTTCTGCCCTTTCAAGCTGTCTGTTTTGTGGGTCTCTCTCAACCAATCTATTTTTCACCTCCTTATTTACTTATTATTATGGAAGAGCTTGGAAACCACACAAGTAAATTATATAATGTTGATTCAGTGTAGTAAGAAATAGGATCTCAGAGGGAAAATGAGAGCCACTGTTCTTAATATTGTATGTGTTTCCATGTGGGTAATAGGTAATATCATTTCATTACTTAGAACGCTTTTAAGCTCACGTGCTATTCCTATGCCTGTATTCTCTATTAGTGGACATTGTTAGATAACTCAATCAAAATGGGGAGTCAATTTGCCTCCTTACACTTGTTGTTGATACCAAACCTCTGAGATGATCAAGATAAGAATTATCTGTAGAGAGTTTAAGTTGCTTGTTGATAGTCACAAGTTTAGTGGACACCTAAAAAATGTAACGGTTGCCCAGCTAGATTCTTTTCTTTCCCCACCGCGACTGTGTATTTTGCTGTTAAGGCTTGTGCCTGCAGCCTTCTTGAGAGGCTAGTCTTTGGATATCAGTATGGAAAACCGGAAGTGCCTGGGAATCTTTGCTGAACCTGGCCCATTTATTGTTAATGCTTTTCTGGGCTGGGGGATAAAATCTCAGCCCCTTTGTCTCAAGAGGAACAGACTTTAGTGTGTAATTTATATTTCAGTTTTTCTTTAAGGGATTTGGCTGAATCTGAGACTTTACATAAAATCCACACTTCCTTAGCTTCTTTTCTTTCCTTGCTGTACCACACTGACCCATCTTGGAGCCTGAAGCAAAAGGAAAAATGTGGACCCATATGTATATTTTCCAACATATTCTCCTATCTCTTAAACCAAATAAAATAAATTAATATAAGCTTTACAATTAAGAAACGACAATATAGGGGCACCTGGGTGGCTCAGTCGGTTGAGCATCCAACTTTGGCTCAGGTCATGATCTCACAGTTTTGTGGGTTTGAGCCTATGTCAGGCTCTGTGCTGACAGCTAGCTCAGAGCCTGGAGCCTGCTTCGGATTCTGTGTCTCTTTCTCTCTCTGCCCCTCCCCTGTTCACGCTCTGTCTCTCTTTGCCTCTCAAAAATAAATAAAATGTAAAGAGAGAGAGAGAAAAATGACAATATATAATGGCTCCTGGGTGGCTCAGTTGGTTGAGAGTCTGACTCAATTTCTGCTCAGGTCATAGTCTCAGCGTCATGGGTTCGAGTCCTGTGTTGGATTCTGTGCTGAGTGTAGAGCCTGCTTAGGATTTTCTCTCTCCCTCTCTCTCCCTCTCTATGTCCCTCTCCACCACTCACGCTCTTTCTCCTCTTTAAAATAATAAAAAAAGACAATATATAAAGTCCTATGTTGGTTCATCTCTTTGCACACCATTGTTAGCTGTCAACAAGCTTATTTGGCAGGGGCTGGGACCCTGGACTGATCAAAATGGCTATTCTTAGTGTAAAGTAGAACAGGGTTATGGAGCTGAGAATAGCACAGCAGCCCGTCTTTATTAAAAATTGACATTTTTCTCATCATGCCTTTTTTTGGTATTAACTTCAACGTTTGTATACTATCGCATTAAAGTAGAATTGATCTTGATCCCTGAGTTTTGTGGCACACTCTTATATTTCCCACCTGAGGTCTGCCTCCCTAGCTTCACTGTCACCCAGGCCTTGCTTTTCTGTCCTGCTCCCCTCTCTCCCGTTTCCGGTTTCTACTAGAAACTCTTTGTTATTCATCATTCTGCTCCTAAGACTGTGTTCTCTATTAAAGGACGGACGGACATTGTTAGAATAGGAGGCAAACCCTCATCTCAGGAGCAGTTTTGGAAGAAGCTGATCTAAAATAATGAATATGCACAACTTAGATTTAATCACAGAGTGTGGACTTTTGGCTAGTATTCTTTCCGTGACACTAGACTCTGCCTTGTTAAATTATTCCGCTGCTGTTTAATGTTGCCTTAGATGTATAGATCTGTTTACATCTTACAAGAAATAAATTCTTTTATACAATTTACAATAATTGTGTTTGCTTTACATAGAACTCAGTACTTATATTTTTGTCCCCATGAACACTATTTGTTATATACAGTTGAATGCATGATCGATTTACATTCTATTATTTATTTTCCAAATCAATCATCTCACTGTAAATAAACATTTATGTTCTATAATCCCAACCACTTTAGACAGTATTAGAAACAAACAAGCAAACAGTTGCTGCTAGCCAAGTTATAACACTTTATTTCAAAGTCTAAATCAAGGTGTATTAAAAAGGCAAATTTATTTTCACTAACTAGATAAAATGAAACCTACCGTAACAAATAAAGAGATAATGTATTTTAGATTTTGTGCCATTAAATCAGAACAAACAAAAATGCTAACTCTAGAAGAATTTGATATCCCTTTCAGGAACTGTGTCCATTTACGTAATGAGTTTTATAGAATAAAGTGAAATGTGTGTAAGGTATTTAAATTTTGTGGGCATATGACACCAAATAATCAGTGTAAGTGAGTTTTAAATATTTCACATGGCTAAAATACTTTATTAGATTATATGCTTTAAACTCAAAAGACCCACAAATCTTTTATGTATAATGCACTCCATACGCAAATAGACGGGCTATGTTTTCAGGTGTCCAGAAGAAAGCCGAAGGACCCAGGTGGGAGATGGCCAAGCGCGGGGTGCTTCACCAAACCCACTAGGGGGCGTCTCAGTATTTGAATGTAGTATCATGGGGCTTGCCAGATGCTGAATCAGACCAGCGAGGAAAACTTCAGTGAAAATTGTCTGCGAAAGCGTGATCTCTTCTTTTTTTTTTTTAAACACCATTAACTGAGTCTTTCAGTGATTTCTTACCTTTGAAATCTTAACTGACTCTATTATTAAATAGGTTCTGTTGGCTTTTTATTTATTAATCTAATACTGAGCTAATTCTGTTAGTTGATTAAACTATTTATTTATTTAATTAATACATTTTTATTGTATGATTTCTTTAGGTTAGATGCCATACTGTTATCTGCGCCTCCAACAAATAGACAAAGTTAGGCAAAGTTTTTGCCTTTGGGCAATTTACAGTTCTGTGGAGGGGGAAAAAACCCAGATTACAATACAGCATTATCATTGTTACGGTAGGAGACTACCAGATTCAGTGTAGCATAGTCAAGAGCATTTTTACTCATTTTTCAAGGTCGGGAAAATATCATCAATCTGAAACTTAAAATATGAATAGAATTTACCTATGCCAAGCGGGGGGGGGGCGGTGAATGAGGGAGGACAAGGATGACATATTGATGAAAATGAAAATTCTATATGATTAGAACACAGGAATGCAAGGACGGGAAAAACGAAGATCACCTTGCATTTGACGTTTTTGATAACAATCTTGTCATTCATAGCATATATTCAATCGCTGCAATTTTAAAATTTTATCTTTAATTATTTTTAGATTGTTGCAATAAATTCCTAACTAGTCTCCTTAAATTTTAAATGCACAATGTAACTGTGTATGCTGGCAAATATGGATTTGAGGTGAAGATCAACAAAGTTAGACAAGAAAGGAAAGTGAGGGGTAGGGAGGACAAGGTGGAGAAATAATGAAAATGAAAACCTCACTTATGTTAAGAAAAGGAGTAACTTGGGACACCTGGGTGACTGAGTCAGTTAAGCCTCTGACTCTTGATTTTCGCTCAAAGCGTGATCTCATGGTTCATGGATTTGAGCCCCTCTTTGGGCTCTGCACTGACAGTTTGGAGTCTGCTTGGAATTTTCTCTCTCTGTCCTTCTCCTGCTTTCTTTCTCTCTCAAAATAATTTTTTAAGGCGTAATTTAGGGGCACCTGGGTGGCTTAGTCAGTTGAGTGTCTGACTTCAGCTCAGGTCATGATCTCACAGTCTGTGTGTTCAAACCCCACATCAGGCTCTGTGCTGACAGCTCAAAGCCTAGAGTCTGCTTCAGATTCTGTGCCTCTGTCTCTCTCTACCCCTCCCCCTCTTGCCCTCTGGTCTCTCTCTCAAAAATAAATAAACATTATTTTTTTTTAAAGGTATAAATTCTTGGGATAAAATAATTGGGTAACTAAAATGGTTGAACTAGATGAAGCAGTTCAGTGGGTAATTATTATGTCTAAGATGTGGCTATGCATGCAGGTAGTAGAAGTGTAATAAAAAATAAAGGCTTTTCCTGGAGATGAAGAAGTTATAAGTGAAGAAAATAAGGTGTTGAAAGAATCATTCACAAAGACACTAAGTTATCTGGAAATATGGGGAACCTGGAGTGAAAAGATGCCTTTTACTTTTAAAAAGGGGAAGGAAAATGGTAGTTGAGACTGATTTAACAGATATGGATACGGAAGGTAGTAAATGCAGGTGATATACCCATTCAAAGAGTAGCAGAATTTTTTACTTGAGGTTGAATAATGAATGTCTAGAGGATATATTGAAGTTAGAAAATAGCATTATGGCTAATCCTCATACTGAAATGCCATCTATAGGAAATCTGTAGTGGAAGAAACTCTTTTAATCTAGAAAGATTTCATAGCCTAATCATGATATACTTTCATATTTTTATTTTTAATGTATTTTAACTTAATTTTTATTTATTATTTTTAATATAGTTTGTCAAGTTGGCTAACATACTGTGTATGCAGTGTGCTCTTGGCTTCAGGGGTAGATTCCTGTGATTCATTGCTTACATATAACACCCAGTGCTCATCCCAGCAAGTGCCCTCCTCAATGCCCATCACCCATTTTCTCCTCTTCCCTGTCCCCCTCCATCAACCCTCAGTTTGTTCTCTGTATTTAAGAGTCTCTTATGGTTTGCCTCCCTCACTCTCTATAACTACTTTTCCCCTTCCATTCCCCCATGGTCTTCTGTTAAGTTTCTCAAGTTCCACATATGAGTAAAAGCCTATGATACCTGTCTTTATCTGACTGACTTCTTTCATTTAGCATGATACCCTCCAGTCCTCCATATTGTTGCAAATGGCCAGAATTCATTCTTTCTCATTGCCAAGTAGTAGTCCATTGTATATATTAACCACATCTTTATCCATTCATCAGTTGATGGACATTTAGGATCTTTCCATAATTTGGCTATTGTTGATAGTATTGCTATAAACATTGGGGTGCATGTGCTCCTTTGAATCAGCATTCCTGTATCCTGTGGATAGATTCCTAGTAGTGCTAATGTCAGGTCATAAGGTAGTTCTATTGTTAATTATTTGAGGATTCTCCACTCTGTTTTCCAGAGCAGCTACACCAGTTTGCATTCCCACCAACAGTGCAAGAAATTCCCATTTCTCCACATCCCTACCAGCATTTGCTATTTCCTGAGTTGTTACATTTAGTCACTGACTGTTGTGAGGTGGTATCTCAGTGTGGTTTTGATTTGCATTTCCCAGATGATGAGTGATGCTGAGCATCATTTCATGTGTTTGTTGGCCATCTGGATGTCTTCTTTGGAGAAGTGTCTATTCATGTCTTTTGCCTATTTCTTCACTGGATGATTTGTTTTCTGGGGTGACATTTGGTATGTTCATTATAGATTTGGATATTAACCCTTTATCTGATATGTCATTTGCAAATATCTTCCCTTGCCTTTTAGTTTTGTTGATAGTTTGTTTTGCAGTGCAGAAGCTTTTTATCTTGATGAAGTCCCAATGGTTCATTTTTGCTTTTAATTGCCTTGCCTCTGGAGGCATGTCGAGTAAGAAATTGCTGCCGCTGAGGTCATAGAGGTTGTTGCCTGCTTTCTCCTCTAGGATTTTGATGGTTTCCTGTCTCACATTTAGGTCTTTCATCCATTTTGAGTTTATTTTTGTGTACGGTGTAAGAAAGTGGTCTAGTTTCATTCTTTTGCATTTTGCTGTCCAGTTCTCCCAGCACCATTTGCTAAAGAGACTGTCTTTTTTCCATTGGATGATCTCTCCTGCTTTGTCAAAGATTAGATAGCCATACATTTGTGGGTCCAATTCTGGGTTCTCTATTTTATTTCATTGGTCTTTGTGTCTGTTTTTGTGCTGATACCATACTGTCTTGATGATGACAGCTTTGTAGTAGAGGCTAAAGTCTGGGATTGTGATGCTTCCCGTTTTGGTTTTCTTCTTCAATATTATTTCAGCTATTTGTGGTCTTTTGTGGTTCCATACGGATTTTAGGATAGTTTGTTCTAGCTTTGCGAAGAATGCTGGTGCAATTTTGATTGGGATTGCATTGAATGTGTAGATGGCTTTGGGTAATAATGACATTTTGACAATATTTATTCTTCCAGTCCATGAGCATGGAATGTTTTTCCATTTCTTTGTGTCTTCTTCAATTTCCTTCATAAGTTTTCTATAGTTTTCACCATACAGATCTTTTATATCTTTGGTTAGGCTTATTCCTAGATATATTATGGTTCTTAGTGCAATTGTAAATGAGGTCAATTTACTGATTTCTATTTCTGTTACTGCATTATTGGTGTATAGGAATGCAACTGATTTCTGTACATTGATTTTGTATCCTGCAATTTTGCTGAATTCATGTATCAGTTCTAGCAGCTTTGTGGTGGAATATTTCATGTTTTCCATGTAGAGTATGAGATACTCTTTTATTTTTTATTATATGACTTTATTAAGTCTTTGAAACATAATTGGATTTTACTACTTGTAAATCTAAATATTTCATTTTTAAATTATTGATATTTCAGAAAATAGAATTTGATGTATACCACTTGATAAGATGTTGGGAGTGCCTTAGTTATTTATATATAACAGACATATCAAAATCCTTACCTCATGAGTTTTTACTTGGATTATGTTGAATAATGTAATTAAAGAGCATAGCATAATGCACAATTGAACAGTGGTCAGAAAATTGATTCATTATATCATGGTTTTTAATATAAAATATTAAGTCACTACATTGATGTGAAAATTATATACATGACTAAGACATTATGGATGCTACAGGCTGAATATTTTTCTTTTCCCAGAATTCATATCTTAAACCTTCATGTCCAATGTGATTGTTTTTGAAAGTTGGGCCTTTAGAAGGTGATTAGGTCATGAGTGCAGAGTCTTCATAGATGAGATTAGTGCCTGTATGACAGAGACCCTGAGAGATGCCCCTGCATTCTGCCATATGAGATTACTGCTGGAAGTCAGCAGTCCACGAAACAGGAAGCAAGCTCTCACAAGATGCTGAATCTGTCAGCACCTTGATCTTGGACTTCCCAGCTTCCAAGAACCATGAGAAATGAATTTCTGTCACTCATAGGCACCCAGTCTATGGTACTTTTGTTATAGCAGTCCAAATGAAGAGGAAGTTTGAAGTGAATAGAGGGCAGCCACACTTGTTAGAATGGCTACCACCAAAAAGACAAGAGGCAGCAAGGGTTGAGGATGTGGAGGAAAGAGAACCCTTATGCACTCTAGTGGGAATGCAAGTTGGTGAAGCCATTTGGAAACAGTATAAAAATTCCTTCCAACATTCAAAATAGAACTACTGTATGGTCCAGCAATCCCACTAAAAGGTATATATCCCAAGGATGGCAACAGGATGTTGAAGAGATATTTGAAAATCACATGATTATTATTCCATTATTCAACAAATTGCCAAGATATGGAAACAACCTAAATGTCCATTGACAGATGAATTTTATATATACTACATCTATATGTATATATATACACACATAGTATATGTGTATGTGTAAGCACACCCCCACTGAAATAGTCAGCAGTGAGAAAGAAAGAAATCTTGAAATTTACAACAACAGGAATTGACTGTGAGGGCATTGTGCTAAGTGAAATAAAGTTAGAGGCAAACAAATACTGTATGTTATTCCTTTTATTTGGAATCCCCACCCCCACCAAAAAAAGTCAAACTTGTAGAAACAGAGTATAAAAGTGGCTGGGGGATGAGGAAAATAGGGAGAGTTAGTAAAAAGGTGCAAACTTTTAGCCATAAGGTGAATAAGGTCTGAGAATCTAATGTAAAATATGTAAAAATGTAACAACTAAAGTTGTTGACACTATGTTGTGTAAATAAAATTTGCTAAGAAAGTAAAACTTAAATGTCTTCACCAAAAAAAAAAGAATAAAAATAATAAATATGTGAGATGATGATGGATGGGTTAATTAACCAGATGGAGATGGAGGAAAGAAATGCTTTCACAATGTACATGCATATCAGATCACCAGGATGTACACTTTAAATATCTTACTATCTGTCAATTATATTTTTATAAATCTGAAAGAAATAAAGCTTCTATCTGAAATATATGTATATTATATTTAAAATATTTTAAATATATATATTTTAAATGTTTATATGAGAGAGAGAGAGATAGTGAGCGTGAGTGGGGGAGGGGCAGAAGGAGAAGGGGAAAGAGGACCTGAAGCAGGTTCTGTGTTGACAACAAAGACCCCAATGTGGGGCTCAAACTTACAAATTGAGATCATGACCTGAGCCAAAGTCAGTCGGTTAACTGACTGAGCCACCTAGATACACCTTAAAATTATTTGATTATTGAATTGTTTTTAATTTTTAAAAATTTATTGTCAAATTTGTTTCCATACAGCACCCAGTGCTCATCCCAACAAGTGCCTTTTTCAATGCCCATCTCCCACATTCCCCTCTCCCCCACCCATATCAGTTTGTTCTTAGTCTTTAAGAGTCTCTTATGGTTTGCTTTCCTCCCTCTCTGTACCTTTTTTCGCCTTTCCCCTTCCTCATGGTCTTCTGTTAAATTTCTCAAGATCCACATATGAGTGAAAACATATATCTGTCTTTCTCTGACTGACTTATTTCACTTAACAAAATAACCTCCAGTTCCACCCATGCTGCTGCAAATGTCCAGATTTCATTCCTTCTCACTGCCAATTAGCACTCCATTGTATATGTACACCACATCTTCTTGCTCCATTCATCAGTTGATGGACATTTAGGCTCTTTCCATGATTTGGCTATTGTTGAAAGTGCTGCTGTAAATACAGGGGTACATGTGCCCCCATGCATCAGCACTCCTGTATCCCTTGGGTAAATTCCTAGCAGTGCTGTTGCTGGGTCTTAGGGTGACCCGTCCAGCAGGTTGGTCAAGGCAGGTCCTGAGGGAGGGAGAGAGAATAGGGCAGGAAGGAGCACAGAGAGTGAGGCAAGGCTAGCAGGCTAGCGTTTCCGATCAAGCCACTCTCTTTATTGAGTGATCACTCACTTCTTATAAAGGGTAGAAGCCCGGCAGCCAGCCGATGTGAGTTAGTTGCTAGGAAACAAGGGCAGAGACTGCAGTGTCAGCATGCCGCCTGAGAGGCTAACAAGAAAGGCTTGGGAGGTAAACAAGAAGGCCTCAGCTGAAGGTGATAATGCAGCTCTTGCTCTGCTGGTGGCTGATCTTGCAGGTCAAGGCATGTGTCTTTTCTTCTGACAGCCCTTCTGGCAGCTCCCCACATTAGGGGAGTTCTATTTTTAATTGTTTGAGGAACTTAGACACTGTTTTCCAGAGCAGCTACACCAGTTTGCATTCCCACCAAAAGTGCAAGATGGTTCCCATTTTTCCATATCCTCGCCAGCATCTATAATCTTCTGATTTGTTCATTTTAGCGACTCTGACCAGTGTGAGATTGTATCTCAGTATGGTTTTGATTTGTATTTCCCTGATAATGAGTGCCATTGAGCATTGATTCATGTGTCGCTTGGCCATCTGGATGTCCTCTTTGGAGAAGTGTCTATTCATGTCTTCTGCCCATTTCTTCACTGGGTTATTTGTTATTCAGGTGTGGAGTTTGGTGAGTTCCTTGTAGATTTTGGATACTAGCCCTTTATCTGATATGTCATTTGCAAATACCTTTTCCCATTCCATTGGTTGCCTTTTAGTTTTGTTGATTGTTTCCTTTGTAGTGCAGAAGCTTTTTATCTTGATGAGGTCCCAATAGTTCATTTTATTTTTAATTGCCTTGCCTTTGGAGACATGTGGAGCAAGAAATTGCTGCCACTGAGGTCAAAGAGGTTTTCCTGCTTTATCCTCTAGGGCAAAAATATTTAAAATAATTATGATAAAAATAAAATAAGGAAATTAGATAATTCCCAGTATAACCTAAAGTAGTACATATGCTTCCAGGAAAAATTGTTTTAAATTTACTTTTTTTACAAAGGAAATAAAATAATAAATGAAAGAAAAAAAAACAACAATAACTCTTGGGAAGCCTGACCAAAAACAATAACTCTTTTTGGTGAGGACATTTAAGTTTTACTTTCTTAGCAGATTTTATTTATATAATAAGTCAACCGACTCTGCCACCTAAGCACCCCTTAAGCATATAAACTATTAATTTGATAATTTCAATCACATGTTTGCTAGTTAAAATTCCCTTGTGTGATTATAGATGTGACCCCAAACTAATAATCAGTATAGATAAACCTTATTCATCTACTAAAAATTACTTTTAAATTTTGTAGTTATTTTAAGAAAAATGGTCCTGAGATGGAAGAGAACCTCATTTATGAAACACAAACATTATATGACTCACATGTCATGTCAGTTATAAATAAGCTGCTATATAAATGATACGTATATTTCTATTTTGTTAATCACCCAGATTTTTAGAATTGTTTCAAAATTAGTGTTAAACATATAAATATATTTGCTATTAAATAAAATGAGTAAAATTTAAAATAAAAATTAATTTAAATAGAAAATATAAACAGACATTTTAAGAAAAAATACTATGGGACACCTGTGTGACTCAGTTGGTTAAGCATCCAATCTTGGCTCAGGTCATGATCTCCTGATTAGTGAGTTCGAAGCCTCATTGGGCTCTGTGCTGACAGTTCAGAGCCTAGAGCCTGATTGAGACTCTGTGTCTCCCTCTCCCTCTGCCCTTCCTCCACTCATGCTTTGTCTCTGTCTCAAAAAATAAATAAAACATTAAAAAAATAAGAAAAAAAGAAAAAATACTATAAATAGCCACTAACCATCAAAGATGTGCAAATTTAAAAAGAGTCTTCCCTTCTGCTCTCAGGAGGTTAGGAAAAATTTGCTAACAATGCAATTTGATGGCGGTGTATGGGAAAACTATTTTTTTTGTACATTAGTGAGATAATAATTACTATGATTTTTAGTAGATGATTTTTTAATAATTTAGAAAAAAGTATAAATATTTATACAATTTACCTAGCAATTCGCTTTCTGATGTCTATTCTTGAGACATTACTGTTACAAATATATTGCATCCAAAATAAATATATTCAGTGCAATTTGGCAATCATGAAAAATAGAAAAACAAGCCACGTTGTCATTATTATTAAATTAATTTAAATACGGCAACTTCTTACAATGGCATACTATGTCATATTAAAAATAATGGGGTAGGTATCTATAAATGAATATGAAGTGATTATCAGCATATATTCTTAGTAAAATTCAGAAATATATAGTATAATTCTTTGATGTGGCTAAATATATTTCTAAATATAGGAAAATTTTGGAGGTATGTACATCATATGATTTTAAGTGTTTGCCTCAATAATATATGTTCACTTTGCAGAGAATATAATTCTCTATATTAAAAACTTTACAAGAACATAGGCATGTGTCATATGTTACAAATGTAAACACTTAGGTCATAATAATCTCTAATAGAACAAATTTTATAAAAATATATTTCCCTCTTGAACATATTAATTCCCTTAAGAGTGGTGTACATAATCAAGTTGTGGAAAGATGCTGTGGCTAGATAAGGAAAAGCCCCCACCAAGATGAAGCTTCTGTTTGAAAATTTATTGTTTAATTTAGTAGATTTTGAATATTTAATTAATAGTATTCATTATTGATTTTTGCCACATGTTATGCATAAAATAAATCATACTTCCTGCCTTTGTTGATCTCTCTGTGCCATTAAAAATAAATGACAGAAAAGATAGTGGACTTAACACTTTATCAAATTCATTTAGTAAGTCATGGATCTTCTATGATGTTGAACAGAGACCAACTATTCTCACTGGGGATGTGGGTAGAAAGTGCTGAAATAGGATGGATGTGTTTCCCTTCATGTTTAAAGATTTCTAATTATGGCACATGCATCCTTTACATAATAAATCAACATTAATGATAGCAATCAATAGTAGTGGTGGGCACTCATTTATTACCTCAGTAGATATTGCCTTTCCGAGTGTGGTACAGATAACACAAAAATGTAATTTGCTGCGATACAATAACATAATCCAAAAAATCTGACAATATTTGTGGGGAAAAAAGTGGTGAGAATCAAGTTTCATTTGTACTATTACAGCATTATATCTCAAAAACTAATTCATTGTCTAAATTCATTTATTTTGAAGACCATCTGACTTTAATCCCAGAAATTACTTTATTCCTATTAAATTAAAGGTATTTCTGACTAAGTTTAAAGATAAATATTAGGCTACACTACATAAAAAAGTATAAACATATACTTAAGTAACCCTTGAAAATACTGACTTTTCACACATTTTTAACTTGCCTTGTGAAATAGACCTGTGTGTGTGTGTGTGTGTGTGTGTGTGTGTGTGTGTGTGTGTGTTTCTCATGTAGCATAAGCAAGCTTTTGGATATTGAGCTGTTACTGTCTCATCTATTTACCAGGACTCAGGAATGGTGACACTAACACCCAAATAGATGCAAGGAAGGTGAAAAACAATTGTTCCGGCTTGAGAGAATAAAATACAGTTTATAGAGAACAAACTCCTCAGTTATTTTTTCACATTACTTTGATTAAATAAATACATCTGCTTATTTTTTTTAAAGAAACAATCATCTTGTGCTAATTAATCCAGTTTCATCCTTTCCTTTCTGTATGCATACATCCCTTACAGTCTCCTAGACACTGGCAGCTTTATTATAGCTTTTGTGGATTTCTCCTACACTTACATCTGTCTCCCTAACTTCTTTTCCCCACCCCAGCTAACTACTTTCCTATCTTTCTAACAATTTGAATGTTTCCAACAATCATAAATCTATCATATGCCTGGAATTATTCTTGAGCTAAATACATTTTTCTACATTCTCCATTTTGTTGATGACATCACTCTCTTTCCAGTTATTCATACTTGACAGTCTGTGCCTTATTGGTACCTTCTTTCGCATCCAACCCCATTAACGCAGAGAGAATGGCTTTCATGTTTCCAGCACTGTGAGATGCCATGACTTATAAGCCACATTCTGTTGTCTTGTACTTTTTGATCTAGTGGGAAAGGCAGACAATCAAAAAGTCATACTTCTGTAAAATAATGCTGTACAAATGTCCAGAAGCAGTGTGATGGCATATTCCAGAAACTTCTAATTGATAAGGGAAATGAGAGGCAAGAAACAACTGAGCAGAAATCAAGGAAGGCTTCCTGGCTATGGTAGTGCCAAGTTACTGGCAATTGCATTTCTGGAGGATTCCTTGCTTCTGTTATGCATTCTACCATTTAAGAGAGAAATTCTAATTGAGGGTCTCATTACTTCCAGAATATACTCCCTCCCTGCCCCATCTGCTGGTTTGGTTTTCATGGTTTTGGTTACCTACAGTCAACCACAGTCTGAAAGCTGATGACCTTCTTTCTGAGGGATTATCAGAAGTTCAATAGTACCCTCATCATTCACCTCACTTCATCTAATCCCACATGTATTTTGTCATCTCACATCATCACAAGAAGGGTGGTAGAGTACATTAAGATATTTTGACAAAGAGACCACATTCATGTAACTTGTATGACAGTATATTGTTATAATTGTTCTATTTTGTTATCAGTTATTGATAATAATCTCTTACAGTGCCTAATATATAAATTGAACTTTATCATTGGTATATATGTATAGCAAAAAACATAGTGTATAGTTTGGTACTATCTGTGGTTTCAGCCATCCACTGGGGGTCTTGGAACATATCCCCTGGAGCATAAGAAGGGTCTAGGACACATTGTAGCAAAAATACCAACCAAAGATTCCTTGTTTCTATTTTACTTCAGTATACACTTTCACAAGAGTGTCAGTTGCTGGCAATCTTGGTATTTTCTATATTCTTGTTCTTAATATTCCCTACTAGAAAACTTGAAATGTTTTTTATTTATTGCCAGTCTATTCAATCCATACACTGGCCTTATTTGGACAAGTATAATTCACACAGTCTGAAGTTGCTCTGTCAAATATGGCAGTCACCAGATGTCAGAGTCCAGCTCCAGCAGGTCCAGGGTCCCCTGGAGGAGAGACGGTGTCAGAGAAAAAGAGAGATGAGAGAGCCATGGGTTTCTTTCTTGGTCACCAGGCAGGCAGCTCTGCTCTGTCGGGTTTTGTGTCTTTATTTATAGATTAAGTGTTAACATGACATCAAAAAGTGGAATTTTTACTACAAATAATTCTGAGTGATAAGATGCTTTGAAAAGGGTGCAGAAACAGGTTTTACAGAGGCATTTTTGCAGAACTACTCTAATTTCAGTGAGGTAATTTTTATAAATAATAGGATAACAGGATATTCTCAGTGAAAAGCAGATTATATACACATTTGTTTGAACTGATAGTAAATCTTACAACTAAGAAGATAGCAGGATGTTCTCAGTGAGAAGCAGATAGCAAACACACTTTTTATATCAATAACGCTAAGATGCAGGCATAAACTAGGCTAGGAGGCATTCTGTCTGGCTCACAAGAGGAAGAATGTATTCACGCTGGTTAGTAAGTAACCCTTGTGTCAACCTTGTTCTTTGATGTTGAAGGTGTAAGAGCCATAGGGGCCCTAGATGTGCCGGCCTTTGTGTATGAGTTTAAGTTGTAACTACTCTTACCCATCCTCATAATGGGTATCAGTGTAAGGGAAGGTATTTGTGGCACCAATTAGCAAAGGTATGTGCAGTAACTTATGCCTGGCTCTTGTCTGTTTCTTATCTCTAAGTGAGGCTCTTTTTCTCCAGGCCAGAGTTAATAGTAACTCTTGTGTTCTCTAACCCCCTTTATTATCTATGCCTTAAGTTTGTGAGGCTCATTAGAAGAGCCTTACAACAAACATCCTAGTTTAAATTCCTCTTTATAGAGATGGGAATATGCTTCTTCCCCTGAGGTGCCTGTGTGGGGAATACTGGTCTGACTTGGGACATTGTGAGGCCTAATCAATAGCAACAGGCTTAATTTCACATGAGCAGTAGTAGCAGGAGATTCCAGTTGCGCCTCTCATGGCAGGAGCCGTGCAACGTCTCCCATTTCCTTACCGTGACCATGTCATCCAGCAAGACCGGTGTAGCTCCCAGCAACCAGAAACATGTGGCTATTGGATTGTCAAGTTAAAGTAATTAAAATTAAATATAACTATAAATTTAGTTTCTTGGTCACAATAGCTACATTTCTAGTGTCCAATAGCCACATGTGGCTTGTTGCTACTGCAACAAGGGATGAATATTTTCATCCCTTCAGAAAGTTCTGTTAATCAGTACTGATCTAATTTCTCATGAAATTGAAGGGGGTTTTTTTGTTTTTGTTTTTGTTAGGCCATTTGTACTCCCCTCATCTATGGTTTTGTTCTGATTTTTCTTCCTAAACTGTCTTTTCTTCTATTTCTCTTTGCTCAAATGACATTTATCTTTCAAGATCCCGTTTAAGATCATCTGCTATTTTTTTTTTGTTATCTCTATGCCAAGGAGTGAGTTGTGATTACTCAGTTTTCACAATTATGTCTTGCTTTGACATTTATCACTTTATATCTTACATTTGTGTATAAGTCTGTTTTTTTTTGTTAAATGTTTATTTATTTTTGAAAAGGAGAGAGAGATAGAGAGGTTGTGAGCAGAAGAGGAGCAGGGAGAGAGGGAGAGAGACTCTCAAGCAGGCTCTGCACTGACAGAGGCTTGAAGTGAAGTCACAAGCCATGAAATGAATCAGGAGTTGTTCACTTAACAGACTGAGCCACCCAGGCGCTCCTGTATATGTCTTTGTTTTCTTTTTTAAATCATCACTCATCAAAACATGTTGCCTCTCACACATATCTTGTTGTCTACTAAAGTATATCTTCTCTAGCCATCATATTTTATATATCTTCTAATTTTCTACACATATTTTATTCTCCTTATTATAAAATATGTATTAGACAATTAGCCTTTTGTTGAGTTTTGTCTTAGATGTTACATGAGGTATTCATATCTGTAATTTCTTTTAATCTTCGAAAGAAGGTTTAGAAAGAGAGTACTTGGAGACTTAATACAAAATATCTGGAGGATTCTAATGTTATTACTTTTATGTATTTAAACAAAGACAAAATGCTTAAAAATATAATTAATCCATTATCTCTCAATTAAAGAACATGTAATTACTCCAGTCTATGAGAGGTTTAGGAAAATCCCTACTGGCAGAAACTAATAGCATTTAAAAAAATCAGTCAAGAAATCGGTTCAGTCGATTTCTTTTTCAAACTTGATATTTATTTTCAAAATATTATTAATCCAGGTGATTTCTAATCTGATTTCCAATTAAACCACTTTTCTCCTCACAGATGCTTTTTATCAGGCAGCCTTGTGTTTTAAGTATTTTCAATTTATATTAAACACATCAGTGTTTCTTCTAGATAATTTTAGTCAAACAAATTCCTAAAAATAAATATTTCAATAATAATTATGTCTTAGATCATATGAATCTCAATCTATAAACTCCAGTGTGTGAGAAATACGTTAATTTTCTTATAACTAAACCATGTCATGTATGAGTCCTGGTTCCAATATGTCATTTGCAACTATCTTTTCCCATTCTGTCGGTTGCCTATTAGTTTTCTTGATTGTTTCCTTTGCAGTGCAGAAGCTTTTTATCTTGATGAGGTCCCAATGGTTTATTTTTGCTCTTGATTCCCTTGCCTTTGGGGATGTGTTGAGCAAAATTACTTCCGTAAGGAATATGTTTTTAAACTTGAAAATAAATGGCTGATTTCTATGTTTTGCCATATGTTGGTTCACAAATTGGCCCCATACAAAGAAGGCAAGGAGAAAAGAAAGAGGCAGACCATTCCAAGTTGGGAGATGACCATGGCCATCATACCTAAGGTGGTGGAAATGTTGGGAATTACCTTGTTTAATTCATCTGGCTTTTTTACTAGCCATACTGGGCAGAGCGTACAATATTTACTTGATACAGTTCTTGGATAGTTTCTCTTATTTCCTTATGCTTTACAGGCAACTTGTATTGTTTGACAGTTACCACTCCATGAAGGCAGTAGATATACTGGCTCCCAGTGTTTTCCCTCAGAACTGATTTGATTATCCTAACCTGGAGGTACAATTCATCAATAAAGGTTTGCAGAGTTTGACCTTGTAGAATATCAATGCCCAATGTATTCAGTGGTATTGAAGAGATAAAAATATTGTGTTCTCTTGGGGGAGAATGCTCAATATGCAGTCAGAGGGATCTTCCAGACCATAATAGTTTTCCATCTGTATCTTTTGATGGTGCTGAGACCACCAGAAGTTTCTGAGGGTTACTATGTATTAGAGTATTTTCAGCTCCTGTATACACTAAAGCCATTATGTTTATTTCTGGGAGACTAGTGAACAGTGCCCTCAACATGAGGACTCTGAGCACCTCCGGTGGCCCTCACCTGGAAACAGTCTTGATCTGCATCCTATACCTGGGGCATGGGAACCTGAACAGGACTCTACCCCTAAGGCTTCTGTTAGAGCAGGCAGGGCATCTGGGATGGTAGGGCATATGGGGCAGGTCTGAACTGTTAACGTTGTAAGGCTTTCCATAGGCAGACCAACAGTGCACTGGGCTGCCTGTGTACCTTTTTAGGTGGTGTCCCAGCAGCAATAAGGTCAAACCATATTTGCTCCAGCTTACTTTTACCAGACCCTTTACAGCTGATAGGGATAATCTTTCAGTTTTTCAACTTTCCTCTCTGTCTAGGATCTCTCCTGTATCCTGTACCTACTCTGGATTTTTATCAGTTTCTTCCAGTCAACATGGGATTGCCCAACATCATAAATAAATGTCTTGCTCCCATGACTGTGGTCACCATGTATATCAGAGTCCCATACCAAGTGCTGGAGTCAGATTGCAGTATCCTGCGTTTATTCCTGCAGTGAATATGGCCCACACTCAGAGCCTTCAAAGACAGGGACAGAGATGTTAAAGACTGGTTGAATATTTTATTAGTATAGTTCATTTCTTTCCCTTTATATAAATAATTTCAGAGAAAACATGAAATTTTTAATACCTTTATTAACTAATAACTCACATATCATACAATCTACCTATTTAAAATATACAATCCAGTGGTTTTTAGTGTATTAAAATATATATGCATCCCTCACCACCACAGTCAATTTTAGAGCATTTTCTTCACTTCAAGAAGAAATCTTATATCCTTTATACCCTATTCCCTTGCCCTATCTTCTCAACCCTAAGCAACCATTCATCTACTTCCTGCCTATTTAGATGTTCCTATTCTAGACTTCCATATGAATAGAATCATACTATGAGATCTTTTCTGTCTGGCTTTTTTTACTTAGTATAATGTTTTCAGGATTCATCCATGTTGTACCATTTCTTTTGTGACCAAATAATAATTCATTGTATACATGTATACCACATTTTTTAAATCACTTCATCCACTGCTGGACATTTGGATTATTTTTTAAATTTTAGCTATTATGATTAATGATGCTGTAAACATTTGTGTGCAAGCTTTTATGTGATTGTATGTTTTCATTTCTCTTGCATATGTATCTAGAAGTGGATTATGGGGTCATGGTGAAACTCTATGTTTAATCTTCTGAGGAACTGCCAAACTATTTTCCAAAGTGGCTGAATTATTTTATATTCTCACCACCAGTAAATGGGGGTTTCAATTTTTTCACATTATCAGCAACAGTTATTGTATCTGATTATTAAATTTTAGACATTCTAGTGGGCGTAAAGTGGTATATCATTGTGCCTTTGATTTGCATTTAATACTTTTGTTTTAAAGTCTATTTTTTGTAATATTAATAGAGCCACTCCAGCTTTCTTGTGGTTACTTTTTGAATTATATATATTTGCATTCTTTTATTTCTAGTCTATTTGTCTTAAATCTAACAGTGCCTCCTGCAGACAACATATAATTGGATCTTTTTTTTAATCCAGTCTAAAACCTTTGAAGGGATTGTGTAATCCATTCACATTTAATATTACTGCTGATGTAGTTAAATTGATGTCTGCCATATTATATTTTGTTTTCCATATGTTTCTTGTCTTTTATATTCCTCTATATCTTTTTCATTGCTTTCTTTTGCATTAAGTATGTATTTTTTAATGTAGCATTTTAGTCTCATAGATTTTATGATGGTTAATTTTATTTGTCAACTTGACAGGGCCACAGGGTTCTCAGAGATTTGTTAAACATTATTCTGGCTGTTTTATGAGGGTGTTTCTTGGTATGAATAACATATGAGTTCGTAGACTGAGTAAAGCACCTCAAATTTATTTTTTAAATAATGTTAAATATTTTATGAAAATGTAAGTGAATAATAAGGGATTATATTCTTGTAACATTTATATGTTCTTAGTTAAGAACAACTAAATGACTTCTTATGTGGGATGCAAGGAGACTAAAGAGATATTATTTCTATTAATAATTGGAGATTTGTAGATTAAAGCATGTTTAAACCTAATAGTTGTTACTTATAAAATTAGAAGAAAGAGTTTGAGTGAAAAAACATAGCATGTTCACACAAAAAAATAAATTTTCATAAGGAAAGAGCATAAAAATATGTAAAATTTAGACAAATATCTAATAAAAATAAATATAAATGGCTCAAATTTATTTTAAAAATACATACTCATAATATGACACAAATGAAATAATACCAGGAAAAAATATTGATACAATAGACTAAGATTTTATTTTACCTTTTTTTAAAAGTTTTTTAATGTTTTATTTATTTTTGATAGAGAGAGAGAGAGACAGAGCATGAGAGGGGGAGGGGCAGAGAGAGAAGGAGACACAGAACCGGAAGCAGGCTCCAGGCTCTGAGCTAGCTGTCAGCACAGAGCCCGACGCCGGGCTCAAATTCACAAATGTGAGATCTGACCTGAGCCGAAGTCGGAGGCTTAACCAACTGAGCCACCCAGGCGCCCCTATTTTATCTTTTCTTAAAGTTTATCTATTTTGAGAGAGAGAAAGAGTTAGCATGAGTAGGGGAAGGGAAGAGAGAAGAAGACGGAGAATCCCAAGCAGGTTCCACACTGTCAGCATGGAGCCCAATGCAGGATTAAAACTCATGAACTATAAGATCATGACCTAATCCTAGACCAAGAGTAGGATATTCAACTGACTGAGCCACCCAGATGCTCTGATAAGATTTTAATATGAATATAAAAAATAAGCAAAACTCTTCCTATTTTTATAATTGTTTTTAATGTTTGCTTATTTTTGAGAGAGAGAGTGAGAGGGAGAGAGAGAGAGAGAGAGCAAGAGCATAAGCAGCAGAGGGGCAGAGAGAGAGAGAGACATAGAATCAGAAGCAAGCTCTAGCTCTCTGCACAGAACCTGATGTGGGGCCTGAACCCACAAACTGTGAGATTATGACCTAAGTTGAAGTCAGACACTTAACTGACTGAGCCATACAGGTGCCCCAAGCAAAAATAATTTTCAATCACGAGAAGTGTACTTTGTTTCTTTGAGAGGGACTAATTTATAAGGTAGATATAATAAACATGACAACCCAACCTCTCTCCTACAAATGTAAACCGAAATGGCTTAGGAAATGTAAAATTAGAAAAACTTCATTACCATTTGAAACCTAGGAAATGATACTGTTGGCTATAATCTTGAAGGAATTTGTATGAGCTACGGGGCAGAAAGGATAGGGTTGGTAGAAAACACTTAAGGCTGACACAGAACTTCCTTTTTTACAAGAGCAAAGTAATATCAGGTAAGTGCATAAATAAGACAGGGGAAAACTCTCTGAATAACTTTGATTTGTTCAGTCATGGGCTGTAGGTGAGGCTGGACCAGGTTCAGACCAGTAAGGTCCTCCTTCAGAGTTTTTTTACCTGTGTGGGGAGCAATATTCAGTTCTATGGCAAAATAGGCATGTTTATATATCTACACGTATAGTATCTCATTCAACACAAGATTTATATCTTTGTAAATCCAAAAGAACTTGCTCCATGAGAATGAATTTCCTAGGATTTCCCCCTATTATAGGGGCATGTAAGAGATTTGGTGATCTTCATTTTTACTGAATTTTTTTTACTATATTTAGTAGGTTTATAAGTGTTTTGAATTTTTCTAGATGGATCTTCTGTAATAATTTAATGTTGAATTCTCTTTTTAACTATGTATTCCTCATATTCCCTTCTTGATTTACTGTATTAGCTAGAACATCCAGTTACTATAGGCTGCCCATGTTTTGCTCACAATTTTAACACATGTATTTTTTTAATGTTTTATTTATTTTTGAGAGAGAGAGAGCATGAGTTGGGGGAGCAGAGAGAGAGGGGGACAGAGGTTCTGAAGTGGGCTCTCTACTGACACCAGTGAGCCTGATGCAGGACTTGAACTCACAAACTGTGAGATCATGACCTGAGTGGAAGTTGGATGCTCAACTGACTGACCACCCAGGCACCCCTTAACACATGTATTTCTAATGTACCATCATTTACTTGAAACACATTCTTAAATTCTGGAGTCCAGAAGTCTGATATCAAGGTATTGCAGGGTTGATTTCTTTTGAAGTCTCTCCCCTTGGCTTGTTGGTGTCTGTCTTCTCCGTATTTCCTCACATGGTATTTTCTTTGTCAAAATTTCCTCTTCTGTTACATGGACACTACACATACTGAATTTTAATTTGGTTATTTTGGTGATGTGAGTGTTGTTGGGTTTTACATTTTTGACACATATTCCTTTGAGAAGTAATGCTAGTAATACTGTTTCCTGATTATACCCCTACCAATTAAAAATTAACATTAATATTGGGCCACCTGGGTGGCTCAGTCAGCTGAGCATCTGACTCTTGATTTCAGTTCAGGTCATGATCCCAGTGTCACGGGACTGAGCCCTGCATCAGGCTCTACACTAGCGTGGGGCCTGCTCAGGATTCTCTCCCTCTCTCTCTCTGCACCTCTCTCCTGCTTGCACTCTCTGTCTAAAGATATTTTAAAAATTAGCATTAATGTTGACATTTCACTCTTCTAATCCAAGAGTGGAATCAGTGTCATTCTTTTAATGCTGAAAAACATGGATATACATATGTACTGTCTTAAAAATATTTTGTCATACCTAACCCTTCTAATTACTACAATATGACTGGCAATAACTACATTGCAAGAATACTTTTTCTAACATATTTAAAGATAAACTGTAATTTTGAAAAAATTCAGACTATAGGTCCATTTTTGTGCAAAAATGATTACTTAGAGGCACCTGGGTGGCACAGTTGTTTGAGCATCCAACTTCAGCTCAGGTCATGAGCTCACGGTTCGTGAATTCCAGCCCCACACCTGGCTCTGTTCTGACAGCTCAGAGCCTGGAGCCTGCTTCAGATGCTGTGTCTCGTTTTCCCTCTACCCCTCCCGCACTTGCACTTTGTGTGTCTCTCAAAAATATATAAAATATTTAAAATATTTAAAAAAATGGTTACTTAAAAATGACAATAAAATGAAACATTTTCTACCTCTTATTTAGAGTAACACATACTTTAGGGGCACCTGGGTGGTTCAGTCAGTTGACTATCCATCTCTTGGCTTTGGCTCAGGTCCTAATCCCAGGGTTGTGGGATCGAGCCTCGTGTCAGGCTACACTCTGAGCCTGTAGCCTGCTTACAATTCTCTCTCTCTCCCTCTGCCTTTCCCCTGCTCACACCCTCTCTAAAAAATTAAAAATTAAAAAATACATACTTTAAAAATGGGTATAAATGAAATATTAGATTTCATATTAAATACAAATCAATATGTGACATGCTTTTTTATATAATCTTTCATAATAATGGTGCTTTATGAAAATTAGTTATTTCATACTAGCTAAAACAATTTCGTTAAAAAATAAATTCTATCTGACATCTACAAAGTTTCTTTTTAGTACAATCTCTAAGCAAGTGTACTGAAATTACAAAAATAATAGCCAGGTCAAATTCTATTTAAAATTTTAATGCAGTTTTGTTCGGGGAATTGTTTTGTGCATTGGCTGAAGATTCATAGAAAAGCAACATGTGAATCTGTTAAAGTGAATTCTATAAAAACATGAAATCTACCCACCAAATAGATTGACAAAACTTTACTATCTAATCAGCAATTAAACAAAGGATTATTTAAGGCAACATTTATGTTTTATTTCAAATTTCTCATAGGCTAGTATCTTTATAAATTGATGGATAAAAAGCAAAGAGTTTTGCAGTCTGGATTACATAAACGTATGTTGGGGCCAGACGTCCAAACCTGTTTAGTATTCTATTGTGTATATAATAGTAACAGCTTCTGTGTATTTTGAAGTGCCTGAGGGCATTTCAGAATGTCTAGGCCACGAAACAGCTGGAAGTAGAAGTCCACTTTGTATTTTGTGTTTACCAAGAAAAAAAAAATAAGTAATACCTAGCATAGTGTTAGCCACTATGTTAGACTTGGAACTATAATACCAGTGAGATGAAGAAATCTAAGTATATTCATCAGGTGAGTGGATGGAGTGATAGTAATGCAAACAATTAATTAAAGTTTTCTTGGGGCGCCTGGGTGGCTTAGTCGGTTGAACGTCCGACTTTGGCTCAGGTCATGATATCACAGCTTGCAGGTTTGAGCCCCACGTCAGGCTCTGTGCTGGCAGCTCAGAACCTAGAGCCTGCTTCCGATTCTGTGTGTGTGTGTGTCTCTCTCTCTGCCCCTTCACTGCTCATGATCTGTCTCTCTCTGTCTCTCAAAAATAAATGAATGTTAAAAAAGATTAAGTGTTTTCTTGAAATAAAAGTTGATACATAGATCCTATGGAAAACTTGAATGGAGAAACAAACATAGAGCCAAGAATAGAATCCTAAGGGAAACCAAGGGAGGTCAAGAGATGTAAAATAGTTTCAATTGTCCTTTAACCAAGTAACTGTTAAGGCATGGCAAGTTTCTTAAAGAATTTATACTGTAAAGCAAAAAGGAAAAAGGAATGTGACAGTTTGGAAAAGGTATAATGATTTTATTCATATATCTACATCTAGACTGACAGTTTTGAGTGAACTAGCCAAATGAATAAATTATAAGCGAATATCACTGTGATGAATCTATCAGTTGCTGTGTTGCATTCAATCAAGTGTTCAAAACAAGTCACCTATCCAGATATTTTCTTAAACACAAATGCCCTGGTTGAGATGTCATTTCATCTACCTTTCTATCTATCTATCTCTCTATCTATCTCTCTATCTATCTATCTATCATCTATCTTTTACCTATCTTTTATCTATTTTTTTAAATTATTAATTATCTGCCTTGTGAACAGTCTGGTTTCAAGGTGGATGTTGTGAAAGGACATCCTAATAAGAAAATTTGGTAAAAGCAACGTCTAAATTTAAATAGCATCCAATGAGTTTTCAGTTTGTTTCCTAACTTTTCTTTCCAAGAAGTACTCTAGTTTTTGGATCACTCTGTAATTGATGATGGATAAATTGCATATAGGAGACAGTTTGGGCTTTCCTCAGAAACTGCATAACTTTAACTTTGTAAGTGACAGTTTTTAGAATGAGATTGAAATAATTGGCTCTAAATTCATTGTAAGACTTTCATAGCTATTATATACTTGTATAGTATATATATAGCTAGTATATATTTTGTTAGTTTATTAGCCATAAACTAGTTACTATATTACAAAAAACATATAAAAAGTTTATTTATATCAATGAGCTAGAAATCACTAATTAAATCCTTAAAGTTAGTATTCTTGGCATTAAGTAATTCATAGTGAAATATGTTGTTTATAAAAAGCCTTACTTATTTTTCACTCCATACCTCATGAAAACAAATTTCAGTATGGAATTGGAGGAGGTATAAGTTTTTCAATTCCTTGACCTGAGGACAATGACTTAAAAAACTTTACCTTCTTCCTGGCACATAGTGACCAAAGAGTAGACACTTGCTAAAATGCAGTTTTTAACAGTGCCCTCTACTTTCTCTAGATTCTTTTCACTGCATTTTTTTCATGGTTGCTTTGCTCAAGAGAACATTGATAAACTCATTCGAGAATTTTTGTTTAAGTCTCATTGTAATGTTTTCTGGTATCTGAATTCTTGAGTACGATATGAGGACCTGGGTTTGGTTCCTTTAGTAAAAAAGAAAGTTGCTCAGAGCTTGACTGCAGGGAGAGTGTTCCCTATGCACACATTTTTGTGAAGTCTTGAAAACCTAGGTTTCTAGAGTATAAATGTAGAAGTGTATTAAGTTGTTCGGATAGTAGAAGTTCCTGGAGAGGGGCCTAATCACCCCTATCAAAGAGCTCATTTGATAGAGTTAAATAGGGCTGAGAAGAGATTTTATCCCTCTATGTCTCTAACATCTCTTGGGACAGTGCTTTCCAATCCTTGTGAATTTATTATGTTCAATGAACTTCTTAGCTTTGATTCATTCTAGGGAACTTAAAGCATATACTCCCCCAGAGTGTGTTTTGGTTTTTAATAGACTTATCCCCCTGACACACACACCTCACATACTTTTTTTTAAGTTTATTTATTTATTTTGAATGCAAAGAGAGCATGAGTGGTAAAGGGGCAGAGAGAGAGGAGAGAAAGAGAGAGAGAGAATGAGAGAGAGAGAGAGAGAGTGAGTGAGACAGAGAGAGAGAGAGACTCCCAAGCAGGCTCTTCACTCTTAGTATGGAGCCCAATGCAGCACCTGATTTTACGAACTGTGAGTTCATGACCTGAGTAGAAGTCCGATGCTCTACCAACTGAGCCACCCAGGCGCCCTGATCTCCCATACTATAGAAGCCAATATTGTTTAATCAATTCGACTTGGAAACCTTAAGTGAAATTGAGCTAAAGTTGTGTTTAGTGCATACCTTACCCCTTTTCCATTCCTCATGCTCTGTACTCATTGTCAACTGAATAAAGCTCATGAAATCTGCAGTATTTACGGGACTCCATGTTGCTCAGAATGCTATTACTTATCACACATTAACAGTGTCTGGAAAATGTTTCATAGAAAAGAAATTGCTTTCTTAAAAATTTGACCTCATCTATTTTTTCAATAAACTTTTAATTTTTATAAGAGTATTATATTATATTAATATGATGCATTTGTCCCAATGAAGAAACAAATACTAAGACAGCATTAACTGAAGTCCACATACCATTCATATTTTCTTAGTTTTTACCAAATGTATATCACTTTTCTGTTTAGTATTCCATCCAGGATATCAAGAATACATTTAGTCATCCTGTCTCCCTTTGACTTATATTGGCTATGATAGCTTCTCAGACTTCCTTTGTTTTTAGTGATCTTGACAATTTTGAATAATACTGAGCAGACATTTTGTAGAATGCCCCTCAGCTGAGATTTGTCTATTTTATCTTGTGATTAGACTTGGGATATGGGTTTTGGGTAGATATATCACAGAAATAAGGTGCCATATTCATCATGTTATATGAAGGGTGCATATCATTAACATGACGTCATTTTTAGCGGTTTATTTTCATGTATTTATTTTGAAATATAATTTATTGTCAAGGTAGCTAACATGCAGTGTATATAGTATGCTCTTGCCTAAGGAGCAGATTCCCATGATTCATCATTTACATGCAACACCCAACAAGTGCTCATCCCAACAAGTGCCCACCTTAATGCCCATAACCCAGTTTCCCATCTCCCATGTCCCACTCCCCCCATCAGCTCTCAGTTTGTTCTTTTTACTTAAGAGTCTTTTATGATTTACCTCCCTCTCTGTTTGAAACTACTTTTCCCCTTCCCTTCACCCATGGTCTTCTGTTAAGTTTCTCAAATTCCCCAATTAGAGAAAACATAGAATAATACCCTTCAGTTCTATCCACATTGTTGCAAATGGCAAGATCTCATTCTTTCTCATTGCCAAGTAGTATTCTATTATATATATAAACCACATCTATATCCATTCATCAGTTGATGGGCATTTTGTATCTTTCCATAATTTAGCTATTGTTGAAAGCACTGTTATAAGCATTGGAGTGCATGTGCCCCTATAAATAAGCACTCCTGTATCCTTTGGATAAATTCCTAGTAGTGCTATTGCTGGTTCATAGGGTAATTCTATTTTTAATTTTTTGAGGAATGTTCACACTGTTTGCCAGAGTGGCTCCACCAGTTTGCATTCCTACTAACAGTGCAAGAGGGTTATCATTTTTCACATCCTTGCCAACTTCTGTTGTATCCTGAGTTAATTGTAGCCACTCTGAATGGTGTGAGGTGATATCTCAATGTGGTTTTGGTTTGCATTTCCTGAATGATGAATGCTGTTGAGCATCTTTTCATGTGTCTGTTGGCTATCTGGATGTCTTCTTGGAAGAAGTATCTATTCATGTCTTCTACCCATTTCTTTACTGGGATATTTGTTTTTCAGGTGTTGAGTTTGGTAAATTTTTTATACATTTTGGATACTAACCCTTTCTCTGATATGTCATTTGCAAATATCTTCTCCCATTCCATCTGTTGCCTTTTATTTGTTGATTGTTTCCTTTGCAGTGCAGAAGCTTTTTATCTTGATGAGGTCTCAGTAGGTCATTTTTGCTTTTAATTACCCTGCTTTCAAAAGGTTGTTGAGTAAGAAGTTGCTGCAGCTGAGACCAAAGAAATTGTTGCCCATTTTCTCCTCTAGGGTTTTGATGGTTTCCTGTCTCACATTAGGTCTTTCACCCATTTTGAGTTTATTTTTGTGTATTCTATAAGAAAGTGGTCCAGTTTCATTCTACATGATGATGTCCAGTTCTCCCAGCACCACTTGCTAAAGAGATTGTCTTTTTTCCATTGGATTTTCCTTCCTGCTTCATCAAAGATTAGTAGGCCATAAATTTGTGGGTCCAATTCTGGGTTCTATTCTATTCTATTGGTCTATATGTCTGTTTTTGTGCCAATACCATACTGTCTTGATGGTTACAGCTTTGTAGTAGGGATTAAAGTGCGGGATTGTGATACCTCCCACTGTGTTTTCTTCTTTGGCTATTTGAGGTCCTTTGTGGTTCCATACAAATTTTAGGATTGTTTGTTCTAGCTTTGAGAAGAATGCCAGTGCAATTTTGATTGGGATTGCATTGAATATGCAGATTGCTTTGGGTAGTATTGATATTTAACACTATTTGTTCTTCCAATCCATGAACATGGGATGTTTTACCATTTCGTTGTATTTTCTTCAATTTCTTTCATAAGTTTTCTATAGTTTTCAGCATACAGATTTTTTGTATCTTTGGTTAGGTTTATTCCTAGGTATTTTATGGTTCTTGGTGCTATTGTAAATGGAATTGGTTTCTTGATTTCTCTTTCTGTTGCTTCATTATTGGTTTATAAAAATGCAACTGATTTTTGTACATTGATTTTATATCCTGTGACTGCTGAATTCATGTATCAGCTCTAGCAGTTTTTTGGGTTTTCCATGTAGGGTATCATGTCGTCTGTGAAAAATGAAAGTTTGACTTCTTCTTTGCCAATTTGGATGCTTTTTATTTTGTTTTGTTGTCTGATTGGTGAGGCTAGTACTTCAGTACTCAAACAGTGGTGAGAGTGGACATGTATGTCATGTTCCTGATCTCAGGGGAAAAGCTCTCAGTTTTTCCCCACTGAGCATGATATTAGCTGTGAGCTCTTCATATATTACTTTTGTGATGTTAAGATATGTTCCTTCTATCCTGACTTCCTTGAGGGTTTCTGTTGAGAAACAATGCTGTATTTTCTCAAAAACTGCATCTATTGACAGGATCATATGGTTATTATCCTTTCTTCTATTAATGTGATGTGTCACATTGATTGATTTGTGAATATTGAACCAGCCCTGCAGCCCAGGAATAAATCCCACTTGATCATGGTGAACTGTTGAATTTGATTTGTGATTATCTTGTTGAGAATTTTTGCATCCATGTTCATCAGGGATATTTGCTTGTAATTATTCTTTTTAGTGGAATCTCTGTCTGGTTTGGGAATCAAGGTGATGCTGGCTATATATAATGAGTCCAGAAGATTTTCTTCCTTTTCTATTTTTTAGAACAGCTTGAGAAGCATAGTTATTAACTCTGCTTTAAATGTCTGGTAGAATTCCCCTAGGAAGCCATCTGGCCCAGGACTCTTATTTGTTGGGAGATTTTTGATAACTGATTCAATTTCTTTGCTGGTTATGGGTCTGTTCAAATGTTCTACTTATTCTCATTTGAGTTTTGGTAGTGTGTGAGTGTCTATGAATTTGTCCATTTCTTCCAGGTTGTCCAGTTTGTTTGCATATAATTTTTCATAATATTCTCTAATAACTGATTGTATTTCTGTGATATTATTTCCTCTTTCATTCATGATTTTATCTATTTGGGTTCTCTCTCTTTTCTTCTTGAGATGTCTGACTGAGAGTTAAATTAATTTTGTTTGTCCTTTCATAAAACGAGCTCTTCAATTCATTTATCTGCTCTTTTATTCTATATTGTTTATTTCTGTTTAATCTTTATTATTTCTCTTCTTCTACTGGCTTTAGGGTTTCTTTAATGCTCTGCTTCTAGTTCCTTTAGGTGTGTGATTAGGTTTTGTTTAGGATTTTTCTTGTTTCTTGAGATAGACCTGGATTGCAGCATATTTTCCTCTAAGGACTGCCTTTGCTGCATCTCAAAGAGTTTAGACTGTCATGTTTTCATTTTCATTTGTTTCCAAATATTTTTAATTTTTTTCTTTAACTGCCTGGTTGACCCATTTGTTTTTTGTAGGATGTTCTTTAACCTTCATGCATTTGGAGGTTTCCATTTTTTTCTTGTGATTGATTTCAAGTCTCATGGCATTTTGATCTAAAAATATGCGTGGTATGATATCAGTCATTTTATATTTATTGAGGGCTGTTTTACAACCCAGTGTGTGATCCATCTTGGAGAATGTTCCATGTGCACTCAAGAAGAATGTGTATTTTGTTGTTTCTGTATGAAAAGTACTAAATATATCTTTCAAGTCCATCTGGTCCAATGTGTCATTCAGAGCCATTGTTTCCTTATTGATTTTCTGCCTATAAAATCTGTCCACTGCCATAAGTGGAGTATTAAAGTCCCATGCAATCATTGTATTATTATCTATACATTGATTTATCTTTGTGATTAATTGGTTTATATATTTTTGTGCTTGGAAGCATAAACATTTATAATTGTTAGCTCTTCTTGATGAATAGACCACTTAATTATCATATAATGCCCTTCTTCACCTCTTGTTACAATCTTTGTTTTAAAATCTAGTTTGTCTTGGAGCACCTGGGTAGCTCAGTTCGTTGGGCATCCAAATTTGGCTCAGGTCATGATCTCACAGTTCATGAGTTGAATCCCTGCATTGGGTTCTGTGCTGACAGCTCAAGAGCCTGAAGCCTGCTTTGGATTCTGTGCCTTCCGTTCTCTCTCTGCCCCTCCCCCGGTTGTGCTCTCCCTCTCTCTCTCAAAAATAAATAAAATTTAAAAAAGAATCTAGTTTGTCTAATATAAGTATGGCTACTCCAGCTTTCTTTTGCCATCCTGTAGCATGATAGATAGTTCTTCAGATCCTCACTTTCAATCTGCTGGTGTCTTCATGTCTAAAATGAGTCTCTGTAGGCAGCATACAGTTGGATCTCTTTTTTTTTTTTTAATTCATTCTGATACCCTATATCTTTTGATTGGGGGTATTTAGTCCATTTACATTTACAGTGATTATTGAAAGATGTGGATTTAGTGTTACTGTGTTATCTCTAGGTTTCATGCTTATGGTGACGTCTCTGGTCCTTTGTAATTTTTCCTTCATTCCACTCACAGAGCCCCCCTTAGGATCTCCTTCAGGTCTGGTTTAGTGGTCAAGAACTCCTTTAGTTTTTTGGGGAAAAGTCTTTATCTCTCCTTCTCTTCTGAATGACATCCTTCTGGATAAAGGATTCTTGCCTGCATATTTTTCCTATTCAGCACATTGAATATTTCCTTCCATCGTGTTCTGCCCTGCCAGGTTTCAGTAGGCAGGCCCACTACTACCCTTATGTGTCTACCCTTGTAAGGTTAAGTCCTGTTTATCTCTAGCTGCTTCCAAAATTCTTTCTTTATCTTTGTATTTTTCCAGTTTCATTATGATATGCTGTGGTGAAGACCTATTTTTGAATCTGAAGGGAGTTCTCTGTGCCTCCTGGATTTAGATGTCTGCTTCCTTCCCTGTATTAGGGAAGTTCTCAGCTAGAATTTGTTCAAGTAAACAGTCTGCCCCTTTCTCTCTCTCTTCTTCAGGAATTCCTATGATATAGATATTATTTTGTTTTATTGAATCACTTAGTTCTGTAATTCTCTCCTAGTATTTTCTTAAATCTCTTTTTTTCAGCTTCATAATTTTCCATTATTTTATCTTTTATTTCACTTATTCTTCCCTTTGCTTCCTCCATCGTTGCTGTCACTGCAACTAGTTTATTTTGCACCTCATTTACAGCATTTCTTAATTTGTAGTGATTATTTCTTAGTTCCTTGATTTCTGTAACAATAGATTATCTGTTGTCTTTATGCTTTTTTTGAGCCTAGCTGTTAATCTTATAACTTTATTATTCAAAATTCTTATTCAGATATATTGTTTATATATGTTTTGAGCAATTCTCTAACCATCATTTCTTCCTGGAATTTCTTCTGAAGAATATTCTATTTCATTAGTTTGGCTAGTTTTCTGTCTTTTATGTGTTTTAATAGCTTATTATATTCCTGCACCTGCAAACACTACTGTATTAAAAGGGAGTCATACAGTGTCCAGGGTCTGTCCCTTCAGGGGGTGTTTTTGGAGTGTGTTGTGTGCTCTTTGTTGTGACTCTGGCTGTTTTATCTCCCTCCTCATTATGGTGGTTTGGAACTTCTACTTTGTGTGCTTTGATGTTTTGTTGATGTAACCCTGGAAAAAATTTTAAAAGGGGGTGGTGGTAGAAGAAGCCTTATAGCATATTAAGAGAGAAATGACAGAGGCGAAGAACAAGAAAAGAAAGAAAAATTACAGGCAGAGAATCAGAGAAACTACACAGTTTAAACAGAGAGAGTGAGAGAGAGGAAAATAAAGAAGAAGGATATATAGAAGAGTTGTAAAAATTATAGATTAAAAATGTTTGCTAAACAAACAACTGAAATAGAGAATGGAAGAAATAAGAGGAAGAAAAAATATATATATAATAATAATTGACCATGAATCAACTCAGAAAATGCAAATCCACTGGAACAATATCTTATGGTGCCTTGGGACCAGCAGCTGCACTGGTCTGGAGGAAGGGCCTTCTCCTTCAGTCAGTGTCAATTTTGCTCAGGTAGAGAGCAGTTACCAGGTAAGGAGGGGCGTGGTTTGGTGTAGGTGGGTCCCTCTTCCTCTGTGAGCCTGCTGTCTTGTTCCCTGAAGCTCCATGTTATTAGTGATAGGGAGAAAAGTGGTGACACCCAGTCTCTCCTCCACATACCAGAGGTCCTAGCCCACTCTGTTCAGGCCATCTTCGCAGTGCCTCAGGGGCCTGAGCGGCTGGTTTGTCCCACTCCAGTCTCGCACACCAATCAGGAGCTTGGCTAGGATTCAAACCCCAATGTCTTGAAGGATCCCGCTCCATGTGCTCTGGTTCCAGGGTAGTGCCACTCCGCCCAGGCAGCCAACAAAGGGCCTCTGGCTGGCAGGCGCCTACAGGGTCTTTTGTCCTTGGAGCAGCTATTTACCTTCTTCCCACTGCACTCAAGAGAAGGAATTGTTCTCTCCAACTGTGACTTTAAACTAGCTACTGAGCCCAAGGTTGGCTTTCCCCTCTCAGGTAGGCAAACAGGGCAGGCTGCCCCAGTCTGGAGAAAGCCCTGCATCCCTGGATGGTGTTAGAAATGGTTTTTTTCTCCATTTCTTTCTGTTCCTGGGTGTGTTTTTTCTCTTGTCCAAATACAATCCTACTCTTCCACAGCCTACCTTTCTCTTCCTTTTGTCTCTCCACTGAAGGGGACCCCTCCTCTCCATGCCTATGCTGCCCATTTTATCTCTCCCAACTTGCAGTCACACAACTATGGCCCACCAAGTTGTCCCCATAGCCCCCTGTAGACATCTCTGTCACTCTGTTGCCCAGATTCCTGGAATTCCAAGACTTCTGGCCTCAATACTCCTGTGTTTGAGGGACAGGGGAACTTCGGGTGCCCCTCCTTCTCCACCATGTTGACTCCTATCTCTGACTTATCATTTTGATGGGAACCTTGATAACAGCAATCTGTGATGTAAAAGTATTCTCTCATCCCCCTCCTTCCCTATACTTTGTAAGGAAGCACTATATGCATGCCACACTTAAGTAGTGGAGAGTTAATACTCCAGCTCTTTTAGACCAGGATCCACGTAAATTGTTTAATGTGTTCCTGTGTGATAGATTTATCTATTCTTTCTTGTTTATGTAAATTTTAACTTATTCACTCATCTATTTACATCAGTATAAGCACGTGGGTTTTTATTTTATAATTTTGGTTCTAAATCCAATGTTATTTTATTTACTTTTTTCTAAAATTGTTCCAGGTTTGGCCACTGGGAACTCTTTAAATTGGCTCCTGTGTCACTTTGACATAATGTTCTTCATTTGCGTACTATTATTTACAAAAATTTTTTAACACTTCCTTACTTCCTGACACTACAAGATGTTCTAAGCTCATCTTATGTATTTCCTTCCCTAGTTTTAAAATCAGACATTTCTTTGAGTGTTGGTTATTTTATACATATGTAATACAGTTAGATTATTTTGTTATACTTTGTGTTCCATCCTGGATTACCCTGAATTCGTAAATTATTTTCTTTCCTTTCCTCAATCCTTGCCCCTCTGCCTCTGCCTCTCTGTCCTCTCCTCCTCCTTCCTTTTCTCCTCCTCTTCCTCCTCCTCCTCCTCCTCCTCCTCCTCCTCCTCCTCCTCCTCCTCTTCTTCTTCTTCTTCTTCTTCTTCTTCTTCTTCTTCTTCTTCTTCTTCTTCACATTTGGGTTCACTCTGTGGTGTAAAGTTCTATGGGTTTGGACAATTGCATTCTCATTGTACAGAATACTTTCACTTCCTCCTATGTGTCACCCTCCTGTCCCCTGACCCTGAATCCCTGGAAACCAATGAACTTTTTACCATCACTGTTGTTTTGCCTTTCCTAAAATGATATATAATTGGTAGCTATATAGTCTGTAGGCTTTTCAGACTGACTTCCTGCATTTAAGCTCCATGTATTTCAGATTCAGTTTTCTTTCTTAGTACTTTGCTCATTTCTTATTATGGTTGAATAATATTCCATTGTATGGATGTACAGATATTCCTCATTTTTTGTTTATTAATCTGTTGAATGGCATATTAGTTGCTTATGATTTTTGCTGATTTTGAATAAAGGTGCTATAAACATTCTCATGCAGGTTTTCATGGGGACATAGTTTTCAAATCATTTAGAAAATATGTTAGCACATTTCCTGGATCATATGAAAGGACTATGTTTAGCTTTGTAACAAAATCTTAAATTATCTTCTAAAATTGCTATAATTTTGCATTCCCACCACAATGAGTGAGAGTTTCTGTTGATCCATCTCTGTGCTAGCAATCAGCATTCTTAGTTTTTAGCATTTTAGCTATTAATAATAGGTATATAGTGGTATCTCACCATTGTTTTGATTTGTAATTACATAATAATATATCATGTTGAACATCCTTTTGTATACACAAAATGCACTATTTCTATTTTGTATATTTTGTTTGGTGAGGTATTTTCAATCCTTTGTCCATTTTCTTCTTTATTTTATCTTTGTCTATTTTTTAAATTTAATAGTTTGTTTTCTTATTTTTGAAACAAGCTTTTTTTTAAAAATATATTTGGCTAGGAGATTTCATTAAGTATACTTTTACAAATATTTTCTCCTAGACTTTTATTTATTTATTTTCATTTCTTTAACAAGATTTTTCCCAGAAGAGAAGTTTTAAATTGTAATAAAGTACAAGTTACACTTTGTTTCTTACATGGATTATGTTTTTTGGTATTGGACTAAAAGCCACCAAATCCAGTCACTTGTCCCTAAGATTTCCTCCTATGTTTTCTTATAAAGGTTTCACCATATTGTCTTTACAATTTACTTCATTTTCTTCAAAAGTATAAGGTTTGTGAGTTGTTTTATGTTTTCACTTAGGGACAACCCGTTGTTCCAGCACCATTTATTGAAAGGATTGTCTTGTCTTCATTGAGTTGCCTTTGCTCTTTAGTAAAGGATCAGTTGACTCAATCTGTGTGAATCTATTTCTGGGATCTATATTCTGTTACATTGATCTGTGTGTCTCTTTTCTTGCCAGTATATGCTGTCTTGATTCCTGTAGTTTTAGGGTAAGCATTGCAACTGAGTAACGTGAATCAGCTTTGTTCTTCTTATTTAGTATTGTGGTGGCTAGTGTAGATATCTGCCTCTCATATAAACTTTAGAGTCATTTTGTTAATATCTTCCAAATATGCTCATTGCAGTTTTTATTGCAACTGTATTGAGTCTATAGATCAAGTTGTAAAGAATTGACATCTTACCAATAATTGAATTTTACAGTCCATGATATTTATGTCATTTATGTCTACATGTATCTATTCCATACATACATATATATGATAGAAAATTTAATTACAAGCAGTATTAATGCAGTCAGTATTTGAACTATCCCATATGGTTAAGGAAAAAAAGAGCAGAGTGGCACTAATAACAGATTCTAAAGTGATAGAACAGAAAAATGGCCTTTAACAGAAGATCATGTGTGCAGATCATACTTTCCAATGTACTTAACACTTAATATTTTAAGTGCAAGAGTTTTATATTCACTTTATTTTTCTCATTTGCCTCGATGTACCATGTTACATATGCTATTCCAACACTATGATTTTTAAATTGTAAGTCAATCCCTCAAAGAAGAATCTTTTATTTTTTCCTTCTTTGACTGTAAGTTTATGAATTCTAAAACTGGCCCTAAGGTCTAGAAATTATCTGGCCTATATATGTTCAGGAAATAAGAAGAAAGAAATATGCCACTTCTTTTTTTAAATAATTTTATGAATGTTCATTTTTGATAGAGAGAAAGAACAGGGGCAGTGCAGAGAGAGAGAAACAGAGGATCTGAAACAGGCAGGTGCTGCACTGACAGTTGAGAGCCCTCCGATGGGAAAAGCCAGATGCAGGGTTCAAACTAAAAAATTGTGAGATTATGATCTGAGTCAAAGTCAGATACTAAAAATACTGAGGCACCCAGGCACCCAAGAAGTATGACCATTTCTGAAAAGACTTGATGAATTAACACATTTAGTATCTCAATTAGAATGACTTATAGTTTACAGGCAACGATCAGGAAAAGATACAGTCACACAAAAAAGTCTTTGAAGTTGAATCTAAAAGTTCTCTATCTCTTCTTTTTATTTTCCTTCTCACTTGTATCATTATTAAACTTTTATTTCAGGTAACCTTAATGTTGACCTCAAATTGCTATAAAAATGTTTTGACAATATAAATGTTTATTGTTTTTGTCTAAAAAAAGAATGCCAGAAATTACAACTGAATACACATATAGAAAAATCAAAGATTTTAAAAACTATACCCCAAAGTTTCAGTGGAATGGTGACTTAAATTTATATTTATATAACACTGAGATGTTTCACAAGACCCAGTTCATAAAAGTCTTAATAAATTTGTCTCCTATTTGTGTTTATGTTACAGTTAGATATCTCTCAATGCCTTTATATGTAACTTTATGTCACTTTTGACTCATCCCCAGAGGTTTTAATATACACATAAAAACGTAAAGTACTTAGTAAATTATTTTTATGGAAAGATCGGCTGTAAATGTCCAGCATTTTGCATGAATTAAAGCACACCACATCTGTATGCCAGATTTTGCATTCTGTGGGTGTCAACTGCATGACTTCAACAGAGGAAAGCACAAAGTCACTTTGGTTAAATTGGTAGAGAGAAGGTAGTTATTGTTTTTCAATATCAGAAAATCATTGAATGTCTTACTTTGCCCTTGGTGTACACAGGATAACTTCCTGGAATAACCACGCTCAGGTACTGACAAAAATGCCCATGAAATAGCTGCTTCAGACTTACTATCTGCCTAGTGGCTCTTAATATCAAAGTTTTTGTTTTGCTTTTTAAAGTAGTGTCTGCACTCACAGACTTACCAAGTCCTACAGGAGATGTACTACACCAGAAGGTCTGTGTTGCCATTCCAGCATAAATGGAGGCACGTCTATTAAATGCATGAACTCCTCGGGTAGAAGACACTTTGACCTGCATCAGCTGGCTTGGTGCTTGTAGCAAGTCTGCGTCTTCTCTCCCATCAGTCTTGCTTGGGCTCTTCTTCCACCTGAGATCTACAGAGGTGCTTACTTTTGTCAGCTCCTACTTGGTTAATTGCTTTTTTTTGACGCAAAAAAAGGGGAGTTCTCCTTTCCTCCCCGCAAAATTACCCAAAAGAAGTAATTTTCCTCTCATCAAAATTATGTCAGAAATAGACATCAGCATGGAAACAAGGCCATGGTAATTTAATATGCTAGGAATCTCAGACTGATCAAAATTTATCCTATTTATTAAATGTATAGTCAGGTGGTACATCTCTTAGCTTCCCCCCTTAATTATGTGGGAGTTCTTTCGCTCAATTACTTCGGACCCTAAGATCATGCCCTGCTTTCAGTAAGCAGGGGGCAGTGACCCTAATCATCCTCTAATGGCTAGGATGATTCTGACAACAAAGTATACTATTCAGAATGGCAACAGTGCCATAGTTGAAGATCACCTTATTCCTGGCCAGATCCCATACGTGTATCTGCCATGTTTTAATCAGAAGTTTCCAAATGAAATAGCTTTTGCCTACTCTTACCAATTAAAGTGTTCTGTCTCAATTAAGTCCTTTTACATTTGTACTTGGAGGCCACCTGTTCTAATTAGAAAATTATTTCTGATACTCGGTCTTCTGAATACTATTATTTGTAACTCAATTAGCTTGCGCAAATCACAGTGCTCCAAGGTCACTGCTCTCATTTCAGACTGTCTGTAAAAGCAACAAGATTAGCTCACACATCTTAAAACAGAGTTACTCACAATTAAAAGTAATACCAAGACTTTCACTTATTTTGTCTCCTTACTGTGATCTGACCCTCTCATCATTTTTTTTTCCTGCACTTAGGACTGCATTAGTATGAGGTAAAGCATTTCTCAGTGCTTTTTTTTTTTTTTTTTTTTTTACCCTTTCCGGTATCTCATACTTCAGCACTTTACAAAGCTAGCCTGGAAAAGTTGCTGACTGCCAGCCTGGGGCTTGCAAGTCATCCAGGACCTCCGCCCTTCCCAGCACGGTGTTCATTCCAGATATGGAGACCACGGTTTTAGTGTCTGCTTCCTTGCCAGCCAGACACATAGACTGGTGGTTTCCGCTTTCTTTTTGTTTTGTAAAAGCCCAGGTGCCTCTTCTATTGAGCCATATAAGCCACAGGGTAATTATAAATTTTGCTTACTCCAGAATTTAGAAAAAGAGAGAGAGAGAGAGAGAGAGAGAGAGACAGAGAGAGAGACACACAGAGAGAGACCAAGTTTAACCAGTTGGCCAAAGTGTCAAAGAGCCTGGAGTCAAAAGAAATAACAGGCTTTTACAGCTGTTCTCCCTAGTTCTCCAGCTACATAGCTTTTGATGTCTACGACCAAGTTTAGTTAAATATATGATCCTGTTTGGGGGACACTTGAGCAGCATAGTCTATTAAGCATCCAACTCTTGGTTTCAGCTCAGGTCATGATCTCATGGTTCATGAGTTCAAGCCCCATGTCAGGCTCCTTGCTGACAGTGCAGAGCCTGCTTAGGATTCTCTCTCTCCCTGCCTTCTCCTGCTGGCTCTCTATCCCTCTCTCTCTCTCAAAATAAATAAACATTAAAAAATATGATCCTGTTTTTTATATGATCATATCTTCCTTCCAGTTGTGTTATATCTCCCCAAGTCATTGTACCTGGAGTGCAATGTGTTGTGTTAAACTACTTTATGCATCAATCTGCAGGGTTTGTATTATGAGGATGGAACCAAAAGATGACCAAAAATTCAGTCAAATGACACAGGTCCTTTAATATACACAGAACTGCTACTCTAAGGTAGAAAAATAATAGTCAAAATGACAAGGGTTTGGGATTTTCCAATCCCTGCAATAGTACCCAGTGCCACTCTTGAATAGAATGAGTAGTGCATTACTCTTTTTTCAGACCAGCTCCCCAACCATTTTTATGGGGAAAAGACATATTTCTAGATTGAAGTGCTGTTTCTGATTGCCAACAAAAGCATGTATTTTCCTTAGTGTTTATTGTGGGTGAATCAATGGTTGGTTTCCCCGGTGTATCATCTTTTTGTTATTCTACACTTTAGGCTTCCTTAAAGTCTCTTCCTATAGGTAATTGGCTCCAATTTTTACTACCATTGAAAAGGAATTTCAACAATGATTACATTCACAATATCATTGATATTGAATTTTTATTACCAAAATAAAAATGATTACTGCTAAGTAACAGCACAGAAATGTTACCCATTACTATATTTGGCTCACTGTGAAATGTGCATTGGAGGTTATGCTCTTTGAAGGTGGATGTTCCACAGACACACATCTGAGGTTTCTCACAAGTCAAGTTAGACCATTGGTAATGTGTACTTTGAACAAGTTCCAAACCAAATGGTTTCTAGGAAGAAGAGCATCTGTAATATAATCTATACTTTGAGTCTCTCGGTTTTCAAGTAACTATAACTGGAGTGCTAGATTGGATCCAAGTAGTCTTTGTAGGAAAATCTCCAGCTCTATCTGCAGGTGTCTTGGAAGGCACAACTTTTTAAAAAGCTGAGGTGTTCTTTCTGGTTAAACAACAACGTTGCCATCACTTTCTGAACTTCCTCTGAGAATGTCAGCCCTATCTCCTGTTGATATGGCAAACTTAATCTTATTTCTCTTTAGTCACCTATACAAAATAGTTCCATCCAAAACTCTTGCCTCGAGTTGTGTTATTCAGCTCCCCAGCTTAGAATGTGACTTCACTCTGCCTTCTTATATAAAATTAGGCCATAAAGTTGCTCATTTGGGTTACATTAGTTACTTACTGTAAGAGGTCTTCATTTATTGTATTTAATATTATGCCCTTACATAAAGAATTATTGTAGAAATAGTAAAATATACAATCTTAATGCATTTGTTATAAAATTTCTCTCATAGACACAAATAGGACTTTAAACTATCCTGTAGAGTTTTCCTGCTTAAAATTCCTCAGAACTTTGTCAAAGAAAAAAAAAAACTTTTGAAGAATTTGAATGTTTTCTTATGATTCATAATGAAAATGTTACAATTTTCTCTATCTTTTTTATTGTTTTATTATTTTAACTCTCAAGAACTATACCTTTCTTTTGGATGAATAGACCCCTAAAGTGCTGGATGAGCTTGTGTTCTGGGATCCTACAAAGACTTCTTGCTGCCAAACAGTCACTCCAAAGTACAACTCTTTTATTTGCTTTCAATTCTTGAGTTGACTGGATGATTCTTCTATTATTAGCCTGACCTTGGCTTAGTCATGCGGGGGAGGGAGGGGTTAGGCTGGCCTGAAAGGCCGGCAAATGCCTTTTTCACATTTAATGTTTCTCCTCCTGGCCTTTTGCCTTCGCCTTTCGCCTTTCTCTCCCTCTCCCTCTCCCTCTCTCTCTCTCCCTCTCCCTCTCTCTCTCTCTCTCTCTCTCTCCCTCTCTCTCTCTCTCTCTCGTTCTCTCGCTCTCGCGCTCTCTCCCTCTCTCTCTCTCCCTCTCTCTCTCTCTCGCTCTCTCTCTCTCTCTCTCTCGGTATAGCAGGCTTGGGTGTTTTTACAGCTAGGTGAGTAGTCAGGCTTCCAAGATGGCGACTGCCTTTCAAGTGAAAAAGTAGAACCAGCCAGATCTTTTAAAACTTCTGCCTGGAAATGCAACAGCTTCACGTCAGCCTACTCTATTGATCAAAGCAAATTTTAAAGCTATGGCAGAGTCAAGAGAAAAGAATATGGACTCTACCTCTCAAAGGGTGGAGATGCATTCATGTATAGAGAGAAGAAGACCTGATGGTAACCATGTCTAGAGGCTATCCATTACAAGGCGATTGGGAGTTTGTTATATAGCAGATCAGTCAGTGGATTTCCTTTCAGTGAGTGGACTAAAGATTTTGATGGTTTTGATCAATGAGGCAATTGATACATTGTGCAATAGCGGATCAGTTGCCGAGAGGGAAAAAAATGGTATTAAGCAATTCATTAACCAATTCTTTTAAGAAAGAGAAAGGCAGTGCCTGATACTGACACTATCAGTCCAGGCCTTAGAATTGGTAGGAGTGGCCTGGCATGCTTAGGTAGGACTGTATTCTCTGGAATCTAAAAAATTCACAAATATCTTCAGTAGACCATACCACTTCATTACTATAAAGAATAACGAAAGAAAAATAAGCCCACTCCATAATCATATTTGAACAGAATCGAAAACATAAATACTGTCCAAACCAACAAGAAGACAATGCATCCTCCTAATGTGGCTGATATGAGCCACTGCTGCTGGTTTATTGATTACAGCTTTGGCCTTTGTCTAATCTTTTCTTCATCTACATAAGATGTATGACAAACCCAATCAAAGAAGTAACCCCACTTCCTGATGGTATCGAATCTAGAGCAAAGCCTAGCAAAATCTTGCTTCCTTTGATTTTCCCAAAGTCACCCAACACAGTACCAAATCCTATAATTCCTTTGTAAAACAAACCCTCTTTCTGAGATGATCCATTGTTCCCCAGGTTAGGGGTTCTCTTTCACTGCCATGAGTCATAAACCTACTTGTCTAACTACAGGTATGTTTCTGGTGGTCTTTGGGCAGAAAATACTGACACATTATTCAACAGGAACAGAAGATCACAAATGCCTGTTATATATCTGAGCAATGCCAGCTAGGCATTAAATATTCTGTAAAAAAGACACAAGGGATGTGCATGGGATGGAGAACAATAAGAAAATGAGCATATTCACTATAATATGATATAAGCCTTAATAAGAGCATTTAGGAAAGGCTTCTAATATTATCAAGTGTCACTAAGAAAGTTATAGCTAAACAAAAATATGGAAATAATAAGTCCAGGTTTCAAATGTGCTAACTGACTTCCTCTTTCTGTCAGTATTCTTGCAGCTGCAACCTTGAGGCCCCAAGGGAGTAGGCAGTGATTAGTTGGGGGGATGTCTCAAATTTCCCAACATAATGATACATGCATCTGCTACCTTGTGTCTGAGGATTCTCTCCTCTCATAATTAGAATTTATATTATGAAGTGTTGTTTATTTTGTTCTCTTTGACTATGTTTGATAATAGAATAGTTCATCTTACTCAATGTTTGGCTCCAGCTTATTGTGTCAATAGCATCTCCTGAATCATTGTTATCGTTTTTGAATTAATCAAAATTTAGAAGCATGAATAGATTTAACTGCCAGTCCAAGGATTTTTTTTTTTTTTGGTTTTGTTGTTGTTGATGTTGCTTTCTTCTTAGCACTGTGCCTTTTATTTATTTCCCTTTAATAAAGATGCTGGTTTGCATGATTGATTTTTTTGCTGATGTTATCATTCAATATTTTAAGAAATTCATCTTAACTAAAGTTCCATTTTGTTGCTCATCTCCACACTTTTAAGGTATGTTTGTGTGTGCCTGTGTGTGTGTGTACCCAATGGTAATGTTATGCAGCATTTACTTCTCTTTGTTTTTTAAATGTTTCTTTATTTTTGAAAGACAGAGAGAGAGCACAAGTTTTTGAGGGGCAGAGAGAGTGGGAGACACAGAATCTAAAGTAGGCTCCAGGCTATGAGATGTCAGCACAGAGCCTGACACAGGGCTTGAACTTGCAAATTGAAAGATATGACTTGAGCAGAAGTCAGACTCTTAATAAACTGAGCCACCCAGCCACGGCATGTGGCATTTACTTTTTTAAAATTTATACCTGAAGTCATTTAGGGTTTTGAATTATCTTAAGAAAATGGTGAGATGAGAACAGTATAGTTTAAAATGCTTTCCTCACATATATTGGAATTTTAGAAGTTCTGCTAATCAAAAGCAACCATTCATCAGCGTGCTAATTTGACTTAATAGTGCAATTTTATATTTCATCACATTTCCTATTTAATCTTGTTTTCTCCTAATAAGAAAACTAAATATCCTACATAGTAAGTCTATAGGCAGGTGTTCATGCATATACACATGCTCTGTATGGAAAGAAGAGAAGTTAATTCCCATTAGAATAGGATGTAGGATCCTGAAATATTTTGTCCTTTTAAAATAAATATATACTAAAAGTATATATATTTAAAATAAATATATATTAAAAGTATTTGGAGAATAACTTAGAATAAACATCCACCAAAAAATATTCCATGGACAAGATAATAATGTGTGATGGTTTATTTATTAATTTTTGTTTATTTTAAGTTGATATATTCAATATTTATAAGGAGCCAATTATGTACCACCATTGTTGTAAGTGAATCAGCCAAGACTTTTTTGCTCTTCAAGTGTTCAAAATTCAGTAGAGAAGGACAAATGTATCACCTACTACACAGTATTGTGTAAAGTTCTATAAAGAGGTATACATGGATCTAAAACTGTAATATTATCCAAAAGAAGTTTAGGAAAAATGAAGAGTGAGAAGGAACTAGTTATATATGCAAAGGTGGGGAAGGTATTTCAGGTAAAATAAATATGTATGCAGATTTGGGGGATGAGAAAAAGAAGGGTATATTTGGGGAACCGAAGCAGTTGGGTATGACTGGAACACAGAGAACATAAGGTAGGGAAGGTGTTTATAGGACCAATTATGAGGGAACTTTCATTTATTTTGTTTATACTTATTAAAGGAGGGACACTAACAGCTCTCAGTGAAGGAGATGACATAAGTATATCTGGATTTTTAGAATTCCATTTTTGCTGTAGGAAGAGCAGTCCAAGAATGGGCATAGGGAGTCCTAGTTAAGTAGCCATTTTTACAGTCCAGCAGGGAAACAAGGCAGGCAAGTGTGAATGGAGAAAGAGGGCTTGTGGCATTTTTAGAAGGAACATTGATAGGATAGTCCTTGGATACAGTAGATAAGGAAGAGGATGACTCATCGTTTTTTTTTGTTTTGTTTTTTTTTGTTTGTTTTTTTGTTTTTTGTTTGTTTGCTTGCTTAAAAAGATGAATGCTCACATGATTCATAAAAGAAGAAATCACGATGTGAAGAGTAGGATGAGAAAATCAGTTTGGACACATTGAATTTGTATTGCAATGGAGTGGGCCATAATGAAGATCTAGTAGGCAGTTGAAAATGTATACCTGAACTTCAGTAAAAAGCGTTATGTTAGATTTAAATTTTATCCAAAGGCATGCAGTTGCGACAGAGCTCAGCATGACTTTTATCAGCTAGCATTTTTTTTATTCCTCTTCCTACACTGGACTATTGGTCCTCATCTCTCTTCTTCTTCATTGTGGTAGCTCTCCTGCTCTTGAAATATCCACTTGCTTGCATTAAACTGGTAGGTTTCTTTGTTACTGTTTGATTTGATCACAGACCCCGTATATTTTTATGTTACATCTCCTGTCCCTCCTCTCTCCATCCGCCCCTCTCTCCCTCTCTTTCTTTCTTTTTTAACTTCCTTTCTTTTGTCCCTTCTTTTCACTCTTATTTCTCCCTCTTTTCCTGCCTTCCTCCCCTTCCTTCTCTATTTCCTTCCTTCATTATTATTTCTGCTGATATTTACAGAACATCTGCTACATGGAAGTGTTAACTATATAGTGATCAACATTTCTTGATTCTCTGTAGAGTTTACTCTTGTGAGAGGAAGAGGAAATAAACCAGTGATTTAAAATTCATATTTACTCTTAATTGTTAAAAAATATCGAAATTGTCATATGTTCTATGAAGGAAGTGAAAAAGGTACAGTCTTTGTTGCTATATATAAAGGCTTCTGCTCAAGACTGTCTGATATTTAAGTAAGCATTTAACAGATATATATTAAATGAATGAAAACTAATTTCAGTAAGAGATGAGTGAATAATGACTAAATAACTAGAATTCAGGTTTTCTGACTCTTAGTTCAGGAAAGTTCTAATCATAGCTTGAATTATACAGCAGGAAACTAAAACCTTACCTTTTGTACTCTGAAGTCAAGGGTAACTTGAAAAATCATATCAATGCTGTGAATGCAGTAATTCATTGAAATTGCTTTTAAAACTTCAGATCAAATTTTGCTCTTTTGTATAGTATCTATATATCTCTCACCAAGACTGCCATGTATAACACATTTAGAGTATTTCAAAAGCAACTACCTCCCTCCCATTTAACTCTGATTTATGTTCTTCATGTAGCATCTAACTAACTAATTGACTTGCTCTTAATCATTGACTTTTTTCTCCATTTCAATTTCATCCCAACTAAAATACAACATTTAGAAGTACAGAAACTTTATAAGTCTTCTAGCTCTTGGACTGCTAGCTTGTAACATTCTAGATAAATTATAGTTGAGCAAATAAATAAATGATTATGAATCATAATTTAAAATTCTCTATAAATGTTTTAGAGGTTCTTAAATTAACAACACCACCACAAAAACCCTTATTTATGCTGTATTGTTTTACTCCCTGTGAACTTTTTGTAGTATTCAAATCATGATTTCTTTCAGGGAAGTAAACTTATGCCATGTTGACAATCTTCTGGTATTGCAGTGTTAGAGCAGCAGAATCAGAGATAAACTTTAAATTCCTTTATGGACACTTTTATTTACATATAAATATTTTATTTTGTCAAGGTCTCACCTTGGTATCTGACTGAGTAGTGTAGGTACATTTTTAGTTTGAAATCTAGAATTAATATTTAATGTTCCTCAGGCAATATTTCTTTACAATAAACATATATTCATGAACCATCTTTTCCCCTTGGTTTATTATCCTCAAAAGAGAACATCTAGGTCTTACAGTTTTAGATTCACAATATAGTGTTTCTAACATATTCCTTTTCCCAAACACTCTTCTTAGAGAAAACTTTGATCTAAGGATCCTTATTCAGAACTCTTTGAACCTCTTTGGGTGGCAAATCATGTATTTAGTTCCTCTCTGCGATCCTTGAGTAGCTTAAATACAGGTTTTAAAATCCCTTGACCATAGATATTTGGAATCTATAGTTTCTGCTTTTGAGTTTTCAATATTTTCTTACAATAATATGATTAAGTGCTTTCCATATTGCTTTACAACCTGTCTTTAGGGATTGCTGGTTATATTCTTTTGCAAATCTTGAAAGTTGAAAAAAAAATCACAGGAAGTTCTTAGTAGTATGATGAGTGTATGTGTGTTCCGCTTGGGTCAGCTCTGAGAACTTGGGGCTTTTGTGTAAATTAATAAGGCCAGCCAAGGGTCTGGAAAAAATTGCAAAGTTAATTTTATCATCATACTTTTAATCATTTTTGAATATTATATTTTCTTCTTTAATAATTAATTCCAAATTCTCTCCTTTCCCAATTCACTAATAAAAATTTCCCAAATTACTCTAGGCTATTCATTTTATGCCTTGTAACTAATGTAATTCCTCTATAGAATATTTTTACAGAAATAATTTCTAATAGCTACTAATGATAGTCATATTCAGTGGCAGCGAATTTCATGCATTTAGTCCGGTGGCAAAATGAAATCCTGAGGTCATAATATCTTTTTTTCTTTTTGTGTCTTCTCATATCAGATTCTAGAATGTGTTGGGTAGTGTCCCTATGGCAATCTTGTGATTTTATGAGAGTACAGTTTTTATAGAAGCTCGGTGATGATTGCAGTTGACTAGGGAAAAACATAGAAATTCATTTAATATCCACTTTTTGCAGAGTTAGATGGCAGATTTGTTGCAAGGGGAAGAAATTAATACAACTGAGCAGGATATGTATTATCCTACTTCCAAACATCTTGGCAATCTGAATTCAAGCCCTTTGGTAAATCATCTAACAGTTCACTGGCAAGGAGGAATTATGCCACATTCAATAAATAAGGAAGCATCAGTGAACACAAGCTTAAAAGTTAGACAGACATGGGGTTAATGTCAGGTTCATGCAGAGCTAATCTGTTGAAATTTGGTAACTCGTTTAACTTCCCTATTTAGGATGGCCCCTGAGTAACCTAGGGAATCTGGAGAAGGGGGCGGGGACCTTGACAGCACTTCCCATTTCCCCTAACTCACCATAAAGAGTGATCAAATTAAGTAACCAGTTTTGCTAAACTTTTGAGGAACAGGATATTTATTGGGAGTAAATTAATAAAATAGTTCATAAGTAAGCTAACGGTCTGCCCCCGTATTATGCCATCCGGGTTCCCACAGCATGGTGTTCCTGTTGGATGTCTGGCTAGTGATGGGTTTAATAGGGATGGGGTTGATGCTTCTTTGAGCAGAACTTGGATGCTGCCGAGTTCCCGTTTTACTCCCTTCCTCCCGGCAACCTGAGGAATCAAATATGTTCTCACTACATCATCTGGTCAGGCAGACTGAACGTATCGACAGCTATAGATTTCGTTGCTTTCAGAGTGGTTTTTGTTTTCTGAATCACCGTATCAAGAGTTGTATCTGCACTACAGTGGTGCATCTTTGCAGTTGCTACATCAGATGGTGTGTGTTTTACTCTGGACTTAGTTATTGCAAAATTTCCACAACAAAATCGAAGCCAATTCTCATTGGTTGAGTTGTTTCTATTTTTTAGTACATCATGTCATGAAATGTAGCTATTATTTTTATCTATTGTTCCTTCCTTCTCCTCTATATTCCCATGATGTCCCTGCTGTGGGTAATGCTGAGCACATTTTTGAAAGCCAGGAGACTTATACAGCTTCCTCTCGTAGAAACTGCTCGCTAATGCTTCCCACTGAATTTTGACTATCAAAATTAATTCTCAGATTCATAAAAAACTAAAAATCCAGCCACAGTATCATATAGTCTTTACTTAAATCTTTAAACAAAACAGAGAAAATATATAATATAATTATAGGTCCCTTAAGATACTGACCTTATTGTAAGTCATCTTAATAAGATTTATTTGTGCTGCTTCATCGTATGAAACTGTTGAAGAATAGATAGTAATTTTAACAAAAGACCTGCAAAATTATTTTCTTAGAATGTTTTAACATAGACTATTTATTAGTTTTCATAGTAGGAACCAATTTTGGGCTCATAATAGCTGTTAAATATGTTTATATTAATAATTGAATCAGTGGAAAAAACTAACCTTTTCTTTTAAAAAAAAGTAATGTATATTTATTTTTGAGAGAGAGAGAGAGAGAGAGAGAGAGAGAGAGAGAGTGTGAGTGGGAGAGAGGCTGAGAGAGAGGGAAACACAGAACCTGAAGCAGCCTCCAGGCTCTGAGCTGTCAATGCAGAGCTCAGCACAGGGCTTGAACCCACAAGCCTTGAGATCGGGACTTGAGCCACAGTCAGAAGCTTAATTGACTGAGCCATCCAGTTGCCCCAAAACTAACTTTTTCAATTAAAGAACTAAGAGTCATCAGAGAACTTCATGATTTCTTAACCCTCAGCAGAAACAGTGTGTATGTGTGTGTTTATTTATTTTTTTTTTGAGAGAACGAAGAGTTCAGGTTTTAATCACAAAACACCTCCAAACAAAACTTCAAAATAGCTCCAAATAAAATGTTTATCAATAAATAATACCATGAATGTGTGTGTTTAATTTGTAGTAAATAAATTATATGCTTGCCATAATCATTGCTTTGGATGTAATATAAGAAAAATGGAGGGGTGCTTGGGTGGCTCAGTAAGTTAAGCATCTGACTTCAGCTTAGGTCATGATCTCACCATTATGGAGTTCAAGCCCCATGTTGGCCTCTGTGCTGACAGCTCAGAGCCTGGAGCCTGTTTTAAATTCTGTGTCTTCCTCTCTCTCTCTCTCTGCCCCTCTCCCACTCATGCTCTCTCTCTCTTTCTCTCTCTCAAAAATAAACATTAAAAAAAAGAATAATGGGTTCAATTTTGGTTCACTAAACAACTTCAAAAATAAAATGGAATTTTGACACTCAAAAAAAATCTACAGATATACTATAAGATTACCAATTAAAAATTGGAATGTGATACTCAGGTTAAAATTTGAAGCAACCATGAGAATATTTCTAGGTATAATATGTTAGATAGGCAGTGATGAAAACACATTTACTTGAGAACAATGCTAAGATGAAAGGTAGTAAAACTGTAAACCCACTTAAGTTGTAACATCTCTAAAAAGTAAATGATAGAAGTAATCTATCATTTATTATATTTTAGAGATAGAGATTGAGTGGGAAAGGGGCAGAGAGAAAGGGAGAGAGACAAACAGAGAATACCAAGGAGGTTCCCCACTCAGTGCAGAGCCTGATGCAGAACTTGGTCCCACAGCCCCAAAATCATGACCTGAGCCAAAATCAACTGACTGGTTAGACGCTCAACTGACTGAACCACCCAGGTGCCCCAATCTACACCTTATTATGAAAAAGCATTTTCTATATGAAAACCTGTGATATATATGTTAAGTTATGCGAAAATATCACATTAAATGAATAAAATTTTAACATTTTGCCATTTTGACTTAAACTTTATGGATAATAGGTGGTATGGTCCATAAAATCAATCAAATCATAATTAGTAGGAAATATTCTATTTTTGAGGCTTTAATGAAGGTATCAATAGGCAAGTAATGGTGATTTTTGTGTTTAATTTGTTTTCAATTGCATAGTTTTATTTATTCCCAATACATGTGTAGATTCCTGAAGAAAATATATATGCATTTTTATATTATAGTGTCTAGTTTAGAGTTTAGTTTATATTCTATATTTGAAATATATTTTTTATGTGGCATCCATAGCAAATATTTCAAATGAGTTCTTTTTATGCCTCACCACCTCTTCCTCTGTTGTATCCATTTTCCGACCTGGGTAATATATACTTGGAGCTATTGTAGTTTGATTGACCCTAAACATTTTGTTTTCTGTAAATTGCCTTTCTGAGGTCCATTGTAATTTTAAGACTGCATGTTTCCCCTATCACTCCCTCTCTCCAACTGAAATGTCCTGTAACTATTTTTTTAATTAAATCCTACTGTTTTGCAAATAAATGAGATTGTGAATGTCCATACATTAAAAAATCTCAAGAGAACAGATATTAAGAGATATGGTTGACTTTTGAACGATGTAGGGGTTAGGGACAGTAACCCTTGAACATTTGAAAATCTGCATACAAATTTGACATCACCAAATCTTAACTACTAATAGCTTACCATTGATAAGAAACCTTACCAACAACATAGTCAGTTAACACATATTTTGTATGTGATATGTATTATATGCTGTATTCTCAAAGTAGAGTAAGAGGAAAATATTATTAAGAAAATTGTAAGAGGAAAATCATAAGGAATGAAACTGCATTTACAATATTTTACTGTATTTATTGAAAAAAATGTGTGTGTAAGTGATCCATGAAGCTCAAACTTGTGTTGTTCAAGGATCAGCTAATTACTTCCTGAATTCACCAACCCATGATGCCTTTTTAGAGACTATTTTTCTTGCCTCTATAAACTCTGTCTGGAGCTACATGACTCGTCCTGGGATTAAGTTGTTCTTAAATGTGTAGGGGTAGACAGAAATTTTGTGGATAGTTGAATTTCTCAACAATTTTATATAGACAATAGGCATTTAACAGTAAATGAAATCCTAAATAGTGTTTCAACATGGCACTACCTTGTGATGCTAGATAATATTTTAAAATTTGTACTTCATTGTCTTAATTTTGTGTGTCTGAACCAACACATGTAATCTTAGCAAACTTTTATTCTGTAAAAATAATGGACAAGATGAAATGCCTAAATAACCACAGCTTGTGGAAGTTAATTAGATCAGCTATATCAGTGAGTTATGAAAATATCAGTACTAGAACATCCTGGGATTTGTTTGTGTTGATATACATTAAGTGTAGAAAAATAGTTCCAAATTTTGTTGTGATCATATAATAGAGGAAAAAAGTGTATTCTGTAGAAAATGATAGTTTTATCTATGATATTTATGTCAGCTCAACAACTAGTAATTAAAGACCACATTCCAAAGTTTAATTCAAGTGGAATCTTGCCAGATCTTTTACCAAGGAGTTGAAAAAAATCTCTATAAGAACAAAGGAAAAAGGCCATTAAAAAAAAAAGAATATTTGTGACCGACATATATAAAAAAAAAAAGAATAAAGAATCACCTTTAAAATTGTCAAACATACAATTGTCAAACTGAAGGCAAAAAATGAGAATAAATTGTTACATAGAGAAGATTCTCAAGCATATTTAACAAAATACCATAACGTTATTGAAAACAAAGCAGCCTTCTTGACATTAGATGAACAACTGCATTATCTGCATTTAGGCAGATTGTCTTGTACCCTTGTCTGTCTCTCCATATATCTCTTTTCTAGTCTGCTTCTCCTTTTAACCTACAAGGATGGTCTGACACTTTGATATTTTAAAAATATCATTTGCAGAAAGCCTTCCTTTGTGGAAAATATGATTCAAAAGATCAAATCCTGAAGAAGAAACACCAAATATTAAAAATATATTAATTTAATACATCCTAAGAGATGGCTGATGAAAGAAACTCTATATCTACTAGCATTTGGGATGTTACAGGTGAACGCAGAGTAATATGAAAACAGAGAAGTATGTATACACCTAAGCCTGGAGACATCAAGGAGATGTTCCACAAGAGGTATTACTTGGCCTGAGAATTGAGAAGATAATGTGTTTTTAAATTAATATAATTAAAATCTATCATGATTTATACAATAATACTTAAATGTCATAAATGGCTCTTTAATAACCCAAAAATAGATCTTAATTTCTTTCTAGGAATGGCTGGAAACTGGGCAGAATCATGCATTCTTTCTCTTCCCTGCCACAGTCTACCATCATATCAAATCCTAGAGAAAATCTTATTTCTGCGATCTCTAAAATATATTTCGAATCCATCCATTTTTATAATCTTAACTGATGCCTGCTTAAAATAGCATGATTCTGACCCAAGCTACTGCTATAGTAGCTGTACAGTATTCTTGCTGAACAATCTGATTTTATTCCTCTTCTTTTTAATTTATTCTCTACTTGGCAACCAAAAGAGGTGGCTTCAAAGCATAAAGAAAAGCTTACTATCCCTGTCATCACAAGTAGGGAAGAAATCCTACACTCTTCACAATGCATATGAAGCTTCACAAGAGCTGGGCTCACCATCTCTCCAAGCTCATCTTATACAAGTCTTTTCGTCCACAGGCCCCGCGGCCTTTCTCTATCACAGATATGTCAAAGTTTATTCTCACTTAAGAGTGAGTTCTTATTTCATGAATGCTGTGCTTCCAAATCTCTACATGGCCACCTCTTTGTTTCATTTAAGTATCTACTGAGCTGTATCTGCTGCTTAGAGAGTTTGCACAGGCACCCTACTAAAGTAGTCCTTAGAGGCTGACACGGGACTGCGGAACTAGTTTTACTTATTTTTATTTTGTAAAATCTCTTCCTTTCTTCTTGATTATCGTAGTGGACATATGACTCTGTGCCTTTGGAAAAACCTGTATAACTGTGCAGATAAAGCAGTGTGCTTTAATATTTTGCTGTATCAAAATTATGAATGAACAAATAAACAAATTGATTACTAACAAACTTTACTAAGTCTTTGGAGTGTTTTCATGGAGGGACAGACCTATGTTTTTTATTTCAGAAAGATTCTTTGGAAATTGAGTGGAGAATGAAGGAGTGGCCAGCGTGGTGGCAGACCTCACAAATAGGAGACCAGTTAGGAGGCTATGAAAGTAATGAAAGCAGAGATGTTGAAGCCTTGAGTTGGTGGAGATCCAGGAAAATTAGAGAGGTGAACTGATATAGCCTGTGTTTTAATGGTTCGATACCAGGAAATGTTGATGAATAAAATATGGCTAGGAGGTTATATAAAGAAAGGAATTGAGAATGCTTATCCTTTTTTTTCTTTTTTCATCTTTTGCATTTCTCCGTATTGTTTGCTATGTCTTTTCCTAAGAGCTAGAATTTGTTGGCAGGGAGAAAAAGCAAGAGTAAGAAGTAGTGAGCCCTTGCATAACAGTTGGGATTGTGTTCTACTCTGCTTTCAACCAATAGGCACATTTACTTTTCCACTCTGGTTCTTCCTGAGAACTTGCTCCCATGAATTTTACTTTGAAGACACTAGGATCAATTAATTGAACACTTAGCTTCAGACTTGGCTTTCATGGGGCTTTTGCTTTGGTTTGGTATGGCTATTGATGATTAATGAATCTCAGTGACCTCTAGTTTGAGGTGCCTATTGATTTTTTTTTAATTAGAAAATTCTAGTTAGAGTGCTTTAAAGTATTTTCAAATCATCCATATTGTCACTGTGATTTTGCTTATTAGCTCTCGGTTTTGATAGGTGAAATGATGGTTGCCATGCAATTTCAAGTGTCTGTCTTCTCTGATTTCACTCTAACAATATTTGCGTGTGTGTGTGCGCGTGCATGCATGTGTGTATTTTAGTGCTATAGCAAATTCTAATTTTCTAGCTCTAGGTACAATTTTATAAAATGACAAGGACAGATTTTTGAGTCAGCATATCACTGGCATCTGGCACTTTTTTTCCCGTGGCTATTTCATTTGAAGGCTGGGAGGAAATTCAGAAGAAAGAAGTTTACATCTTAATGATATTTAGAGATAAGGATCAATCCATTAGATTAGTGAAGGGCTTGTGCTTTAGATTGAGTCTCTCTTGCTCTCTCTTTTTCTGCAGTGTCAGACTTCTTACTATTCAACCTCACAGCTCATGTTCCATTTAAGAAGATAACAGCCATAGAAAAGATCAGTATGGTATAATTAGGGCAAAATAGCTGAGGGCTTCAGTTTTGGGAAAGCCTAGTGGTCCTCTGCACTTCTGTACATGGGTGTTCTCCAAGCCTTCCTCTCCTTGAAAGCTAAAGGCTTTCTGATCTGATCTTTCAAGATTAGTATATTCCCTTCAGTCTTCTAGTATTGCAGAAATTGTGTTTAAAAATAATATTCCGTATCCCTAAGTGAGTAATTACATAGTTATTTCTGTTGATATGATATAAATATATACCATTGTATCCCACATCATTCAAAAGCTAGATACATTCCAGATTTAGAGATATGTATGGATGATGTACAAAATGAATTTCATTAGTTGTTATTTATACAGAATAAGTCCAAAAAGAAGTTGTGAATTATGGAGATTCTTTAGGGGTTGTATTTATTTATAATTTGGTACAAAAATAAGAAAAAGAGGACTTTTTAGTCTTAAGGGATTGTGAAGATTTCTATTTTTATGTCTCTATTGGGGATGAAAATCACACAGACTCCCTTCCATAGCTACAATCCCCCAAAACTCACTCTAAATACACCAAGAAATGATCTCAAATTTACTTTATATCAATACCAAAAGTAGCTTCATTATGTTGTTCAGGAGTAACTACATGTAACACGTGGTGCTTTTATGGGCATTAAAAGCTAATATCATCATCTTTCCATTTCTGTATTTACTGTTATGAATTCTGACTGGTACATGTTGACTCTGTTATCTTTCTATTACTCCAATATTCTGGAGGAATAAAGTACATTGTGCTTGTTCTTCTAAAGAAATATATTTCTAATCACATTTGTTCTCAAAATGCTTCATTTTGTTCACATCGTTTTTCCTTTCCGATCCACATTTACCTCTGTCTGAAATAACTTCTCTTCTTGCTTTTGCATCTTCTCAAGCCATATTTTCTCCAAAAAGTCCTGCACAAGTATACTGTGAAAATACCATTGTCTTTATGTAGCCAGTGTGCTTTGCATTTGCTTCTCTGCAGCTCTCATCCCAGTATATTGAGTAATGATTTGTTTACCTGTCTGAATCCCCTACTAGACTGAAGGCAGAGCTGAGACAATTTTGTTTCTCACAGTGCAGTATACTTAGCAGACATTCAAAAAATGTTTTGAATGGTTGCAAGAAAGAAGTTGCTAAAAAGAGAATTAGTTTATTTTAAAGAATTGAGGATGAGAAGCAATCAACCGCAAAAGCCAATGGTTTGCTCCTCTATTAACTGTGTGTCAAATTAAAATGGCTGCACTTTAGCAGAGAAAGAAGAAGGCATGGCAGTGAAACACAATCTAAAGGCTTATCAACATGAAAATTTGCATTTGATGGTCATATTCTGGGGCTATTCTGCAATCCTCTCCTCAATATGATTTCAGTGAAGACCCACACAGACAGAATAAAGTTTTCTCTAACCCTTTTATATTTGTCTGAGACTAACACTAATAGTTCCCAGCCTGATGGAAAGGGAACCAAATCATCCTGAAAATCCTATCCTAATATACAAGTTCATTAAGAGCCAGGCAGGAATAATTTTCAACCTTTCAAAGGATTCTATGATCAATCTAAAATAGCATGCATGAGAAGGGCTTCATTTACAAAGAAAATTGTCATTATAGAGTTATTAGAAAGGGATGCTCTGGGTCATCTAAAGTACAAACTTCCATTTCTCCAAACTTTTAACTTTCATGAAATTTAGAAGTTTAATTAATATTTTCTCATTATTGCTTCTGACTTTTTTCTATCCTTGTTTCATTTCTAAGTGGAGAAAAAATTGATACCATGAATTAGGGCTTTTTTTTTTTTTTTTTTTTTACTTCCTTTGACTTTGAGCAATGGATAATTCACCTGGGAATGTGAATTATACATGCCGAGATAATTCAAACTGCCTTGAAGTAGACCCAACTATCGCTTTACTCAATAATCACATACTCTCCCTAAACTAAATCCTTCTCTACATTCCTACCTTAATTCTACAGGCATTTATTAAATGCCTACTACATGAAAATTGCTCTGTTAGACCATGGGTCATTGGCAATGTTTTAGACAGAAGTTGTAGAAAACCAAAATATCTTCTCGTATCTCAAATTTATATTGGTTTAGAGAAAATTGTGTTGCTAATAAGTCATGTTACCGATTGATGGGATTTGGAGAACAATAGGAAACTGATAAGTTAAAATATAAGGAGATACTTTTTATCTCAGTGTGCTTAAAACTCCAAATCAAAATTATAAGTAAAACTAAAGGGAGTAATGAAACAAAAAAGTTAAATAAAAAGAGTGAGTCATTTTAATATTTGCTGAAATATTTCAAAATAATTAAGAAATATTTCTATTAATGAAGACAGATTATAGCAAAAATGTTAAAAAAGTAGAAAGTTATGTTTCTATATACACATTGATATTTTCTATGTCTATACTTACCACTCTATAAATAGACGTAGACTTTCATGTAGATACATAGTCAGGTATGCATTTGGAAGTACGTTGATGAAGCATAAGAACTATATGAGAGTTGATTTGTTTTACCCACTAACAGTTATGATTTCCCCTGAACTATTCAGTCTCTTTTCAAATGATTCTTAGTTATCTGTGATATTTTACAAGAGTGCTGACTTTTATTTATTTATTTATTTTAATTAATCAATTTATTTTTTAAATAAAGAGCATGTGGGGAAGGGCCACGGAGAAGGAGAGAGAGAGGATCCCAAGCACAGAGCCTAATGGAGGGCTAGAACTCACACTGTGAGATCATGACCTGAGCTAAAATCGAGAGTCAGACACTTAACCAACTGAGCCACCCAGGTGCCCCCAAAGTGCTGACTTTTAATTAATATTAAATAAAATAATACACTATTGAATCAAAACAAATTTAACTGCCTTTTGGAATTTGTGATGTCACCCTTGATATTGGCTTTGTTAACAATATGCTCTGGTTACCAAGAGCACAAATTTTGGGATGAATACATGGATTTCTAATAAGATTTAATTCAAAACTAAGATTTGACATTTACTAGCTATAAAAATAATAAATATTAACCTGAAGATCTTAATTTCTTCCTAAATAAATGTATGTGGTGACAATATAATCTCACACAAACAATAAAGATTATATAAGCTAATATATTTTCAAGAACTCTATAAAGAACTATTTATACCTGTTATCAGCATGGGTTATCAGGTGCACAAGACTTGTATTCTACGTAGGTTTTCCACTCAAACTTTCTGGGCAGAAACAACGTTTCACTCACCGTTATGAATATAGGTGCTAGAAAGAGGCTTAGAAGTGGAGATTTCAAATATATTTTGAATTCAAATATATAAAATTCTATGAAAATTGAATATTCACATATGAATATTAGTACACCTGTTTTTAAACTCCTTTAGTCTGTTTATGTTTTGTCAATTTTGCAAATATTAGCCTCACTCAACACAAATAGTAATACATTACTAGACTCTCTCATCCAAGCAAAAGAAGCACGGGTCATGGTGTTTTACTGCTACCGTAACCACAAGTTGAAGAGGACCAGTAAGTGTGGGAAATAGATCCATTTCTTGTAGGTTTAGTGATTAACTGAAGTTGAGTGTCATTGATGATGTTTTACCCCTAGACCTTAAGAATAATCTTATTTTACATTTTCTCAGCTGAGAGATATAGGAGAAAAGAGTCATAAATGCAAAAAATTACATTATTTTCTTTCACATGCAAATAGGATGAGTAGGACAGTTTGCTGGCAGGTGTGCCTGAATCTGGAAAGTTTCATGTCAATGGGATAATGGGAGATTCAGATCAGAAAGGAAACGGTTAGTAAAACTGGGCCAAGCTCTCACATGTGAGCCACAAAACAGTTAGTGTATAGGTTGTTTTCACAATTTTTCCCTTCCCCCATACTCTAGCTATTTTGGGGTGTTGAAAATTCTCTGGAAATTAGAGGGTTTTAAAATTTCTACAATACTCTCCTTTATCTTTCCATCTTGACTTTTATTTTTTCATTTCAATATTTTATTATTTTCATGATAGTAGGTATTGCATCCCCAAAGTATCTCTTATGGGCTTTCTGTCAGTAAGACTCCATACATTTCATACTCATTCTTCCAAAGATTATACCGTGATACTTAACATTTAGAAGATGATACATAAAAGTTTTCTTGGACAAATAAATTGTTTTTCAGTTAATAATTTATGAAGGTGACACTAGATTTTCAGGAGTACTATATCTTATCTTGTTTATAAAGAATATGTAACATTTGAAAAGTATGCTGCATATAAATTTAGATTAGAAATGAAATTGGGTAATCTTTGTATTTCTGGTATTACAAAATTCATCCCACTTTAAAGCCACACATTATGTTTGACTTTTCATGTTTTAAATAAAAATATTCCATCAAAGGAATCATGAACTTTATTTTAGCAAATTCTCATGAAGTCAGAATTATAATAAATAGATCAAATGATTTACCTTAATTTTGTCAGACTTGTGGATTTTTAACTTTTATAGGAATGTTTTATGCAAATTTTATCATCCTATACACATGCATTCTTCAGAAAATGAAGTTCATATTCACAAAACTGTCCACGATAATATTACAAGCTTTCGCTAGAGTGCTTCATGTGTTTTCTATGTATTGATTTTTCTCCTTTCTAGTGTTCAATATATTCCAAAAATTTAATGCTTTTAAATCAATGCTCTAAGATATCCAGGTGCCATTTAAACATTCTTATGATTATAAGTATGTATTTAACATTTTTGCAGAAAAATAGAAAGTCACATCTGAAAAAACTTAAAGTTTAAAAGGAAGAAATACAATAGAAAGATGCAGAAAAAAATAATAGTACATCAGTAAATTGTTCACACAGAATACCACAAGTAGCAGTGAGGAAAACAATAATAGTGTCAATTGCATAGTAAAAAGGAAAAGCACAGAGAAGGTCAAGAACACAGGTTGCATTCATCTCGGCCAGTAATTTTCCATTAGTCTCCCACACACACCATTGCCTTCAATGTACTTAGGAGCTGGATTATTCAAAGTATTGTTGCAAGTCATATATCCTGCAAAGGACTATGCTGTGCTTTGAAAAAGCAATTGATTGCCCTTTGGCTGGTAGGGCAAACTTTCTGATCATGTTCACTCATTCATGTGACAAATATTTATATGCCTACTTTAGGCTGGGGACAAAATCTTGAACCATGTAGTTTCTGTCCTCAAGGAGATTTTTGCATTGGGGTGATTAATTTTTCTCAGTTATGTGCCTTATCTCACTCTTCTAGCCAACAATATTAATGAGATGGCTTTCTGGCCAGAGGAAGGGCTTCTGTTTCAACTAAGCTGAACATCTGAAGGGACTTAATCCTTGACATAGTAATTTTTTTTGAAAGGTGTGTTGTTTTGGTTTATTTTCATAGTTTCAGGAACTCTACAACGGTGGTTGTCAAACTTTAGTGACTGAGGTAATCACATAGGAAGCATCTTAAAAATGCAAATTTCCAAGGCCCACCTTTTGACATTTTGATTTACTAAGTCAAGGCTGATGTTCAGAAACCTGTTCCTTTAGTACCTCAAGGGTAATCGGCATTTTGAAAAACAACAAATCTTAATTTCAGATTATGGAGTCTGTGTAGGTTTCAGATTATATTTCTGAGTTTTAGCATTATTTGTATTTTGTTTTCTACCTTAATGGGATTTAGAAAATTTTTATCTTGTCATAAATTCTTATCTGGCTATGAGATATGTCTGTACAAATTTGTTTTCTCTCTCTCTCTCTCTCTCTCTCTCTCTCTCCCTCTGTCTCTCTCCACATGATTTTTTTTAAAGGCTCAACAAAATTGTCTAAAAGAGAAGTCAAACATATTCTATTTTGATTACATAAAATATACTGATGGGGTAGCTGAAAAAGAATGAACATGAGAGAAAAAAATTCATAGAGAAAAGTCTCTAAGTCTTACTGTTTCAAATAGGGCAGGAGTATAAGCCAAAAAGTTTCTTTTTCCCCCCCTAGCACTGAACCTGCAAAGTCATGTCAAGTACAATGGATATGGAATGTCAGCACCCTGATTAACCCAGGTTGTCTGAATTGCAATCTCTTAAAAGAGTGATTTTTCCCTTTCTGTTGAAGTTCTGCTTTCTTCTCTATGGATAAAATGTTCCATTTTTGGTGTGTGACCTGGCTAATTTTTCTCTGTAGTTATGCACAAATTCAGGTCAAATATAGGTATGACAGAAATCTCTAGATTTATGCGGAGTATAAAGTATCATTTCTCTTAAAGACAGATCTGTGTGTCCATCTGTGGTAATTCTTCTAAAGACAAGGATTTTCATAATTTCTCTAACCTTGAAAAGGTTGAGAGCCAGAGGCACCCATGAAGTGCTAATAATGTATATGAACTTGATTTAAAAAATACCCAAGAAAGTCAGCATACATTTTTTTATTTCAACCTATGCTTCTATTATCTTTCCCAAGTTGTAATAATGGGTGACTTAATTTTCACTAAATCAAATAAGAAATGTAATATTCTTTAAGTTCAGATAAATCAAATTTAAAATGTGTTTTTTTTAAATAAAAAGTTCAGAATATATAAAACTCTGTATACAGGGACAATTTTACATATTCTGAAATTTCTGAACATATGCCTACATTTTTTTCTCCTTCTATCGTTTTTAATGTACTGGAGCACTTACCTATGTCTACTGAAGGAATTGGGAGTATATAAAACCAAGAAAAAGTCCACTTTTCACCATTTCTACTACCTCTCAAGAACATTACCAATTATTCAATAAAGTTTATCTGTGGTTGGTAGTTCACTATATTTAACCCTATTTCAGTTATCCAAATTGGTCTGGTTTTAGAATGTTCTCTTATAAGAGATAGTAATCCGGGAAACTATCCAACCTGTTTCCATCTCTAAATCATCTCTATCTACCTCAGCAGTTCTCAGTTTCTACAGAGAAAGAAAAAAGAAAAAAATGACAAGACGTAATGGACTTAACTGAAGCATGAGTGATGTAGGTTAGATAGGAAGAAGAAATTCCTGACAATAGGATTTTAAAACCTTGGAATGAATGAAAGAGGGAAGTTATACATTTTCTCTTCAACTGAGGTCTTAAAAGTATATAATTTACATCTTTTAGTGATGGGTCCAGGGTTTTCTTTACTGAATGGAGATGCTCTTGAATATACTTCCAAGAGCTATAGGATTCTAAAATTTTTATAAGCTCATGTTTTGCATTTAAGAGAAATAAATTTGTCCTATTCATTCCTAACATTGACTCTTTGCATGTATGACTTCATAGAAATTGCTGAGTTTGTAAATTAACAGAACTTCAGTTGGAAAAATGTTAATATTATTTCTGATATATTCTATTTGGTTCACTGATTTTTATTCTTCAAAAGAACCACTTAGGGTACCTGGGTATCTTAGTCGGTTAAGGCATCTGACTCTTGATTTCAGCTTAGGTCATAATCTCAGGGTCATAAGATTGATCCCTGCATCAGGCTCTGTGCTGGGTATGGAGACTGCTTGGGAGTCTATCTCTCCCTCTCTCTGCGTCTCTCCTGCTCATTTTCTCTCTCTCTCTCTCTCTCTCTCTCTCTCTCTCTCTCTCTCTCTCTCTGTTTTCCTTTCTCAAAATAAATAAACATTAAAAAAAAAGTAACCATTTAAATGTCAGCATGACTAATAGGTTTTATAAATGGTCACGGAACACCATATTTATATGATTATATCTTTTTCTTAAATGTAATTCATAGAATGGAAAAATGCTCTATTGTGATTATTCTGAGCTATTCAGGGTATAAATATTTTATAGGATTCTATTTAATAATTACTTTAATACACCAATTAGAATTATAAAGAGTCCTAGTAGAAACCTATAATCAAGATATTTCCTCTGCTAGAATATATTTGTTTAGAGAACTGCCACCCTTCATAGATTTAAAAGTTTACAATAAAAAGGTCTGAGACAAGATGATCTCTAAAGCCCATTTAAGCTCCATGGTGCTCTGATTATTTGAAAGTACTGGCAGAATCAGGAGCTATGAGGAGAGAATTGGAAATTTCTAATCCCCCTTTGTTTCCTCAGAGAATGCATTGCTTCATTTTTGAACTGTAAAGGTATAAATAAAAGGCTAATTTAAAAGTGAAAATTTCCTATACTGTTCACTACAAATGCTATGTTCTTGAGTTTATTGTTTATCTACTATAATTTGGAAGGCACAGACTTAAAAAATCATCAATTGCTAATAATTTAATGTGATACTTTTTTTTCCTTTAGAATGTTCAGATAACTAGAATTTTCCCAAAGTGTATTACTTAATGAGTAGCTAAAATGACCTAAATGAAATAAGAAATTAAGTCCTGTATCATTTAATAATAGAGAACCTTGAGACTGCATACCAACTTTATATTTTCTTTCCATATAGAAGTGTAGCATTTTTTTTAAATGTTAAGGAACACATTCATAGACTAAGTGTATATGGTTATACTATCATTATATTTAGGCATGCAGTGGGATGGAAGGATGGACAAAATACACAGCATATACACGCATGTGCACACACACATATGCACTATTAATAAAGAGCAGTATGGAACAGATAGTTCTTACTGGGCAAGGCATTGTAGGAATGATACAAAACATGTTAATAACCAGGGACCAAAAAAGAGGTGGTAGATAAACTGTCCCCTCCAAACCAGAAATCTAGGTGTGTAGAAGGGTTTTGTGGGATATTTACTTGGGCAAACTATTGTTTGCAAGATAAGGTATAATGTAAATTGTGAGAGACTCTTGCCATTCTGTTATCATCAGAAATTTTGTGTTATTCTCTCACTGTATTTAAGGTTATATTTGTGTATGTGTGCGTGCGTGCATGTTTGTGTGTGTATGAGAGAGAGAGAGAGAGAGAGAGAGAGAGAGAGAGAGAGAGAGAGAGAAGGAGATTCCTTTTCACTAGATTGTCCCTTCTATTAGACAGATAATATAACTTAATTGGAGTCTGGAGAATATTTGTTCATTGAGATCCTAGACTCTGATAGATTTATACCTTTATCACCTTGTAACTAAGGAAATATTTGTTGTACTGAATCAGAAAACGAATATTTCTACATCCATCTTAGCTCAAGTGGAGCCTTGAACAAATCATTAAACCTCTTTTTGTTAGCCCACATAGCAGCCAGAGACAGAGGTGAAGGATTGCTTTTGGTGAGACTCTGGATAACTTAAATTGTTGTGGCAGCTGGCAAACAGCTTTGTAAATAGGTACTGTCTTTGTGTTTGACAGCGAGGTTCCAAGACTTCCTAGGAGAGAAAATAGAAACAACCAGCCCCCCACCACCTGCCAAACACACACACACACACATACACACACACACACACACACACACACACACACACAAAGTTCTCTTATTTCTCTTATCTTTACTAAATGGAATAGTCAAGCATTAGTTTTTTACTGCAGAGGTAAAACCCAGATGCCCAAGGTCCTGTGGGATTTCATGTTTCATGTGAACTCTGTTAATACTTCATGCTACTATACATTGTTTAAGAGTTTGGGGTGCCTGAGTGGCTCAGTTGGTTAAGCATTCGACTTTGGCTTAGATCATGATCTCATGGCTCATGGGTTTGAGCCCTGCACTGGGCTCTGTGCTGACAACTCAGAGCCTGGAGCCTGTGTCTGTCTGTCTGTCTGTCTGTCTCTCTCTCTCTCTCTCAAAAAAAAAGACATTAAAATAATTTTAAAAAGTTCTTATGATTATTAGAAATACATGCATCAATCCACATGTTTGTCATGTGACCTGGATAGTAGTCCTTTGTTAGAAATATGTGGCAGATATTTTTCCCATTCTGTGTCTTGCCTGTTCACGTTCTTACTGATGTCTTCTTACTGATGTCTTCTGATAAGCAGCAGTTTTTAAACTTGGCAGAAACAAGTTAATACATTTTTCTTTTATGGTCAGTGAAATGCACACTAAACCACAATGAGATGCCATCTCACAAGTATTACGATGAATATTAATGGAAATGAAAAAAATATGAAGATGTGGAGAAATTAGAACCCTTGTACACCTAAAGGGAATGTAAACTGGTGCAGCCATTATGAAAAATGGTATGAATGTTTCTTTAAAAATTAAAAATAGAACTACCCTATGATCCAACAGTCCTACTTCTGGCTATTTACCCAAAGGAATTTAAGTCAAATTTTGAAGAAATATTTCCTCCTGTATTTATCGAAGCACTGACACAATAGCCAAGATGTGGGAAAAACTCTAAATATCCATTGATGGATGAATAGATAAAGAAAATGTGGTATATACATAATAAATACATTCAGCCTTAAGCAAAAGGAAATACTACCATATGTGACAATGTGAATGAACATTGAGATTATCATGCTAAGTGAAGTTAAATCAGTCATAGAAAACTACTGCATGATTGTAGTTACATGAAGTATCTAAACTTCTCAAATTTACAGAAGCAGAGAGCACATTAGTGGTCTCCAGGATGCTGAGTGGTGGGATGGGGAATAGCCACTCAACAGATACAAAGTTTCAATTGTGATAAATAATTTCTAGAGATCTGATATACAACATTGTGCCTATAGTTAGTTAACACACAAAAAAAATGTGTTAAGAGGGTAAATCTGATTTCTAGTGTTCCTACCACAAATTTAAACATTATGGTATAATTTGATAAATCTACTTTTACAAAGATAATCATTAGATACATTTTTAAAGAAAGGAAAAAATCTAAATGTATATAAATAAGAGAATAGACTACTAATCTCTCATATATCTTATATAGACATATAATTAAGTCATAGTCATTTATATTGTTTAGTGTCCTTTTAAATTTATTTTTGAAAGAGAGACAGAGCATGAGTGGGGGAGGGGCAGAGAGAGAGGGAGACAGAATCTGAAGCAGGTGTAGGCTCAGCTGTGAGCACAGAGCCTGATATGGGTCTCCCACTTGTGAACCACAAGATCATGACCTGAGCCGAAATGGAATGCTTAACCCATTGAACCATACTGGCACCCCAAGTAATAGTCATTTAAAAATGAATCATTTATTTGTAAAATGTTCTAGTTATAAAATCAAATAGTAGAAAGATATAGATTATATTATGAAATTAAGTTTAGGTATAAATATATATATATATTTTAATGTAAATATATACATATACTTCATTTGTAACTTAGTTAAAAATTTTGTGTATGTGTATGTTTGGATCTATTTCCGGGCTCTCTGTGTTATTGCTGATTTTGTTTATCTTTACACCAGTGCTACCAATTCTTGGATGTGAGTGTAATATTTCCAGAAAGAAGTTACACTAGCAGTAATATACATGCTGCAAAGATTGTCAATGTTATTTTCACCAGAAAAATGCAAATTAAAACCACCAGAAGCTATCACAACATATCCACTAGAACAGTTAAAGTAAAGTAAATGAGTACCAATCCCAAATTTAGAGAGATGAAGGGAAAATTGGAACTCTCAGAGTGTTAGTAGGCGGGTATCATATCACCAAATCACAGGACAAAACTATTTGTCAGTTTCTAATAAAATTAAACCTATATCTACTTTATGATCCAAAAATACCAGTCCTATGTATTGGCTGAAAACATATCCAAACATATGACCACAATATGCAATTTAATGATAATTCATTGTAGCTTTATGCAGTATAACAAAGTATTGGAAGCAATACCAACATTCATCAATGGGAGAGTAGATAATTAAGCTGGTCTCTCTCTCTCTCTCTCTCTCTCTATATATATATATATATATATATATATATATATGTGTATATATATATGTGTATATATATATGTATACATATATAATGAAATACTACTTAGAAATTAGATAGAACAAATTAGCAATAACTAGTAATACATGCAAAAACCAAAATGATCTCAAAAACATTGCATGCAGCAAAGAAGCCAGACTTAACAGACAATATTATGTTATTTTAATGACGTTCAAGAACTTCAGTGGAGGCCTTTGGAGGAGGATCCACAGGAAAGGCATGGGGGCACCTTTTAGAGTAATGACTGTTTTATATTTTCATTGGGGTTTGGGTTAGAAGAGTATATATGTAAATCAAAACATTTTGCCCTTTACACTTAAAACTAGTGCTTTTACTTCATTATATATCACAATAAAAATATACATGCATATAGTAGTTTTCAGCATAAAAACTATTTCTTATACCCTTATATACAACTTCAAGAGATACTTATACATTCGGGTACATAGGCAGATTTAGTTGTATTTTATAAATTGAAAACCCAGGAATTTTCTAATGACTCAAGTAACCTGATAGGGCAGACTATACAGGAAATATATCTTGTCCATTATAGTCTCCACTACACTGCAGTGCACTTCAGGTTAACGCCACAGTCTAGAATATTCGGGAGAAGCTCTCTGATACAGCACAATGGAGGCAGTAAGAGCATAGGGTCAGAAGTCACACTGCTCAGTTTTAAATCTGGCTACACGACTTATTAGCTGTGATCCTGGGCAAACCATTTAGCCTTTCAAGCCCTTGATTTTTTTCCTTGTAAAAAAAATTATTATTATAAATTTGTCGTTTAATTTCTGTGTGAATAAAAGAAATGTTACTGGAAAAAAAGCACTTGCGAACCTATCTGCCATCTAATAAACATTCATTAATGTTTCTGAATTCCATACCACGAGTAATAATAATTTATGCTTATGTTATTAAATACATCATAATATTAATACTATCAATTATAATAATCACATAATTAATAATGATTTTTACAGAGGGAACTTTACAGGGGACATTGGTGGCTAAATCTCTCCCTAGGATATCTGATTAAGATGGGAACTTGATGGAGTCTCTGGGTAACGTCAGCACCCTGAATCCAGGGAATAATGAGAGAGTAGGAACCGTGCATGCAGAATTTATCTTGTGTCTCTATTGGCATGTGACCATCAGAGTACAATTCTCTCGCCTGCCTAGGCAGACCTGTCAGTGCCTCTGAGGGAACACACACTACTTTGTCTTTGTCACAGAAAGCAGTACTTTGTTGTCTTGATAGATGGCAATGGTGAAATTAGACAGCTGACAGAGGACCTGGATGACCCAAAGGGCCTGGAACAGGACATGGAAATGTTTACGGTGATGGGGTCTTCCTTTTCACTGTGGGCGGCCTACTTTGACTCTGTTATGGGCAGTGAATGATGGCATTCTGCCAAGGCTATGTTGTACCCAGTGTTGTAATTTATTTGCTGTAATTAATAAATTTTATTTTGTAGAATAATTTCATATTTACAGAAAATTTGAACAGAGAGGACAGGAGTCTCCAGTATCCACCCAACAGTTTCCTCTACTATCAATATGTTGCATTAGTGTTGATGCTTCTTATAATTAGTGAGCCTATATTGATTATTCTTTTTTTTACTTTTTTTAATGTGTTTTATTATTTTTGAGAGACAGAGAGAGACAGCGCGAGCAGGGGAGGGTCAGAGTGGGAGGAAGACACAGAATCCGAAGCAGGCTCCAGGCTCTGAGCTAGCTGTCAGCACAGAGCCTGACGCGGGGCTAGAACCCACGAACCGTGAGATCATGACCTGAGCCGAAGCCGGATGCCCAACCAACTGAGCCACCCAGGCGCCCCTATATTGATTATTCTTAACTAAAGTCTGTAATTTACATTAAAGCTTACTCTTTTTATGGTAAATTCTATGGATTTTGACAAATGCATAATGTACCCAGTATTGCAACATAATACAAAATAGTTTTATATTATTAAAAATCCCCTTTGCTTTACCTATTCAACCTCAACCACCCCTGTCTAATCCTGTGAGCCACTTGTCTCTTTATTGTCTCTATAGTTTTACCTTTTTTATATAGATGAAATAACATAGTAGATTGGATTTCAGGACAGCTTCTTTAACCAAGGACTATGCTTTAAAGTCTCTTATATGTCTTTCCATGTTTTCATAGTTCATTTCTTTGTATTGATGAATAATATTCCATTGTATAGATATACCACAGTTTGTTTATCCATTTACCTAATGAAGGGCATAGTGCCCAATTCCAGGTTTAGCATGGATGAATAAAATTAGCATAATCATTCATGTGCAGGCTTTTCTGTAGAAATAAATTTTCAATCCAATGGGGTAAATACCTAGGATGTGATTGGTGGGGGTCATGCTAAGACTATGTTTTGTTTTATAAGAGAGTGCTAGACTGGACTATCAAAATGGCTGTATGATTTTTTATTCCATAAGCAGTGAATCAAAGGTACTATTGTATCACATTCTTACCATCAGTTGGTACTGCCATATTTCTGAATTTTAGCCTTTCTATAAGGTACTCATTTTGTTAATTTGTAATTCTCTATTGAGATCTTTTGTATAATATCTTATATGTTTATTTTCCATTTATGTATCTTCGTTGGAGATTATTTAGAATTTTCGCCCATTTTAAAATTGTGTGGTTGAGTTTTAAGAGTTCTTTGTATATTTTGGATACAAATCATTTATCAAACATGTGATTTATAAATATTTTCTCTTAACCCATATCTTTGTTTTCATTCTCTTAATAGTGTCTTTTGCAAGCAGAAGTTTTTACTTTTAATAAAGTCCCGGGGCCTCTGGGTGGCTCAGTCAGTTAATTGTCCAGCTCTTGATTTAGGCTCAGGTCATGATCTCATAGTTGGGAGATCAAGTCCCATATTGGGCTCTGTGCTGGCAGCATGGAATCTGCTTGGGATTCTGTCTTCTTCTCTCTCTGCCCCTTCCCTTCTCACACTGTCTCTTCTTCTCTCAAAAATAAATAAATAAATATTTTAATAAATTAAAAAATAAAGTCCAACTTACCATATTTATTTTTTCATGGATTATGCTTTTGGGACTGTTTAAAAATGATTGCCAAACTCATGGCCACTTACGTTTGTTCCTAGAAATTTTTAAAAAATTTTATATATAGTTTTGTTTTTTATGTTTATGTCTGTGATCCACTTTGAATTAATTATTTGAAAGGTGTAATATTCATTTTGTTGTTGCTGTTTTGCATTTGGATGTCCAATTATCCGAGTACCATTTGTCACCAAAAACTGATCATTTCTTAATTGAATTGCTTTTCTTCCTTAGTCAGACATCTGCTAACTATAGTTTGTAGGTCTATTTTTAAGTTTACCTATTCTGGTTCATTAATCTATTTGTCTCTTTTTTCACCAATATTGTGCTGTCTTGAATACGGTAGCCTTTCTAGTAAGTAGTGAAATTTTGTAATGTTAGACTTCAGATTTGGTTTTCTGCTTCAGTGACATGACTATTATGAGTTTCTATTTGCCCTTGTATATAAATGTTAGAATCAAGTTTGTTTATCATTAAACATATCATTAAAATAACTTGCTGAAACTTTACTGGAATTGTACTGAATATGTAGCTCCTGTGTGAAATAATTGACATCTTACCAATATTGAGTCTTTTTAATGTTGAATATGTAATACCTACTTATTTATATATTCCTTGATTTATTTAACACAGTTGTACAGTTTTCTTTCTATAGAACATTGCACATATATTTTAGGCTTATTCTTAACTGTTTCATTTTTTCAGTGCTTGCCAAATCAGTCTCATATTTTGATTTTGCACAGCATTACAATTATACAAAAATGGGATACAGGTCATTGAAAGACACAGGTGAAACTTGTAGAAGTAGCATCAGCACATCTCTATAGAAGCTTTCTTCCTTCATTTACACAGCACGCTGGTCTAGAGTTAACATATGAGTGTCTAGGGGGCACTCACAGGGTATCACTTAGCCAGTGGTAGCTCTTTAGGTCATGAAACAATCAATTTTGTATTCCAATGATTATATATGTTATGTGACATTTCCCAGCTTTCCATGACCCCTCATACATAAGCTCCAAGTTTTTTTTTACTATAAATTACCTAGATGCCAGGTACATCATACTGAAAGTATTCCATAGACAAGGCCTTCTTTTATCTTTCTGTTAGTATTTATCACCGAAAGAGGATTTGGCTTATTTCTTTACTTTTCTTTCCTTAGGTGAGGAAGTTTGGATTAGAAATCAGCTGCTAACACTTTCCTTCATTAGGGTGTGTGCATAGGCTCTTTGGAGATTGAGGGGATTGGGAATAGGAAGGTACCACGAGCTTCTGAGAAACTTTTAAAGTTCTAATAATTATGAGAATTACTTGCTATTAGAAAGTTGCATTGATTATCCATATTTTCTTTGTATATGCTTTCCTAGAAGAGGTATATTTTTCTATATTGTACAAGTTTATGCTACTAACCATTTCTTGAACTTGGTACTTTCTGACTGTATAAAAATAACAATCTAGACATTCATTGTTATAATACCTATGAGGTGGACATTATAATACCTTCCATTTAGGATTATCTAAGGAATTAGAGATAATATAACAAAAACAGAACAATACTGACACATGTCAGGCGTGACTATTATTATAATTACTATATCACATTTTCCAATATCTGTGAGGAATCTTGTTTAAAAATATGTAATGGTATAGTCAAGTTAACTTTAAGAAGTTATTGCCTAAAAGTTATCCTCGCCAAAGTTATTGTCTTAAAAAAATCACAGTCAACACTGAAAACTAAATCAGTACAACATTAGAATTGGCAGATCAGAGGAGGAAAATATTCAGTATAGAGACTGTATTCAGTGGGTTGTAAATGTAGGGGTTATACTCATTTACTCAAGTTTTAGAAATAGTGGCCTACTTTCTGCATAATAGAAGCTAAAAAGTATTTTGATCTGGTAGAAAATATGACTAGAATAGTATCTTTGTCGATCTTGAGGATCAGATTGAGTAGATTTTGAAAAATAAAAAAAGTCAGTAAAAGATTTTGGTGTAAAATGGTATAGGTGGCCACTAATGTGAGATCAGTAATACACTCTGTTAGTATAGAACTTAAAGGTTAGAACCTGAGGCTCATATTTCTTTTCAGAGGCTGCGTTTTTTATCAGTAATTATAAAGTATTTATGGCTATAGGTCTCAGCCCTGGATGTACATTGTGGAAGCTTTTAAAAATATATCTAGATCTCCAAACCAATTATGTCAGAGTCTCTGAAAGTGGAACCTGGGCTTGATAATTTTTAAATACAACCCAAGTGATTATAATGAGTCATGCTTGAGAACCAATGATGTAGTGGCAAGTTAACTGACAAATACTCTGGTATTTCTGAACTTAACCAGATAATACTGAAAGTTTTATTTCATTACTGTATGTAGGAGAAATGGAGTTTCAAACTACAGCTCCAATATTTGAAAAACATCAATTTAAGAAATATAGAAACATAAGTTGGGCTGGGGAATCTACAATCTGCAGACCTTGTGTTATTTTCTATTTCTACTTCAAAGATATTCTCTATTTCATGAGTTGTACTGGAAGCTATGTGGTTATCGTCTAGGAAAATTTTGAGCAAAGTTGTTTTCTAAAACTTTTTAAAATTTTCAATTCTTCAAACTTTGTAAGTTGTTAGGCTATACTAGCAAGAATGCAAAGATGCTCCCTAATGGAAATACTATCCACTATGAGTCCATGGTACCTAGGGCTCTAAATTTATATACACTGACCACACATATTACATCTACCAAGGCACATATTTTTTGAGAATGACAATCACAATCATGATTATCATACTCTAAGCAGCAGAAATAGTAAGCTAAAACTAAAGAAGGAAAAGTAGAAATCATTAATAAGCTTTAAAATGCTATGAGAATAAACAATCTGAGAGATGACTGAGAAAGGAGAATTTTCTTCAAAAAGTTGACGGTCCTCAAAATGTAATTTTTTGAAAGCAAATTATTGTTATCATTTGAATTATAATGTAGTTTTAGTAAAATTGGATTGATGGAGACAATTATTTTAGTCTAAAAGTTGAGGAAATTGATTAATTTCATGCTAACCAGAGAAAATATTAGCTGGTAAAGGCAACACAAGTTAGAATCTTGCACCTATACTCAAATATGTATAGTTTAAAATCTGAGAAGCTCTGTAATGGGCTCTCCTGAGTTTGTAATTTTCATATTACTGCAGATGTCTTCAAAACATTTAAAATATTTGGAATCATTTAAAATCATATTGATAGAAATATATTACCATATATAATACACAGAGTAAGACACTAATATTCACAAGCCTAATATTGATGCAACTATTGATGGAAGAAATTCAATAAATTGAGATTTAGTGTATTGCAAATCTATGTCCTTTCATGATGAAGATTTGCTTCTGAAAAATGTTTTTCTGACTGCATTTTCTAAGGATTTATTTCTACTTGTAACTTTTTTTACAAGTTGATCTCCAAAGATGACTAACACTTTCCTATATGTTAAAAATTTGCATTAAGAAAGCATGAAGATTTGAGAATATACTAATAAAGTTGAATATAAAAATCATAGGAGGAGCATAATTTTATAATTCCTATAGGTAGGCCATATATCGCTTAACAAAAGATAACATTTTAGGAAAAACATTAGATGCATTTGGAGGGTAAAAGCAACAAAAATTTATCTTTATTATCTTTATTCCCTTATGGAAAAGGGAATTTTTTTTTAAAACAGAAGATACTGGAAGTTTACAGAACTAAATGTAATATGAGAATTAAGGCTACAAAACAATCAGGAGAGAGATAAGAATATGGCAGCAGAGTAGCCAGACCCTAGGCTCACCACGCCCACAAAGCCAACTAGAGAACTATCAAATCATCCTAAATACCTGGAAAATCACCTGAAAACTGAAGAATGTTCTCTTCATAACCAAAGGGAGAGAAGAAGGCACATCGAAGAAGGTAGGAAGTGCAGAGACATGGTTTAGGGGAGAAAGGGATCCTGGCTGCTGTGGAGGGTAAGGAGTCATAGATATGGAGAAGGGAGGGAGGGAGAGAGGGAGAAGAAGAGAGGGAGAGAGGGAGAAGAAGAGAGAGAGAAACACATAGGGAATGCATAAGGAGAATATTCTCCCATAGCCACTGGCTTGGAAAACAATGGGGTGAATTTTGTGTGTTCTTGCAACACAGGAGCCTTAAATTTTAAAGGTCAGCAGGTTTGCTTGGTTGGGATACAATCTGAAGGACACTGCTCTATGGACATATAGTGTGGAAACAGTGATCTGAAGAATTCCTGGGCCACACAGTGGGGAGATTTGTCCCCGAGAAGCCACATTCACAGACACGTCTCTCCAGGAACCATGGAGCTGGCCAGAGCCATTTTCCTCCCCTTCCCCTCAGTATAAACACAGAGCTACCGCACAGAGGCAGAGCGTCCCAGATGTGAGCTAACCAACTTGCCTACACTGAGCACCACCCCTGTGCTTTAGTGGAAGTGCCATTCTCAGTCACCCTTGCCTCAAATCCAGGGAAGTGGGCCCCTACACCAGAAGACCAACACAAACCCCTGTCCACGCCAGATCTCCTGACCAGACTTTCCCAGCGCCTCAGTTCCATTGGAGGTGGAGACAGGTCTCAATTCACAAGCAAACCAGAGCATACCTAGTTGTAACTCACAACATTCAGACCAGAGACAAAACATGCCCACAGCAGGCTGGGAGAGACTCTGCAGACAACTGGCATCAAGGATAGAGCAGCCAGAACAGAGAATACTCCCACACACTGGAAAAAATGTCTGAAGTGTCAGGTGCTGAGCAATACATGACGTCTTCTATAAAATGCCATTACTCTCAGGAGTAGAAGACATGATTGGCTTTTGTAACACAGAGGAGAAAGCAAAACAGACAAATGAGAAGACAGAGGGATTTATCCCAAATGAAAGAACAAAATATGGCTATGGCCAGAGATCTAAGCAGAACAGATATAAGTAACATGCCTGAGAGAGAATTTAAAATATTTTAATGTTTTGTTTATTTTTGAGACAGAGAAAGAGTATGAGCAGGGAAGGGGCAGAGAGAGAAGGAGACACGGAATCTGAAACAGGACCCAGGCTGTGTGTTGTCAGCACAGGGCCCAACACAGGGCTTGAACTCATGAACTGTGAGATCAGATCGTGACCTGAGCCATAGTTGGACGCTTAACCAACTGAGCCACCCAGATGCCTCAGGCCTGATACAGAATTTAAGGTAATGATCATACAAATACTAACTGGGCTTGAGAAAAGTATGGAAGACATCAGTGAGACCCTTCTTCTAGAGATAAAAGAGTTAAAAATTAATCAAATATGAAGTGTGCAATAAATTAGACTGGAAACGAGCATGTGCAAATGAATAGCAGGCTGGAAGAAAGAAGCAGAAAAATGAGTTAATGGCCTAGAGGACAAAGTATTGGGGTGAAGCTGAATAAAAGATAGAAAGAATTATGCAAAATGATAATAGAGAACTCCATTGAATATAATAATATTCATATTATATATCTCCCGGAAGAAGAGAGAAAAGGGGGCAGAACATTTATTTGAAGAAAAAATGGCTAAAATCTTCTCTATTCTAGGGGAAAGAAGCAGACATTTAGATCTAGGAGGCACAGAGAACTTTCATCAGAGTCAGCAAAAGCAGGCCCACACCAAGATGTTTTATAATTACTTTAGCAAAGTATAGTGCTAAATAAAAAGTCCTAAAAGCAAGAAGACAAAAAAAGTCATTAACTTATAAGAGAAAACCCATAAGGTTTTAAGGAGATTTTTAAACAGAAACTTGGGAAGCCAGAAGGGAGTGGCATGATACATTCAAAGTGCTGAAAAATCCCAAGAATACTCTGTCCATCAAGGCTTGTGACTCAGAATAGATGAAGAGATAGTTTCCCAGACAAAAACCAAAGGAGTCATAACCACTAAACTGGCCCTATAAGAAATTTTTATGGGGACTCTGAGTGGAAAGGAGAGGCCAAAAGTGACAGTGTAAAGTCAAGAAATACAAAGGGGCAAAAGTGAGTAATTCTGTAAAAAATAGTCAAATAACTCACAAAAAAGGAAGCAAAATATAATAACATATTACTAAAATGTAGAGAGGAAAAGAAAAGAATGGGTCAAACTTAAATGACCATCATCTTAATATGCAGAAGAGATTATATACAAACCCAATGATAACCATATATCAAAAAAGACTAATAAACATGCAAAGAATAAAGAGAAAGAAATACAAATATATCAGTAAAGAAAATAAGCAAAACATGAAAGACAGACAAGAAAGGATCAGAGAAAAATCTCTAAAAACAACCATAAATCAAGTAACAAAATGTCAGTAAGTACATATCTACCAGTACCTGGCATTTAATGCACTAAATGCTTTATTAAAAGACATAGGATATCAGAATGGATTAAAAAAAAAAAAAGCAAGACCCAAGTCTATGATGCTTACAAGAGACTCTTTTCAGACTGAAAGATACTTGCAGATGGAAAATATTTATCATGCAAACGACTGTTAAGGAAAACCAGAGTAGCAATAATTATAGTGTACCAACTAAACTTTTAAAAAATACTGTAACAAGAGAAAAGAAGGACACAGTTTAATAATAAAAGGGATGATCCAACAAGAAGATATAATAATTGTAAATATTTATGCACATGACTGGGCAGAACCCTATACATGAAATAATAACAAACATAAAGGAATAAATCAATAATAATAATACAATAATGGAAAGTTTCAAACCCCAGTTACATCAATAGACAGATCATCTAAACAGAAAATCAACACTGAAACAATGATGTTGAATGGCACACTGGAACAGATGGACTTTACAGATATATTCAGAGCATTTCACCCTAAAACCACAGAATACACATTAGTTTCAAGTGCACATAGAACATTCTCTTGAACAGATCACATATTAGCTCACAAAATAGGCCTTAACAACCATAAGATCAGGGTCATGCCATACACCTTTTCTGACCACAACACTATGAAACTAGAAGTCAACCACAAGAAAAAAACCTAGAAAGACTACAAATAAATGGAAGTTAAATAACATGCTACTAAACAATGAATGGGTCAACTGAAATAAAGAAGAAACAAAAAAGTACACGAAAACAAATGAAAATGAAAACACAGCAATCCAAAACCTTTAGGACGCAGCAAGAGTGCCTGGGTGGCTCAGGTGGTGAGCATCTGACTTTGGCACAGGTCACCATCTCAGGGGTCATGGCATAGAGCCCTGCATCAGGCTCTGTACTAACACCTCAGAGCCTGGAGCCTGCTTCGGATTCTGTGTCTCCCTCTATCTGCACCTCCTTCGCTTGCACTCTGTGTCTCTTTTTCTCAAAAATGAAAAAAAACATTAAAAAATTGTTTTAAAAAGAAAGCAAATGAAAGTCCAGATCCAGATGGCTTCATAGATGAACTTTACCAAGCATTTAAAGAAAAATTAATACCCATTCTTCTCAAACTATTTCAAAAAGTAGAAAAGGAAAGAAAAATTCCACATTCATTCTGTAAGGCTAGCTTTACTTTGACACCAAAAACCAGATAAAAACTTTATTAAAGAAGAGAACTATAGGCCAATATCCCTGATGAACATGGATGCAAAAATTCTCTGTAGAATACTAGCAAACCAAATCCATCAAAACAGTCCTTCACCGTAATCAAGGGGGATTTATTCCCAAGGTGCAAAGGTAGTTCAATATTTGCAAATCAATCAATGTGACATAAAACATTAATTAACAAAGGATAAGAACCATATGATCATTTTAATAAATGCAGAAAAAGCATTTGACAACCTACAATATCCATTCATGATAAAAACCTTCAATAAAGTAGTGTTAGAGGGAACATAATTCAACATAATGAAAGTCAAATAAAACAAACAAACAAACAAAAAAACCACACACAGCTAATATCACCCTAAATGGATAATAAAACTGAGATGTTTTTCTCTATGATCAAGAACAAGATAGGGATGTCCACTCTCACCACTGCTATGTAACATATTTCTGGAAGTTCTAGCCTTAGCAAGCAGACAACAAAAAGTAATAAAAGACTTCCAAACTGGAAGAAGTCAAAGTTTCACTATTTGTGATGAAATGATACTCTATCTTGAAAACCTGAAACACTCCACCAAAAAATTGCTATAACTGATACACAAATTTGGTAAAGTTCCAGGATACAAGAATAATTCACAGAAATCTGTTGCATTTTTATACACCAATAATCAAGCAGCATAAAAAATTAAGGAGTCAATCCAATTTATAATTGCACAGATAATATAAGGTACCTAGGGGGTGCCTCAATGGCTCAGTTGATTAAGCGTCTGACTCAGGTCAGGATAGTCGGGATATCACGGTTCATGAGTTTGAGCCCTGCATCACACTGTGACAGCTCAGAGCCTGGAGCCTGTTTTAGATTCTGTGTCTCCCTCTCTCTGCCCCGCCCCTGCTCATGCTTTCTCTCCCTCTCTCTCTCTCCTCTCTCTCTCTCTCTAATAAATAAATATTAAAAAATAAAAACATATACCGAGGAATAAACATAACCAAAAAGGAGAAAGATTTCTACACTGAAAACTATTAAACATGGGTGAAAGAAGTTGGAGAGAACACAAAGAAATGGAAATATTCCATGCTCATGGATCAAAAGAACAATTATTGTTAAAATATCTATATACCCATAGCAATCTACACAATGAATGCATACCTATCAAAACACCACCAGTATTTTTCACAGAGCTAGAACGATCCTAAATTTGTATGGAACCACAAAGACCCCGAAAAGCCAAAGCAATCCTGAAAAAGAAAAACAAAGCCGGAGGCATCACAATTCCAGTCTTCAAGTTACATTACAAAGCTGTGTTGATCAATACAGTATGGCAATGGCACAAAAATGACACATAGATCAATAGAACAGAATAGAAAACCCAGAAATGAATGTACTTTCAACAATGCAGGAAAGAATATCCAATGGGAAAAAAGAAGTCTCTTCAACAAATGGTGTTGGGAAAACTGGACAGGTACATACAAAACATGAAACTGGGCCACTGTCTTACACCAAACACAAAAATAAATGCAAAATGTATTAAAGACCAAAATGTGAAACTTAAGACCAGAAAAATCCCACATGAGAACACAGGCAGTAAGGGCTTTGACATTTGCAGCTGCAACTTCTCTTTAGATTTATCTCCTGTGGCAAGGGAGACAAAAAGGAAAAATAAACTATCAGGGCTTCATTAACATAAAAAGCTTCTGTACAGAGAAGGAAACAATCAACAAAACTAAAAGGCAGCCTTCATAATGAGAGAAGATATTTGCAAATGACATATCTGATAAAGGTTTAGTATCCAAAATATATAAAGAACTTATAAGACTCAACTCCCCAAAATGAATCATCCAATTAAAAAAGGGACAGAACACACAAATAGACCTTTTTCCAACAAAACATACAGATGGTCAACAGACACATGAAAAGATGCCCAACATCACTCATCACTGGGGAAATACAAATAAAAACCGCAGTGAGATATCTCCTCACACCTCTTAGAATGGCTAAAAGCGACAGGAACCAACAGGTTCTTGACCAGGATGTGGAGAAAAAGGCACTTGCTTGCACTGTTGGTGGGAATGCAAACTGGTGTAGCCACTGGAAAACAGTGTGGAGGTTCCTCAAAAAGTTAAAAACAGAACTACCCAATGCCCAGCCAATGCACTACTAGGTATTTACCCAAAGAATACAAAAGTGCTAATTCAGAGGGATACACGGACCCCGATATGTATAGCAGCATTATCTACAATAGCCAAATTATGCAAACAGCCCATGTCCATAAACTGATGAAAGAATAAAAGTGTGTGTGTGTGTGTGTGTGTGTGTGTGTGTGTTAGCCCTAAAAAAGCATGGAATTATTCTGTTTGAAATGACATGGATGGAGCCTCAGAGCATTATGCTAAGCAAAATAAGTCAGTCACAGAAATGCAAATAGCATATGACTTCACTCATATGTGTAATTTAAGAAACAAAACAAATGAACAAAGGGAAGAGAGAGAGAGAGAGAGGGAGAGAGAGAGAGAGAGATATCAGGATCAAGAGATGGAAGCAAACCAAGAAACAGACTCTTAGACTTAACTGTAGGGAGCAAACTGATGGTCATGGTCACCAGAGGTGAGGTGGGTGGAGGGATGGGTGAAAATGGGTAGTGGGGAGAGGACACTTCGTGTTGTGTTGTGCACCAGGAGATGTATGGAAGCGTTGAATCACTATATTGTACACCTGAAACTAATATTACACTGTATGTTAACTAACTGGAATTTAAATAAAAGTGTAAAATAAGATAACATAAAAAATAAAAATAAAATCCAACAGGCAGCACATGGTAAAGGCAGTAGAAGTACCATAAAATTCTTAAGCAAGAGCATCTAAAAATAATGGTGTCGGTTGCATCTGCAACAATTTTTAAGCTCAAGATTTGAATTCTTAGTGGAGTTTTCACCCAGGGAACATTATGTACTTGTCCCTTGGTTTGCCCAGTGGGGACTGGATTAGAGATTTCTCTAAACAGAATGTGGGGTAATGTTATAAATGGATGCTGCACATCCGGAAAAAAGCATATCTTCTCCATTGAAAATAAAATAAAATTTGGCTATACTAGAAATTGCAAATCTGAAAGTTTTTCTTAAGATCCAGCTTACTCAAAGAGTACAGCAATAGGCTTTTTTTCATGTATGTATGTATTTTTAAATTATCTTTAAAATTAAAAGGAAATTGGAGTACCTGGGTGGCTCAGTCAGTTGAGCTTCTGACTTCAGCTCAGGTCATGATCTCACGGTTTCTGAGTTCAAGCCCTGCATAGGGCTCTGTCCTGACAGCTCAGACCCTGGAGCCTGCTTCAGATTCTGTGTCTTTCTCTCCCTTTCTGTTCCTCCCCCACTCAGTTCTTTCTCTCTCTGTCTCTAAAAATGAATAAACATTAATTTTTTAATTAATAAAAATATTTAAAAATAAAATAAAAGGGAAAGCAATATTTTCAATGTTCTAACTAAGACCACGATGCAAAAGAATGATCCTTTCTTTCCCTCTTTCTTTCTTTCTTTTTACTATATGTCTCAAACATCATAATGTTTGTGTACTAAGAATAGCCATATGCTCATCACAGGTGAGCAGTATTAGAATTGAAACCTGGACGAAATGAGGGCTGTGTTTTCACAGAGCTCCTGATCAAGTAGGATTATAAGTATCTACTGAGCTAAGAATCCAATTATCCTAGTTTCTAAGCCCATGCTCTTTTTCAGTTGAAATATTGAGACTACATTTGATTTCCAATTTCCATTATAATGTGTCAGGTAGAACACTTGTATTTGTTTTGCAAACCATAAATGCAGTAGACAGGCCATGTGAGGATAATACAAAATGGAAATTTGGATCATTTTACTTTTGGAATATTTTATTTGGTTTTGTATTTGCAGAATTATTTCTATCCTCTTCAACTTGAGAAGCCCTTTCAAAACAGGACATTATCCCAATTCCACTGGTAATGAAAGAAAACTGTTCATCTATTGCATAGTGTAGGAAAAACATTTGCTTTTCTGTTAGAAATAATGTCAGCTATGATTTTATATGATTAAATGTTACATTATACATTTCCTTTTAAAGCAATTTTTAATTATATTTTTCTATGCAAGTTAGGCATTTTGGTTGTTTTCCCAAAAGCTGTTCTGCCCTTCTTTACTTGCTAACAGATCTCAAATGGAATTTCTACACTAAAGTTCCCAACCCAAGAGCATGAGTTGTTTTGGATTTATATCTATAACTGGGACTTTCCTAGTCCCAGTTTTCTAGTGACTGTTCTAGGGATAGGCATGTGACATAGTTCTGACCAAAGGCTCAGAGAGGATATTTGTTTAAAGCTTGTGAGCAACATTTTCTTCTCTGATAAAACAGAGGGGATTAAGAACGCTGCCCTTTTGGTGGTTAATGTCCAGTAAGATTGTAATACTTTGTGGGAAGCTGCAAAGATTCAGCTGCTTGGCCATTTACTAGCCGGATATGTCACTCCCTGAGGGGAGTTGCAAAAATAGGCAGGGGAGCGCCACTCCCTGTCAGAGGAGAAGCCAGAAGAACAAAGATCAATTGCCTACAGGCAGGGTGGTATGGGCCCTTCAGTGCTGTGCTAAAAACCTTAGTTTGGTTCCTCTTTTACTCCAGCCCTAATCCCTTAACCCTGTTTCCTAGCAACCGACCTAGGTCAGCTGCCTTGTTCTCCCACCTCGAAACCTTTATAAGATACGGTGTTTTCTGAATAAAAGAAGAAGAGGCTTGATCAGAAACTGGTGTTTCCTGAATAAAAGAAGAAGAGGCTTGATCAGAAACCGTGTGTTGTGTCCTTACTCTCTGTGCTCCCCCTTCCTGCCCTATTTCTCTCTCCCTCCCTCAGGAAGGAACCCGCAAGGATTTACCGCCCTGCTGGGGGGGGGGCGGGGGGCGGGACTGGACAAGTGCGGTCCAACATGGGGTGGTGAAGGGACACGCCAATACTTTAGTTGCTACATTGTGTTGAGGCCATGAGGAAAAGCTAGGAGACACTTCTAGAGGTGCCTCAGTCTAATTTGCTTGTAACATATGAGACAAATATCAGAGAAAATTGTGTGTTCTGTTAGCTGCTGTCAAAATAATTCTAACTGCTGTACTATATATACTCATATACCATGTATATGTACATCTACATATGTGTATACATTTGTATATATATATACATATATATATACACACATATGTATATATATGGTTAGTTTTCCATTTAACAAATGATAAATGTAGTTTATCCTAAATTATATGAGTAAAACTATATTTTATTGACAAACATTCACAAGTTATATATAGTGTCATTTGTTATTTGGATTAAATGATTTAAAATAAATTGAAAAATATCTTGGGGTTACTTCATCCAAAATGGAACAAATAACGAGAAATGGTCAGTGTATTATCATTTTTATTGTATTTGTTGAAGTAAAGAGATTTTAGGTTGGTATTTGCAATAACAACAAAGTACATATTGTGGGATGCTTTTATTTCAAATAAAATTGTAAAAATCCTACTATCTTCAGTGCTTTAAGCACATTTATAATTTTCATTTATCAGTGTTTTTGACTTACTAGAATCATTGCCATACTCACTATACTTTAAAATTATAACTCAATTAGAGAAAGAAAAAGCAAAACTAGTTATGTACACTAATACCTAATGGTGTATAAAAATTCCCAAAGGGTATTTCATCATGATAGAAACAAGCAATATCAACACAAAGCGTGAACATCCAATTCTTGACAATCTCCCCTGCACTTCAGAAAATTTGACCAAACTCTTTGCAACATACACAAAATCTTATAAAATAATTTTTTTTCTGGCTAGTGATAAACTACAGGTAAGACAATATTGTCTGCATATAATTCCTATAACTAGAAGCCAGACTACCTGAATTTGAGTTCTAATATTACTACTTCCCAGTTATTTAATTTTGTTGGGAAAGTTATTTAGTATTAGTGTACATTAGTTTCTTCATCAATAAAATGGTCAATGTAGTAAATGTAAAGAATCTTTGAAAATTTTAAAAATAATTGAATTATAATGTGAACACTTTAGTGTTTCTTAAAAATTAACTCCAGCCTTACTATTATTGTATCTTGGGGACCTTAATACTCCTAAGCTATGTTTCAAACCAAGGCAAATCTATAAATCCAAAGAAAGTAGTGGAACTAATCAGAATTATAAATGGTAATACAAATTCCTCATATTTTTCATGGTTATGACTTTTTATTTATACTGATGTGTTTCTTCTACTCATTTTAAAATATTGTAAATATCTTTTCACTTATGGCAAAAATTGAGCTATATGGGACCATCACACCTAACCTTATGAATTATTCTAGAATTTTAACAGAAATAGAGGAAAGGAAGGTTAACTATCAAGGCATGTATCTGAAGAAAAGTTAGAAATAATAACTAGGTTAACAGAAATTAACCTAAGCACTTAATTTAAAAAATGGTAGAATGAGATAGTTTTGTTAATAACAGTATTATGGAACTTAGGAAAATATGACAGTATTCAAAGGAATGTGGTGAACTGACAGTTTTTCCTTATTGGCATTAGACAGTAGCATATATCTAAGTAGACATGTTTTATAACATATTTTTGAAAATCAACTAAAATACTGTGGTTATGAGATTATATCTACTAAACCAAAGTGTTCAACCAGAATTTTTATTTAAGTGACTGGTCATTAACGGGATATGGTCTGGCTATTTAAAATTCATTTGCTAGAATTGCTAACCTTGGATTTTAACTTAGCAAGAGTAATCAATTTAGAGATGTATTAATCTTGACATTTTAAAACAGTTATATCATTATATTTGAAGTTTATTAAATCTAAATTTTACTTCTTATCGTTTTTTTGATAGATTTTTCTCACTACTGTGAGAAATAGAATAGATTTTGGCAGAGTCTTAAGCTCATTAGTGTAACTCAGTGTTATTTAGAAGCACTGATAATGATTATGCAGTCATTTGCTCTCTCCTTTTGGGTAGAATGTTACCTCTTTTCTCTTACATATATATTATAAAAATTTAGTTATACTTTTGTTATATTTTAACCAAATGACAGAAAATAATTTCAACTTCCATTTTATTTGAAATGTCATTTAAAAGTTTTAGTTATTAAAAAGTTTTAAAATTTATTTTTTACATATATATTTAAAGCATGCCTAAATATTTTATACACTTCAGGCTAGTTCCTGAGAGTCTTCAATAACCATAGCGCCATTCACATACCTTAGGGATTATATCTATTGACTTTTTTGTGAGTTGCTTACTTTAACAAACATTTTAATTCAGCATGAGTTGTTGAGCATTTACTGTATGTATTACAGAAATATAAGATAAGCATATTTTCTATTTTCATATCCCTAGGATTTAATAGGAAATTATAGTCTCTCTAGGGATGCTAGACAAGATGATAGTTGGTCAGGGGATGAGTTAGATGATAGTTGATTTAAATCATGAAGATGATTAGCTACCACAGGCAAAATTTATATGGGAGGTGGATCTTAAACAAGTTGATTACTTTTAAAGCAAATTTCAAGGTTTTGTGTGGGCCATTAATGATGAGAGATAATGTATTAACACCTGTCCCCTCTTTTCTACTATATAATTGAGATCTTCTTAAAGAGGAAAATATTTTTGTCCCTCAACATCTAGCAGAATACTT
>NC_043714.1:54443987-54497220 GCF_006229205.1 Suricata suricatta
TAAAAGGACTTAAGTATTTCAATAGACACAAAAAATAAATTTGATAATATATGACAAATTTATGTCTAACTGTTAGTAAGTTATAGAGAAAAAAGAGTTCCTTAAAAAGTTAAAAATATTTGTTAAAATTATTTAAGATAAAAAGGAACCAACATGAGAAGTATCAGACACTGTATGTTTGTTTTTAGTGTTTAGTGTTTATTTATTTTTGAAAGAAAGAGGGAGAAGAGAGAAAGAGAGACAGCACAACAACAGGGGAGGGGCAGAGAGAGAGGGAGACATAGAATCCAAATCACATCACTCTTCTGGCTCTGAGTTGTCAGGATGGAGCCCAACACAAGGATTGAACTCACAAATCCTGAGATGGTGACCTGAGCTGAAGCTGGATGCTTAACCGACTGAGCCACCAAGGCACCCCAGAAACATTTTTCTTTTAAAATCAGAGGCAATACAAATTTCATATCCTTATTACTATTTTATTTAACATCCATTTGAGGTCCTAGGCAGCACAATATGATAAAAAAAGAAATTAGAGATTAAAAATTATAAAATGGAAAAACATTATTGCTGTGAAGATGATGTATGTTTCTATGCAAATATTTGCATATGAGACCAAATTATTGGAGAAATATTAGAGGTTTACTAAACAAATTATTGAAAAAGTTAGATAAACTTATGAGGGTAACTGTGTATGATGAATATAAACAAATCAAGTGTTTTTCACTACACCAATGACAAATATGTAGAAAAGATAACTTGTGAAGAAACAATGGACAATAGAATGCAAGATCTCACAATGAACACAATTGATAAGATCTTTACAGAAAAAAATCATAAACCTTTGTTAAATAAATTGAAAAAGCTAAAATAAATGGAGATAGAAAAGCTGTATTCCAGAAAGACTTCTGATCTTTCCAATTTATAGATTCAGCAAAATTCTAGTCATTATACCAATTTGTGTTTTATGACCCTTGTTGATTGTAAAATTTATATGGTAGACTTAAATCCAGGAAAAACACTAATTCTGAAGAATTCCAACACCATCCCTAATTAAAATGCTTATGTAATGTTTAGAAATGTTTTTTTCAACCTCTTTTTTTTCCCCTTTCTGTTTCTTATTTATTTTTGAGAGACAGAGAGAGACGGCATGAACAGGGGAGGATCAGAGATGAGAGGGAGACACAGAATCTGAAACAGGCTCCAGGCTCTGAGCTGTCAGCACAGAGCCCGATGCGGGGCTCAAACCCACGAACATGAGATTATGACCTGAGCTGAAGTCAGATGCTTAACCGACTGAGCCACCCAAGCACCCCTAGAAATGTTTAAGAAAGCCTTCTGTATCCCAAGGATTAAAATACATTTTTTATGCAGTATATAGTATTTTACTATTTAAAATTAATAACTGTGATAATTTTAAAATCAAAGATGTTTACTCTTTAAAACAATTAGTAACCAGGTAAATGCAAATCAAGCAAAGAAAAGACACTATTTTATGTTCATTAGTTTGTCATTGCATCAAAAAGTTGAACATTCACATATCCTGTGACTCACCAGTTACCAACCTAGGTATATAACCAAGGGACATTTTTGCATCTGAAGCTTGGGAGCTATGCACCAGAATATTAAAAAAGTATGCTATAAACAATAGCATACAAAGAAAGGAGGAAATAATCCAAATGTCCCATGGCAAGAGAATGGTTGATTAAACTAGGATGCTAATACAAGAGTATAAATTAAAGATCTTCAGTGCTGTTTACTAATCCATGAATCTGAAAAACACAATAAAGGGAATAGGCCACCTAAAAGTAAAGGCTTAATGATATGTTACTTAATAACTAAAAGAAAAAAATTAAATATGAATTTATTTATGAAAGATAAACAACAAAGATAATAATATTTGCAAAGGAGAGTAAGAAAATAATAATAAAAGATTGAGGGGCAGGGTTAATTTGGGTGAGGGAGGCAGGATCATGGGAGCAGGGAGGATCGAATGTCTGCATGAAAATTATATTCAAGGTCTTAGTGCCTGGAGAGGGTGCTGGTTTCATTGCTTTATTATGAAGAAGGAGAAAAAGAAGGAGGAGAAGGAGAGAGGAAGGATAAATTAATTAATTTTAAAAGGCCACATGTGTACTGATGATAAAAATACATCATACTTGTATGATCATGATCACTCTTTTTGTTGAGTGTGATATATATTACACATATATTCAAGTCTTTAAGAAACTTCTCTTGAGTGTTTGACTTGCTTGCAAAGAAATGTTGAAATATTTTACAATTTTTCAAAGGAACAGAGAGAACATTTTACTCCTTTGAGTGAATATTTAATAACAGTCTGTACTGTAAGCCAGACACCATGCTAGGTACTGAGGACAATGCTGTGAATAGTGTAAACATGGTCTTTGCCATTATGAAAATGGTTTCCATACCTTTCCTCCCTCTCCCTGATACCTTTTAAAATATATTACAGAGAACGCAGAGATCATTTTAATTTTCCAGTTGAGACTTGTGATATTCAAGTTACCCAAGGTGATGGAGGCCTCTCACGGGCTTAGAAAAATCCTCTAAATAATGTAGCACCATTTTAATATTATCCCCCCAAATTTGAATAAATAGTTTTAGGAATGGAATGCAATCTATTTTAGTAATAGCAATTAATTTTTAATGTAATTCACTTTCCACCAGATTTGGTAGACTCCATCTGTGTTCTAGTGAAATTTGAACTTTGGCACATTTTATATCAAACTATTCTTAGTGAATAGCTACAAACATTCACAAGTGCTCTTGTCTAATGGGATATTATCATTTTTACATTCATGTGGTCTATAGTTTATAAAAACCAAAAATAGGATCATACAGTGTACTCTTTTGTATATTATACATACAGATTGCTATTTACTTTTTTCTTTATATTTGTATCTCAGACAGTTGAGAAATACTGTTCTTTGTGGATATGTTTGTGGGAGGTTCCTGGAGAGACAAGGAGCCAGATGCAATGACGTTTCCAGAGGCTTCCAGCCCCTAATGGAAACAGGGACGTTCCCAAACCCTGGGAACGTGACCACGCTCCTTCCTTAATGGAAGCATGAACGGTCCCAGAGAGGCCCCAGAAAGGTCCCAGAAAGACTGGCCACCGTGAAAAGGGGTGGTCCCAGGGAGGCTGGGCATTGTAGACATCCCCAAAAGAAGTGGAGACAGACCAAGAGCTGAGGGCTAATGGCAAACTTTATTAGGAACAGCATCTTATTTTATACCCTCCTTGCAAGCCTGGAGAGCATGGTAAACATTTAGTCATCAGTAAATGTTTAACTAGAAAAATAGAGACAGTCACAGAGCGGGCAGAGCAGGAGCAGCTTGCAACTGTGGGTGGGTATGTCTTGTAGCTTCTTGTCACTCTTGGCTGATGACCAGGAAGACTCTGTCCTGCATGTCCTCCTGGAACTTCATCAAGTCCCTTGTTCCCATTGTTCTGGGAGTAGAAGTCTGATAAGGATGTTTCATATACAAGGACAGTGTTTGGGAACTAAGGTCCAATGTCCTATTTCCCAGTGTGTGTGTGTGTGTGTGTGTGTGTGTGTGTGCAAGTTAATCAATAGCCCAATTTCTTTCTTTTCCCAGAATTATTTTGCAAAAAATAATCAACATACTGTGGTCAATGCTAATGTAGGATTTGTCAATGTCTGATAGGACTGGGATGTTTTCTTTGTTTTTCTGACTCAAATCTCAGAACTTTGCACTATTTTCAGGTCTGCGTTACTGCATTCAGCCCATAAAGAAATTCAATAAAATGACATACAACTAAAAGGTCAATGTAGTCTCAGATTTCCTGCATGCTAATGGTAAAAAATTTCTCCCGTCAGTCTCCTATAGGAAAATAATTAGAACCCCTTTCACCTTTGTTTTTTTTTTGCTGCAAAAACAGCTGTTCCATTAGTTGTTTTTTGTTTGTTTGTTTGTTTTGCTGCAAAAACAGCTTAGATTCGAACATTTTACATTTTTTTTATTTACAAAATTAACAGGAAACAGATTCTTCATTTGACTCCTCGTGATCTTTCATTAGGAAATAACTGTGTTAATCTCAGATGCTGTCAAAAGTCTTGGCATCTGATTTTTAGTCAGGTCCTGGCATTTCGTTTATATTACATGAATCCAAAAACCACTTAGACTGATTAGCACAGGACTTTTGATGTGCTATGTAGTGAAGAGTTACTTTTTTTTCATTGATTCATAATTATTTTAAAAGGAACTTATTTGGATGATATATGTAGATATCTCAGTTTTCATATGTTGCCAACTCTAAGAATTTTTGTTAAGAAAATCTTTCCTAACAGCTATTTACGTTGCCTGGGGCTACCCAACTGTCTGTTAAGTGATGTTCCTAGTATTAACAACTATCTTAAGGCCTCCAGTATTTTCCCATTATCTTTTTATCTTGTGTCTAAATTATTTTAGATTTCGTTTATAGCCTCTCTCTTTAAATAAAGAAAACATAGAAAATTAGTTCCAGTGATGGAAGTCTTTGCCTGTGTTGTTACCCTCTTCCAGTGGTAGTTACCTCAATATACCATGTTTTCAAATTTCTTAATATTGTGTTAAGTAAATGAATAAGTGAGATTTCCAGTGTGGCATGATAGTATATCAACATAGTAAATTATACTGTCTTACTGGTATTGTCCAACTGATGTCTATCTAGCTCCCTCTCTATGTATACGCATGACATGTCTACAGATAGATGATAGATACATAGACACACAAATAGGTGCATAGATATGTTGTATTGATTGTCAGGTTTTCAAAAAGACTCATTTTTTTTTCAACTTTGGCCTCCTCAGTCTAAAAAGGATGTTTTGTGCTGTGGAGGCTGTATTTTAAAACTACATAATAACATTTCAAACCAAGCATTTGCTTTAAGAATATATTGGCTGAATCAATGAGTTTGGTGATAAGCCTAGAAGAGGTAGAGACGTTCTGCCCAAGGAGATGTAAAAAGGGGGTTTAGGGAGCACCTGGTGGCTTTGGCTCAGGTCATGATCTCGGGGTTCCTGCGTTCCAGCCCCAAATCAGACTCTCTGCTCTCAGCACAGAGCCTGGTTCTGATCCACTCTTCCTCTCTCCCTGCCTCTCCCTGGCTTGTGCTCTCTTTTTCTCAGAAATAAATAAACATTTTTTAAAAGAGGGTGTTTGGGTTGTGGGCAGCAAGGACACGTTTTGCAGGTATGTAAGCACTATGACCTGGCCCCTGCGGCAGGACGTCCAACAGGATGGCAGTGGATCCCTGGATTAAACACTAATAGCAGTTGCTCTTTGGCAGTTTAGCACGATGGACCCAGAGCTGCCCTTCTCAAGTGTTCTAGGCATCTCATAAAGCACCATATCCTCGACTTGTATAACCTTAAGCAGCAGGAAGGGCCATTCCACTTGATGAAGTACTTCTGCATCCTCTCTTGTAAGGTAATGCTGAGCCAACATTTATCAACTTTAGAATCTACACAATAACATAAAGCTTCTAAAATCTTAAATGCTGTGCAGCATATTCTCACTATCACACAAAACTCTGCCTGACATCCTGGCATCAGAGCAAGATTAGGAAGACCATAGTTGAGCTGTCATCATATAGCAGCCATGATCTATATTGTAACAGCTGAATCATAGGCTTGATTTATCATTTTCATGCACATTCATCAAGAAGGATCATAAAGCCTGCCTCACCATCCATTAGTGTCTATTTTACTTCTAAAATCATTATTTTTTTTCTAGATGACAAATCTTAGATCAGATTCTTTCTGTAATTAAGAAATGTTGAGACACTTTGGTGGCTTAATCAGTTATGCATCTGACTTCACTCAGGTCATAATCTCTTAGTTGGCGGGTTCGAGCCCCACATTGGGCTCTGTGTAGACAGCTCGGAGCCTGGAGCCTGCTTTGGATTCTGTGTCTCCCTTTCTCTCTGCCCCTCCCCTGCTTACTCTCTTCTCTATCTCTCTATCTCTATCTCTCTCAAAAATAAATAAGCACTAAAATTTTTTAATGTGAAGGGAAAGGATACTTACATACAAAGATACATGTAGTAAAATAAGGAAAATTTACTTTATGATACTTAGAAACTATCCATTCTTAGATCAGAATTATTAAGCATCTATATATATATCTGTGTGTTTAAATTTCGTATTTATTAAAGAAAACACAAAGGCTTATATAAGATACTATAAATGAAAATAGATTAGGGAGAACATTTTGTAGACAGGTCATTGTATGCCATGTTTCTACTCTAAATAGTCAACTTTCCATTCATTCATTCAACTGTTGATCATTGAGTATCTGTTTAATAGGCACTTTATCCCACGGTTGAATACTTACTTAGTGTCTAATAGTAGAGAAATTCAAGATTCATTTATTGGACAACAAACTGCTTGAAATAAGGAAGAAAGAAGAAAACACAGAGATTCTGTCCTCGTGAGGCTTATTTTTAACAGCTTATACTGATAGTGGCCATTTAGCTTCTATCTTGCTTTATTCGCATTGCATTTGGCTTGTGGCCACAAAATTGCTTCCTGGTGATGACTGAGCCAAATGATGGGAAGAACCAGGAGAGTCTGGAACACCTTGGTGTTGTAGGTCAGAAATAAGTGAGCTTTTTTGGCTGCAGAATGGCCTCTGGGATTTGGGGAGCAATAGAGAGATTATCATGCTTCCTTTTAGCACCTGGCTTTGGGGCAAGGAATTGGCATCTTGACAAAGGCTATAAGAGCCCACGGCACAGGCAGAGCTATTTGAAAACTAGCACAGAAAGTGCCCTGTCAACAAGGACAGTGATGGTGAAAGACATGGTGTTGGGAGAGGTGGAGAAGGAAACAAAGCCAGCTTTGTTCTGGTTTCTGACTTGGGAGACCACCTGAAAGAGGTACGTAGCTCAGGACTGGCAGAAAAATTAACTTTCCTGTAAGGTGCCAGGCACGCATAGCCACAATGACTTCCTTGAAGGTGGTGCAGTGGCTAGACTGTGTCATGGAAGGAACAGACAACTTGGAGAGTATAGAAGTTGATGCTCATAATGCATACAGTGAAATTCTCCCTCTGGAACCTCCTGGAGACAAAAATATGAATTCAGGAACTGGGTTGCAACAGAAAGGCAGCACTTAACACATCTGCCCTTCATTTAAAAGTAGACATAATGTATATTTGCAGATCTGGAAGCAACTTTTCTAAAGTTTTCCAAAGCACCACTTTCACAAATAGGATAAATGGCTTCTTGCCTTCCTTCTTTCCTAGTCTTTTGAATGTTTAAAGTTTCTGCACACTCTAGTTCAAAGAAGAATCCTACAAGTGCCTCAGTGGTAGAACTAGGACTTGCTACCTTCTAGCTCCTTCATGTAGTCATTCTCTAACACATGGGCTCTGTTCTTGTACTTCCCATTTTCAGTGAAAAATCATGGGATGGCATCATTCCTTGCCAGTATTCTTTCTATTTCTTCCCTATATTTCTGGACCAATACTACTTCATAAGGCCCATATTTCATAAGAGCATATTTTTATTTTCACTTGGCTTGAAAATAACTGAATGCTTTATGGCTTAGCAGCATTGGCTTTGGAATGTCATTTCTTATTTATTAAGAAAAAAGAAGAGGACAGGGCACAGCTTTATCCCTAGTTCTCTATCATCCTCTTGGATTCCTGGTAACCCTCCTTCCCCACCACCAGGGCTTTTGTTCTCACACTCTCTGGAGGGAGGCATAGCAGTAACTCACAGCCAGAGGGAGGCTTTGACTATCGCAAAGGCCAGCGCTTTAGTATACAGCTACATAATGGGAATCAAACAGTCCATTATATTCAAAATTTCTGTGTTCTACTTTCCACCGATCTGTTTGTTCTGTGTTCTAAACAACTCTTTGGGATATAGTCTTCACTCGGGTGAGCATTGTGTAATATACCTAAACAAACAAACGATTTCTTGAAGATCTGTAGTTTGGCTGTCTGTTTTTTAAATCACTTTTCCCAGCTTACAGTTGCCTATTTCAGTTCACCAGACAGCAGGTGTTTGGATAATCTGCTGCCATTTAGTCTCAGCACATGTTCTGCCCAGCTGAGTCGTTTTTCAGCAGGCACTCCTTCTAAGCATTAGTCAGATCTTTCCTGGGTCAGCTATCAAATAACAAAGTCAACTATGAACTCCCAGAGCCTTCTGTCAACCAGGCCACAATGTGATATCTCTGAGGACTTCTTTGTTATATGTCAAGTAAGAGAAAAATGAGAGATGCACATTGAGACCTCAACTCCAGATTAATCCACCCTGTAGATATTTGATGTTTCTCTTTGTCAGTTACTGAACAAAGTGAATATTAATAGAAATGATGTTGAAACTGTATTTTTCATGTGGCTAATCAAACAGTCACCTCTCAGCAGGAAAATTCAAAACAAATGTAGCTGTGTGAGACAAGACAGGAAAGGAAGAAAAAACAATATAACAAGGAAAATGTTACACTATGATAGAAATTATATCAAATGCAATCCACATAGAAATATTAACTTTTTAAGAGTTATTCTGAGAATTGACCATCAGTAGAGACCTCCATAGGCATGATTTTCCTGTGTGAATAAGTCAGATATGTGTTTGTATTAGAAAAAGAGAACAGTGGGAATTACTAAGAGGAGAGGGAGATAAAGTGGATAACATAAAAGAAGAAATATTTCTCAAGGTCAGCCTTAGGAGAAATAAAACTGAGTCAAAACAAGAAAGCAGAGTCAAAATCTCCAGGGCTTCAAGATTTTCTTGTCTGTTAGCAAAAGAACTAATATGAGTGGTAACATATTTTGCAGGATTAGGATTTCTACACAGAATTTTGGTGTATCAGTTGATTACACCTAGAATTATTTTAAAAGATTTCGATCAAACTTAAAGGACATTGTGGAGGGTGTTACATTCTATTTTTCCATCTATAGAGAGAAATATACAATTAAAATTATCAATACATTTTTCTTAAAAACATAAACTGAGTAATTATGATTCTCCCAAGTATCTCTCTTTCAAGTCTCCCTATCAAAAAAAAAAAATACCATGGTGTCTTTTGATTTATTAAAAACATAATGCTTGCAATGAATTTGTATATATATATTTAAATTTCTAAACATAATATAGCTGCATATAAATATCATATAAGTTGGATTTTTATATTTGGCTATTATAAAATTTGATTTTTCAGTTTTCATGTTATAACTTGGAATATTACAGTGTAATGGAAATAACAGTAGACTTGGTATTTGGAAACCTAGGTTCATATTACTATGCTGTATCGTTGGGGAAGTTTTGTGTTGAAGTATCAATTTCCCTTTTAATAAAGTGAAGTTAATACATTTTATTTCCCTAACTTTCCTTTCTTTGTGTTTTAAGAGTCAGTGCTGGGGCGCCTAAGTGGCTCAGTCAGTTAACCACCTTACTCTTGATTTTGGCTCAGATCATGATCTCATGGTTCATGAGTCTGAGTCCTGCATGGGGCTCTGGGCTGTCAGTGGAGCCTGCTTGGGATTCTATCTCCCTCTTTCTCAAATAAATAAATAAGATTTTTTTAAAAAAGAGTCAATATCAGCACAGCTTTTCCTAATCCCAGATTCCACTATAGGAAGTCAACAAGGAATGCTATTCTTTCCACCTAAGGTGTTTGGAAGAAACCATTGAATCCAATGAAACATATAAGAAGATTTAGCTGTTACTTTACTGATGCATGAATTTAAAGTTCCTAGCAGAGACCAGATATTTTATTATATTCATAGCTAGGCTTCTAAACCCACTTATTTGACTAGCAGTTGCACAGTAACTTTTCGTATTTCACAGATGCATCTGTCTCAAGGACATCTCCTGTCCAAACTGCCAGATGGTCAAACATCAGAGGCCTCTCTGTACCTGTAAAATGACTATCATTTATAAACACTCTATTTATTATGCAGGTAATTTTTACACTTTTGATTTATTTATGGTGGTATTTATTTGGTACCTGAATGCTGTGCATACATATTTTATATTGTTGATGTGACTTAACAGGTATTGTCATTCCATATAGTTTAAAAAATATAATGATCAAGTTGAAAAAGTTGGTTTTTGTCCTTTGCATCAAAGTTTTTTTAAAGCAAGTTTTCTTTTACTTTTTTTTTTTTTTAATGTTTTACTTATTTTTGATACAGAGAGAGACAGAGCATGAGAGGGGGAGGGGCAGAGAGAGAAGGAGACACAGAACGGGAAGCAGGCTCCAGGCTCTGAGCTAGCTGTCAGCACAGAGCCTGACGCGGGGCTGGGCCCATGAACATGAGATCTGACCTGAGCCGGAGTCGAAGGCCTAACCGACTGAGCCACCCAGGCGCCCCATTTGCATCAAAGTTTTCAAGTGAATATTTCATTTCATGACTTATTTGGTTGAAGTGATTAAAATGCAATAAGTTTATATTGTATTTAACAGGAGATTGTAAGTCAGACGTTTTACAATAAGGCCTGGAGTTATAGCCTCATGTATAGGATCCTTCTCTTTTGCTTATTGAAGTCATTATAGGCCTCTCTTAGACAATAGGACACACAGAGGACTATTGTGTCTCCCAGACAAAACAATGTAGACAAAGAGTTTTTAAGTTTACATTTTGAGAGAGAGAGAGAGGGGGAGAGAGAGAGAGAGAGAGAGAGAGAGAGAGAGAGAGAGAGAGAGAGAGAGAGAGAAAGTCCCAAGTAGGCTCCATACTGTCAGAGTGGATCCTGATGCAGGGCTTGAACTCACAAACCATGAGTTCATGACCTGAGCCGAAGTCAAGAGCCAGAAGCTTAACCAACGAAGCCACCCAGGTGTGCCAAGTCATATCCCTTTCTAAAGTCCCTGAAGAGGTTAAACCAATGTTGGCATGACTTTTAGGGGTTTCTATTCACTCTTTTGGTAGGCTGAGGATTGGGACCAAAACCAATTCAAAGATACACAGAAAATAGACTGACAAAAAATATTTACAACATATCTAACCCAGGATCATTATCTCTAATATCTTAGTGAAAAAATAATGGGCAAATAACAAACCAAAATAAATATGTTTAAAACCAATATATTAGAAAACATACTAAAGGATTGATGATATCCAGTATTGTATTATAAGTTCTATTCCACATGTGGTTAACATACCTTAAAATGTACAAGAAGAGTAGGTCTTGGGAAGGGAGTGAGGTAGGAAAATAATATTCATGTTACATAATGGACCCATGTTAATAATCTTCAAAAAGGATGTGTGGATTTTGTAAGTGGAGAAGTAATTATGATGATACAGATTGTGATGGTGGGATGGTAATTATAATCTAGAGATTCAGGAATTCTTCACTCAGAAATCTCTGACTTTGGCCTGGGATGGAAAAGCTTTTGTTTCACTTAACATTTTACTATTTGTCCATAAGCATTAATCACTGGCACATACATTGTCTAGGAAGGAGAGCTTGTTGAAAATGTTTCACAAAGTATTTTGGTTCCATATAAGCAGTGGAGAACATACCTTAGGAGAAATATTGAGGTTAATCAATTTGGTAAGCTTGACTTATCCCTGAAAGAATTCAATTGACTGGTTCTTTATAAGTCTGGAAGGATGTTCAAAGTAAAAACTCTTCATGAAAAATCCCTCGTTCTCTTAAACTCAAATCTGTGAGCTATTACCAGGAACTCTTAATTGATCTTACCTATGCTGAGGGAAAGTACTGATTTTTCATGATTCATGCCCTCTATGTTTGAAGTTGATTCTTATTAGGATGTTGTTATTGAATGTGAATAAACATAACTAAAAAAAAGCTGATGTGATCAGTAGTCTTTACAAGAAAGCCTTCACGCAATGATCTTTCTTTCCGTGGGTATTTGTAATCATTATTTACCATGCTGCACCATAACCATAGTTATGTTTCTTTTGAGAAACATGAAACATGAAAAAAAAATAAAAATGACTCATTTCATTTGAAATTTTGCTTGAAAAAATGTTCTCTATTACTGTCTCTTCAGGGCATTAATTGAGAGGTTTTTGTTTCAATGTGTCTATACAATTTTTTATACACTAGCTCTACACTGACCTACTTCACCTGATCACCCCGTCTCCAGGGTCTCCAGCTGTCCAGCATGTGTCTAACGGGTTCAGCCCTGAAGATTTGCATGATGCCATCATCCCTAAAATATCTCTGACATACAGGGCTGACTCTTACTATTGGTCCTGCAATATGGGATCACTTAAACTTGGTAATTTAAGCATCAGTTAAACTTCCTGAAAGTGTTGCGAAGAACACAAATTTTTTAGTTTCATAGATATATCATTTAAACAAACTGGGTAGCATACATTCCTTCACTCAATCATTTACTAAATGAAATAGTATACTTTTACTTGCCAGGCATGATGAGAGGTATCTAGAGACAGATGTAAACAGATAGACCAAGTTCTTTTTCTTATTTTAATGTTTATTTTCTGAGAGAGAAACAGAGTGTGTGTAGGAGGGGAGTGGAGCAGAGAGAGATACAGAATCTGAAGCAGGTTCCAGGTTGTGAGCTGTCAGGACAGAGCCCAATTGCGAGCTGGAACTCATGAGCTATGAGATCATGACCTGAGCAAAGTCGGACGCTTAACCAACTGAGCCACCCAGGCGCCTCTCCCCGTTCTTTGTCTAATAGAACTTATATTCTAGTTGTGATATTCTAAGAACAATGTAATGAGTAGGTGAAACATTTTAATACAAAAAATATTGTTAAGTGCTATGCTGAAAATAAAATAACTTGATGTGAGACTTTACACCAACCTTGTAAGAACATATCATTATTCCTGTTTCAGAGAAGATGAAAGTGAAGCACAAAGATAATTAGCAAGTGATTCAAAAGCAAGTAAATAATCAGTGGTAGAGCCTTAATTTGAATATATGCATCTTACTCACATTTATCTTTATTTATAATATGCCATATTGCATTCTGCTCACCATCTTTATTCTTAAAAATTCACTTTGGTGTAAAACTTAATGCCACAAACATCTTACACATCATCATCCTAATTTTCAAAATACTTGCTTTTGTTACATGTTGTTAGATGAGCCTTGAAAAATGATATTTTGCTTTATTTTCATGGAATACCATGTAGATAATTAAGAATTTTTAATCATAATAATTGGTTAGTATAATTACGTCTTCTAATGTATGCAAGATCAGTGTCTACTAAGTGTTCTACATTCACTCTTACCTTCAACCCTCACAAAAGCTCTAAATTACAACTAATTTATTATTCTCATTGACTATTAGATGAAGTTATGTCTGAGGAAGGGTCTATAAATTGCCTTCCTTCTTTCCTTGGATGATCCAAACGCTTTCCCACCTTTGAGCTTTGGAATTTACCATCTTCTTTGCCTAGAAATTTCCTTTCTCCCCTTCCCTCATCCCTCCCAAAGCCTCACCTGGTTCTCTCCTTCAAACCAGTTCAGTCTTAAATGTCATCACATAAGTCTTTTCACTTAGTAAATAGACCACTACTGTACTGATAGTCATACTCTACTGCGTTCTATTCTATAATTCTATTTTAATTCTGATAGCAGTTTTTCACTAATTTTCTCTTATTTACATCTCTTGTTTATGTCTTCCAAAGAGCACTCACCATCTGTCCTGCTTACCAAAATCTGTAGTGTCTCAAACAGTGCCTGGCATTTAGCAGGATCTGGCTTTTTTTAGATAAACAAATATATATATGTTAACTAACTACAATTATAAGATCTTAATCACCTACAGTTTAGCACATACTTTAATATTTTTTTAATGTTTTATTTATTTTTGAGACAGAGAGAGACAGAGTATGAGCAGAGAGGGGCCGAGAGAGAGGGAGACACAGAATCAGAAGCAGGCTTCAGGGTCTGAGCTGTCAGCACAGAGCCTGACGCGGGGCTTGAACCCTGGAATGTGAGATCATGACCTGAGCCGAAGTCGGAGGCTTAACGGACTGAGCCACCCAGGCGCCTCTCACACATGCTTTAATAGTCATTCAGTAAATAGAACTATAAATGGTATTGGCATAAGAAAACTAGGGATAGAATAGAAATGTTAGTTACTCTAATAAGAATTTAATCAATACCTTTGTAAGGAAAGATCATAAATTAACACTGAATCCTCACTATGCTGTATCTGTAAGTGACATGCATTAGCACTGAAATTAATAGTGTATCTATGTTATATATTAGCAGTGAAAATAATATATTTGTATATATACATATGCAATATGTAATATATAATATATAGTAACATATATTTCATTAATATATATACATACATTCTGTCAACATTAGCCTGACATTCCGGCTCACTGTCAGGAATTAGCCAATCTTCAGAGTAAGCATGGGGGTGGGGTGGAGAAAGAAAGAAAGGAAAGAGGGAAGGAAGGAATAAAGGAAGGAAGGAGGAAGGGAGGAAGAGAAAGCCACCCTAGAACTTCAGTAGTCTCCATTAGATAGATGATAGATAGATAGATAGATAGATAGATAGATCGATCAGTAATTATATCTGTACCTCTTGACTCGCTTTCATGGGATAAATTTGCATTAGATTTCCAGTGGCCTCTAGCTGATTTTATCTGCTTTTACATGAAATGCTAGAAGGGTTTGCAGAAGTATCTGCCATGATGTCTCTCAATAACCATGTGTGCTTGTTTTCATTGGAGATCTAAGAGGAACTATGCAGGTTATTTGGGAAACAGAAGACAGATCGGGCAGATCATGCTTTAAAGATTTCTTCCAGGAGAGTATTGAAAAGTAGTGAACCTTATAACTGAGGAAATAAAGAAGAAAAAAATTAGAGTATAGAGTAACAGTAAGGTGGGCAAAATTTACCTCCTAGAAAGATATTCTTTAACTTGATTTGCACTCTTCTGCTTAATCTCTTTCACTCTGATCCTTATTTTCTTCCAGACATGTCTTCAAGTTTCTGATCCACTGATGGCATATTTTTCCACTGCTAGCACTGTTATAATTTTATTCATTATTTGTATGCGTTATGTCATTTCAATAATATTTTAGGGGAGATAGAAAATAAATATATTTATTTAGTCTATCTCATTTAATTTGCCATCAAACGATGGTAAATAGCACAGAGAATAGTGATGGAAATCAGATAGCATTTCATTAAAAAACTGCATGTATTTGTGTGTGATCATCAGAGTTTTTTAACGAGGGGCTACATGGAAGAATGTTTCCGCCTTGGATGTGATGAGAATAGTAGCCAGAAATGGGAATCCCTCACACTTTCCCAGGGTGTTCATGGAAAGCATCATTCACATTGATCCAGCCAACACCAGTTTTTTTAATATAGTAAATTCATTATGTTTGCCAAGGAACTGACAAGCTACAAGGCACAATATTTTACAAAAGCTTCTATCTCTCTAGATATTTCTATATATATTTCACATATATGTATTTTAAAAATATCTGTATGTGATGGGACACATGGGTGGCTCAATTGGTTAAGAGTACAACTTTGGCTCAGCTCATGATCTCATGAATTTGAGCCCCACACGTGGCTCTCTGCTGTCAGTGCTGAGTCCACATCAGATCCTCTGTCTCCATCTCTCTGACTTTCCTATGTTCTCTCTCTCTCTCTCTCTCAAAAGTAAATAAACATTAAAAAATACCTGCATGTGAAACTGATATGAGCAAATCCGTTTACTGCATTATTGTCATAATTTGTCTTTTTCTCATTTTTTTTGTTTTACTTTACCTTTCATGTATATTTTCCTACTGCCTTAATACAAGTTTGCTATAAATATCAGACATATCTGATCTCATGTCTTTCTAGCTCCCCTTTTAGCATTCTTTTTTAAGAAATGTATTTGTCAATATTTTAGTCCTACTTTATTTTTTCTTAAATTGTAAAAATATTGACCTGATTTAATATATTCTGATGTTCCACAATAATATGAAAATTTTTAGTTTTTCTGTGTTAGGATGATATGATGAAAACATTCATCTTACACTGTCCTGTAGGTAAGGAATCTCAAAAACATAAATCTGGGAGCTTGTAAACATCCTATCTACCCTCCTGAGACAGAGCAAGAAAATGTTGTTTTCTCACATAAAAAATCTTTAGTGAAAACAAAAGAGAGGAACCCTTTTATAAAAACAAAAAGGGTTTAATACCTCTTGCAATTTGAAATTTTTTTGTTATTTATTTTGAGAGAGATAGAGAGCAAGCAGGGGAGGGACAGAGAGAGAGAGGGAGACAGAATCCCAAGCAGGCTCCTCAAGATCAGCACAGAGCCTGATGAGGGGCTCGGACTCATGAACTGTGAGATCATGACCTGCGCCAAAATCAAGAGCCAGATGCTTAACTTACTGAGCCACTCAGGCGCCCCTAAACCTCTTGCAATTTAAATACTGATCTCAAGGAAGGTATATCTCTCCAGAATTTTCACTATCTTGGCTTATGTTTTAACTCAGGTCTGAAGTTCCAGTAACATTTGCCCAGGAATATCTGACAGTACAAAATGTTATCTCTCTATAAGAATATATAGAGATATAAAACATTTTGGCGTATCAGTGTACAGCTTCACAAAAGGACGGTTTGTGTTTGTTTTTGTTCCCTGGTTTTATTTTTGTTTGTTCTTAAGTAGAGGGATACTTGGACATTTGATGGAAATGCCTAGTGAAAAGAGAGAACCTGATCATTCATGAGAGCACTTGTATAGTTGCCAGAAATAATTCCTTGAGGAGTCAAGAGTTAAGGGGCTACAGCTCACAAATGGAAGAAGAAGTGGACTAATTAAAGCAGAGGATGTTCTTTCGTCCGACACATCAAAAGAAAAGAAAAAGAGCATAGACATGAATACTGGAACCTTAGCAGATTTCATGATGAGAAAATGAGGAAGTTTCTCTATGATTGCTTATTTATTTCAATGAATTTTATTGCAATTTATCAGTTAAGTGTTGGAAGTAGGTTAAAAGTGTATGCTAGAGGCCTAGGATTAGAGGAGAGATTTAAAATCTCTATCTTAGTGGCTGAGAACCTGATTTTACTAGGAAAATATAATCGGCAGGTAATTAGAATACACTGGTAGTTTGATTTTTTTGCAGCTAAATTATTTTTAAGAACAGAGAGAATTTAAAGGTGTGCGATGGTTAATTTTGTGTGTCAACTCAGCTAAATTATCGTGCCTTTTTTGTTAAACACGTCTGGATATTGCTGTGAATGTATTTTGTAGATAAGATTAACATTTACAATTGGTTTACTTTAAGTGAAGAACGTTATACTCAATTATGTAGGCAGACCTTGTCAAATCAGGTAGAAAGCTGAGAAAAAGCAAAAGCTAGGGTTTCCTAGAGAAGAAATTCTGTGTCAAGATAGTAACATAGAAATTCTGTATGATGTCCAGTCTGTTGGCCTACCCTACAAAGTTAAAACTAGCCTGATCTAACAACTGATTGTGGGAGAAAACTTCTGTATATAAAATCTCCTATTTGTTCTGTTTTTCGATAGACTCTTGATAGATACAGAGTGCTTTCATACAGGTGATACTCAACTTCTACAGCTACGGACTCTAGGTTGAGTGAAGAGAGATGACAACAGGGGGCAGGGATGGATTGTGATAATGCAGGAAGGTCAGTGGGTTTCCCATCAGGGTAATGTTGAAGCGGTGCTGGAGTAGAACAAAAAACTTGAAGGATTTCTAAAGCATTTGCTAATGATAAACTGAGTTTCAAAGGTATTAAGAGCTTTTTAGACAAGAAAGAAAAGGAAATTGAGATGGATTGTGAGATGTAAAGTGTGATATAGGAATAATATTTTTGGTAATGGTGCATGAATTAGAAGACCTGGATTTCTGGTATTAAATGAGATAAATAAGCATACGGAGAATAAATGGAAATAATTTGAATAGAATCTTAGGTGAAGGATCAGTCTAAATTGTTTTCTCTGCATTTCACTGGAAAATATAGGGATCATAGGAACTCATGTCTCCTGAGGGTTGGCTGTTCCCAATGAAGACACAGCAACAGAAATGATAGTAATAATAATAAGGAGGAGAACAAAAAGAGCAAGAAAAGACAAAGAGCAGGTAATGTGATGCTATGTATCATGTCCAAGGCTCTTTTCAAAATATACTTCCCATATATTCCCCATTTAATCTACTCATCAAAACCATTAATTCAGTGAAATAATTATTCACAGGTTTTAGATGAGAAATAATTTCTTCAAGGTGACGTGGATAATAAAATTTTAGACAAGATTCCTATTTTTCTGCTTCTGTGTTATCTTTTATATTACATAAATAAATAAATGGCATGGTAATCTAGATGAACTTACCAGAGCTAAAGACACACAGTTTTATCATAGTAACTGGTCTAACCCGAGCTCACTTCCAATGTTAGAGAGCTAGGAGTCCGTGTGTGCTGATAAGGAGTATAATCTTATGATATACCTGATAAGTGGATCCTGTCAATATGTGGACATCCTCTATTGGGTACACACTCATATATATCCTCTTATTGCATCGGTCATGGCCCTTGGAGGAAACTGACACATATAAATGGGATAATCAAAAATAATTTAATTATGGAAAAATAAAATTATTTACAAAATTGTTGGTAGAGTTTAAAGGAAACAAATAAGATGGTGACACAGACTTCCAGGCAACTGCATAGAGCGATTATAACCCAGGGTTTGAAGAAGAAAAGGAAAGGAGCTCTGGGAGAGAGACGTTCTGCAGGAGCGGAGTCTTTGGTCTAGGGAATCAGTCCGCCTGTGGCTGTGACTGTTCTCTTCTCCCACACTGCAGTCTTGGGACAGTTACTCCTGATGTTAGAATCAAATAGAAAGAGAACAGGAGAGCTCATTGATGCATTCAATCAAGATCCACCTTCCAGGAGCACAGAACAGGAAAAGAGAGTGATTTGGAAAAGCAAACAGGGAATCTCTAGCATACTGAAATTCCAACCTATATCTGCACTGCAAGTATCTATGGACAAACAAACTACATGTGATGACACCTTTAATTCCTAAAGTTGTATATTGGAGAGAGACCGGAATGTCTTGATGGATAAAACATTCTTTGACAAAACAGTGGGAACATATGTGAGCGATCCTTCTCTTTTTTAACTGTGTTATAATAATAAGTTTCATCTACCTTAAAAGTTTCATCCTCTTCAAACCACTATGTGCAAAAAAGAATATGCAAACTAAGAGAAGTTAGAGATACTCACTGGGTTTATAGTCACGAAGTGAGAGGCAAGCTGCAGGACATCTCTCTCTTCCTCTCTCTCTCTCTCTCTCTCTCTCTCTCTCTCTCTCTCTCTCTCTCTCTCTCTCTCTCTCTCTCTCTTGCAAAAGCAAGAGAATCTTAAGTAGACTCCACACACGCTAAGGAGCCTGACAGCAGGGGGCCATCCCACCACCCTGAGATCATTACCTGAGTCAAAATCGGGAGTCCGACGCTCCACCCACAGAGCCAGCCAGGTGCCCTGCCCGCCCCGCCATCTCTCTTTATCGAAGAGCCCCGATCTTTTCACGACAATATAGCTCTCACAAGCAAGCAAACAAACAAAACAATGTAGCCTTCACCAGAGCAAGTATGTGCACCTGCAGGGGTCTCTGCTTCTATGCATGTTTGGCTTCTCTCAGTGAGTTAATCTTATCTGAAATACTTCCATTTTTATCTCTACAAAAAATGTATTTCTTATCCCCTTTTTCCCTGTTTCTTCACTTTTTACAGCTTATCTTAATCTTTTTTTCCTGTATTTCTTTCTCAGACCAGAGTTTCATTTCTATTAATGATTTTCTTCTGCAAATAAACATCTTCAGGTTCAATATAACTACCAAAATAATTTTTTTAAAAAGTCTAATCTGTCTCTTCAAGTTTGTGTCTTGAGCATTTCATCAACATCTTAAGATGTTTCATAAATTTGCAACTCAATGACTTATCTCTTATCTGTCTAGCCCTTTTCAATCTGAATTATGACTGTACCATTCCACTGAAGCCACTTGCTTTGAAATAACCAGAGACTTAGGAAAATTGATTCCAAACTTTTCTTCCTCAGTATTTATTCCCCACAAACCATTTACAGAATTTTGTTCTTTAACAAAAGAATCGTTCTTGAAATCTATTCTTTTTTGTCTTCCAATGATGCCAGTGTTCTGATTTCCTTAATTCTCTCATTTCCATTTACCTGACCTCCTTGATGTGCTCTATTCCTGTTTTCATAAAAAAAAAGAATGAGTTATCCATATTCATCCTCATTAACTGCGTAGTTTTCTTAACTCTTTTCAAGCCCTCCCAACATTCCACCGTTATTTCTATCATTTAAATATTATTTAAATATCTATCATTTAAATTAGTCTTTTTAAACTGCAATTCTTCTTTAATCAACTATGAGAAAATACTATACTTCTGTTTGCCAAAGTATGTTCTCTAGACATATTTTACAGAAAGTATGCTGTAATTTTTTCTATAGCCCAGCATTCACCCTCCTATTACATAGCCATGATATATGTGACACTGTTAGGGGCATGTAGAAATCATGCAAAAGAAATCTCTTAATTCAGATCAGATATTCTAAAATTTTTTTTAGCTAGAGTTTATTACTCTACTTCTTTTTTCTTCCCTTATAAAAATCTACTAGGGGTGCCTGGGTGGCTCAGTAAGTTAAGCCTCTGACTCCTAGTTTCCTCTCAAGTCAGGATCTCACATTTCATGGTTGTGAGAAGAACCTCTTTTTTGGGCTTGAGCTGAGTATGAAACCTGCTTGGAATTCTCTGTCTCCTTCTCTCTCTGCCCGTCCCCTGCTCACTCACAAGTGCTCTCTCTCTGTCCCTGCCTCTCTCTGTCTCAAAATAAATAAATAAACTTTAAAAAATCCTACTAGTTGCAGCCATGAATTTGGCTTCCCGGAAAAGACACTGATATTTCACATGAAGTCCCAAATTTAACAAGCCCCAAACAGAATTCATAGGGACATGCCTAATAGTGGCTCCATAAAGCTCCCAGGAACCTAATTTCAAAATAATGGAGTTATCTTTATTTTTCTGGCCCCAATAGTCTCTACATCTAATCACTCAGCAAAATTGGTTAATTCTATGTTTAAAATGCTTTATGCAGTCGCTGCTCTTCCATTTTAATGGATATTAGCCCATGTTGCAGACTTCCTGTATCTCTCAAGCAAAGTTTCAAGACACTTCTATTTAGTTTTCTCACTTTCCTAAATTTCAAGTATGATGTTGTAATTTTCCCATTTAAATCCTTCACTACTAAAATTACTTCAATAGAATAATATGCATCTCTCATTCTGACATTTAAAATAAATATTCTAATGCACGACTCTAATCACTCAAGTGAGATGGAATTCATTCTTTGCACAAATATTATATTAGATTACTATTTAATACACTTCAAAGCATAAAATATTTTGATTATCCTCATTAGCTAATTCATTTATTCAAGAACATTTGGGAGTGCTCAGTATACGCCTGGCTTCATGAGACTGTATGTGGATACACAAAGATAAATAATTTGGCGTCGGGCCATTGTGCTTATATGTATGTGTGTTCTCACCATGTCACACTGGCTCTCTGATAACTCAGGGGGGTAATTTACTCAATGAAAGCCAAAAGAATTGAGGAAAGGTAAATCCCATATAACAGGATCCCTTCTATTAAATAAAATATAACATATGTAGGTGACTATGATTAAAAGCTGCATAATACTGGAAATAAGATGTTTATGCAGAACATGCATGTGTTGTGTTTACTGCTTCTGTTCTAAAGACTGACTTCCCCATTCCCACTAAGGTATGTACAGTTTGTTACCTTGTCATGTCTCCATTTTTCAACTTCCTTAATTTTCCTCAATTGGGATTTCGTGACCTGTTTATAACACAGTGGTTTAGGCTTCAAGAACTGAAATCACACAGCACAGATTTCAAACTCTGAGGCTTACAATCATTAGTCTTACTTTAAGTAAAATAAAATTTAAATCACTTTCCCATCTCAGAAATGGTGAAAAATATTTTTCTCTAAAACTTTTTATGAAAATTAGTTTAATGTGCCTGGCATGTAAGTGCTCAATAAAGTTACCAATTGTTAGAAATTAATTATCAAAACTCATGCTTTTATCTCTCAAAGAGATACTCATTTTATTTCATTAACTTTGGTATTTAAGCTGTAGTTCTGTTAGGCTACAAATTCCTTTAAGGCACTGGAGTATTTTTCTGTTAGTGCAGTAACAAATCAACACAACATTTTTGTCTAGACAACATACATTTATTATTTATCAAATAACATATTCTTATTAAATTAATATAACTGTTCTGAAAGTCAGAAGTTCAAAAGTGGTCTTACCACAGCAAAATCACAATGTTTATAGGGCCATATTCCCTATGGAGGCTCTCAGGAAAAAATCTGCCTTTTCTGGCTTTTTTTATAATAAAGGCCACCTACATTCCCTAGTTCATGACCCCTTCCTTTATCTTCAGAGCCATTGGAAGAATATTTCACAATTTTCTTCTGAACTTGATGTCCTTCTCCTATTTATAAGGAACGTTGTGACTACATTGGAACCATCTGGATCATCCAGCATAATTCTATCTCAAAAGCCTTAACTTGACCATTATCTGCAAAGTTCCTTTTACTGTGTAAAATATTCACTGATTTGGGGGCCATTATTCTGTTTACCCACAGATATCGATTTTATCTTATCTTAGTTTAGTTTCTATAGTGTTTAGTGTCCATGTTCTGCATATGAGGGTTACAATAAAGATATGCTGAATCAGTGAATCTGTAATGGTAGAATAAATAAGGAATAATAGAAAACTTAAACATACTTGAATTTCCTACTCTATGGTTGGATACTACTTAATTATTTAAGCCAGAACTTTCTGCACTCCCCGAGAGTAGCAACTAACTCATAGAAAATTTAGGTTTGTCTATTATAAGAAGGCCTGCCTACCTGCTACAAATCACCTTAAGACAGAGCTCCAACAAGAGGTGTCCTTTCAGGACAACCTTCCATCATTTGCTAACTTGACTCTCATCCATTTCTGTATTTGCTTATATCGGTAAGAATGTTTTTGGATGAATGACATGTGACAGGAGGTTTCTTTGAGGACAGTGAATGCTGAACTTTGCATCATAAGCTGCAGTACTGATGAGAATGTTTCAAGTTGTGACATTAACTTGAACAACATTTTACTTTGCAGAATGTCAGAAGATTTTCTGCATTACCTAAAAAAAAGACACTTTTATTTAAATTCATGAAGGCCTAATAGAAATAGAATGTGTTTGGTGAATGTATCAGTATAGATGCCAGTTACTTACACAGATTGTACGGTTCATCGTATGTCAGAACCTTCTTTAAGCTACAGTGAAGGAGCTTTGCATTTGAATGTTTTTATTTACAAACTGCTCAGAGCTGTTATTCAATATTAAGTATTTAAGTTTTCACCAAAGCTCAGTGGAATTTAGCTCATCCATTTAAACTTTAATCACGGCAAAGCAGTTCATAGATAATGAATTATTGCTTCAAAATAGAACCATGAAACGACATGAAAAATGTTCATATCTTGATTGAAATATGAGCATTTACAAGGTTATGTTTAATTCACTTCATGTTCGCAGCGTCAATAGTTTTCAGTGCGACGATTCTGTATTTATTTGCAGTGCAGACTCTCATACTGAAGGTTGTTGGCTCAATCAGTTCACACTGCTGCAGGCAGAAAATTCTCTATGTGACATTCTTGTCCTCTATGTGTACAGATAAGTTTCAAATTAAACAAAATTATAATCAGCCACATTTATTTATTTAAAAAAACATTCACCAAATCATGGTTATTGATTTTTATATTTTCTAACAGATTTGACTAATAAGAAATATCTTCAATGGAAGTTTTAGCAATATTCAAATTAATCTATAGGACGCCTTATTTGGAAAGTAGACAGTTTGGAAAAAATCAAATTTCTGATCACAATTTAAACTGAGAGATGTAGGTACCACAGCAAGCTTTTTTTTAAGTCAATGCCTACCCGAAAGAGAAATGTAAGTGCAAAGAATATAGTTAAACAAACCCAGAGGCTAATTCTCACTTAAATTCCCAAAACAAAAGGGAAAAAAATGTCTATTGAAAAACTGTGGAAAGTACCCTAAGGTGAGAGGCATTTTGGGGAGACTCTTTCTCATACAAGACAGGGAGAAAACCACCTTTAAATCTAACAAAAGAATTTTTTTATTCAGTTCAAATGGAACTCAATTGAGAGACCAAAACTATCATTTTTTCATATAGTCCCAGTTTAAACCTGTTGCCTCATGTAATTATTTTTTTAAATTATTTTTATTTAAAAAATTTTTTAGAGAGCTCACATGCACATGCAAGTGGGGGAGAGGGCCAGAGGGAGACAAAGAGAATCTTAAGTGGGCTCCACATTGAGCGTGGAGCCCAATTTAGGGCTTGATCCTATGATCCCGGGATCAAGCCCTGAGCTGAAATCAAGAATCAGACACTCAACCGACTGAGTCACCCATATACCCCTCAAGTAATTTTTAATAGTCCCTCCTATTACTCTCAAAAGTATCCCAGTTAGGATGATAAATTACATGATCACTTAAAACTAAGAAGCTTAATGCTTTAGATTCTAAAGGGCCTTTCACTATTGAGAAGAAATTACTCCCCAAACTAAAAAGATTGCTAGAATTTCAACAACTTTTGCTATTCTATTGGAATAAAAGTCATGTAGTGTGAAGACATATCTTTGAGAGCTGATCTGTTTGATGTGTATATTGCTTGGTCTAGTTTGTGACAGTTTCATTAAATTGATGTAATTTTCTTTGGCAGAAAAGTGATTGTCTCTAATTTCAGAGCCAAATCTCTTGAGAGTCCTAAGCTAACTAACAATTGTGATATGAGAAGCTTATCAACTATTTAAATTTTATGTTAAGGATTTGTTGCACTTAAATGGAATCTTTTTCAAGATTTCAAAATTCTAGAGGAGAATGAAATAGGATACATTTGCTTATAAATTGCTGTTCTGAGAGAACATTATAAGCTCCAATACTAAAATGTCTGTATACCAATGTTTGCTTACCATTAATGTTTCTGGCTTAATGTGCTTACTATCACTTTATAATATGTAGAACATTTTATGAATTGGCCAATTGAATTAATATTATTTAAGAAACAAGTTAAAACACATGAATCCACTGTATCTGTTTTGTATCTGCATTATATTTTAATAGTGCTATGGACTTGAGAAAAACAGTGATATAAGACATGATTTAGGGGCTCCTGGATGGCTCAGTCGGTTAAGCGTCCGGCTTCAGCTCAGGTCATGATCTCACAGTTCATCGATTCGAGCCCCACGTCGGGCTCTGTGCTGACAGCTCAGAGCCTGGAGCCTGTCTTTGGATCCTGTGTTTCCCTCTCTCTCCGACCCTTCCCTGCTCATGCTGTCTCTCTCTCTCTCAAAAATAAATAAAAAAACATTAAAAAATTGAAAAAAAGGACATGATTAGCCCCTATAGAAATCATTGTGACATCAAAAATAACAATCATCATCATCATAATTAATAATAGTACCAAAGCCTGGGCAGGACAGAAATGGCACTCAAATGCCATCAGTCAAGTGCAATCCTTGAATGATCATGCACTTTGCCTTTCCTTTTACAGTCTGAATCCTCTACTTCTGTGCCCTTTACTTTTTTATGTTGTACTTTTATCTCTGAAAAGATTTTATCATATTTTTAATAAATGTATATATATGTATATATATATACATTATAAAAATAACTGACATTTACTTAGCTCATAGTAAGCAAGATATTGTTCAATGCACTTTTTATGTGTTAGTTTTTAAGTGTATCAACAACAATCCCACATATCTTGTGGTAGACTAGAGTCCTTCCCTACGGAATGTGGTAAAGGACCCCACAGAACAAAGGAGGGCATTGTGGCCAATCAACTCCTGTACACATATGCGTAGCTCTGACAGGACTCTGAAAACTTGGACTGTCTCCAATCAGACTATATGTGCCACTGTATATGAGAAACAAAGAAGTAGAAATTGTATAAAGTCTACAACCCACCACGCTCGGTGCTCAGTTATTCAGGTACGAACCCACTGAGCCCATGCTGGCATAATGAATAAAGTTGTTTCCTGGACAAAACAAGTCTCAGTGAACCCTCTCTCTGTAAGAGAATCATGCTATAATCTCAGTTTATAGATAAAGAACAACTTAGACATAGGAATGGTGAAGCAAATTGTTGAAATTCACCCCATCGGTAATTATGGGATATGGTATTAAAACACATTCACTCTGCCGACAGAGGTATACTCTTTAACATAGTATATTGCCTTTATGAATTATATTTATATATTAATACCTTAATACATATATTGTGCATATATATTTTATATTGCCAAAGATATAAATTTTAAAAGAAATCTTAAGAAGAAATATGTAAATGCTGATGCATTGGAGCACATGTACCCCAATGTTCATAGCAGCAATGTCAACAATAGCCAAAACATGGAAAAAGCCTAAATGTCCATCACCTGATGAGTGGATCAAGAAGATGTGGTATATATACACAATGGAGTACTACATGGCAATGAGAGGGAATGACATATGGCCCTTTGTAGGAAAGTGGATGGACCTTGAGGGTGTCATGCTAAGCGAAATAAGTCAGGCAGAGAAGGACAGATACCATATGTTTGCACTCATAGGTCTAGCAGGAGAACAGGAGAAACCTAATGGAGGACCAGGGGGAGGGGAAGAGGGAAAGAGAGTTGGGGAGAGAGAGGGATGCAAAACTTGAGAGACTTCTGAATGCTGAAAATGAACTGAGGGTTGAAGGGAAAGGGGGAGGGGGGAAAAGAGGTGGTGGTGATGGAGGAGGGCACTTGTGAGGAAGAGCACTGGGTGTTGTATGGAAACCAATTTGACAATAAACTATTTAAAAAATTAAAAATAAAAAAATAAAGTTAAAAAAATAAGAAATATGTAATTTTGATTTCTATTTCTTATATCTTCCCCACTTTTTAATTTCCTTTCTTTGAAGACTACACCCAGTTGATGCATGCTGACACATGTTTGTGCAGATCTCAGCCTATCCGTAAAAAATATTGTGGAGGGATTTGCCCTTGTAGTTCTTACTGTGTTTGCAAGATACCCTCCAGCAATCAGTATCAGGAAACTTTGAAAAAAAATAATGTTTATTACATACAAAATCTCAAAATTACATAGCACACCTAGGGCCACATAGCAGGAGTGGGGTAGAGAGATAGAGAGCACGCACAGGCCTGGGTTTCTGCTTTTATTGGGGTCAAGGGTGGAGGACTAGGGTTTTGTAGGCTCACTCTTTTTGGTAGATTTAGAACATAAGAGTGGGAAATTTAAGGCACAGGAAGAGAAAAAAAATTAATGGCCCAAATGCTCAATTATTGAAATCACCCAAGATCTCTAAAACAAAGGAGCATCAGTAGGATGAGATGGCCTGGCAAAGAGTCTAGAAAGGCTGGCAATGGGTTTATTCAAGATAGCCATTTTGAAGTGGAGGCCTCTAGCAACCAACTCTGAACTCAAGAACTTGCATTACAAAACGAAAAAAGAAAAAGAAAAAACCTGCCAAGATTGACACTACACAGTTGGTGGAATTATATATCCCTTCAACATGTGGGTTGGAAAATTTTAACTTGGTGGCTTGTGGAAGCTTATTTTAGGTTGTGCAGGAGTTTGCATTAGTGCATCTGTCTTTTGATTGCTGTTGCTACTGTAAAGGTTTTTATATTAAATACACCATTTTGTTACTCAAGACTGAGTATAGCTTTAAGGCTTTAAGGGCTTTGTCTATGTAAGAGTTTCTCAACCTTGGTCCTATTGACTTTTAGATCTGAGTAATTCATGGATGTGGGGGGCTTTACTGTGTACTATAACATACTTGGCAGCTAATCTCTAGATGTCATTAGTACTTTTTTTCCAGTTGTGACAACCAAAAATGTCTCCAGATAGTAATGTGTCTCCTGGAAGCCCAAATTGCCCTCAACTGAAGACCTTGATTTACAATTAATAGCTGTTTCTTATAACTCTAAGGTGTATATGTACTTAGAAGTGATGGTGAAAGTTAAAGGCAGAGATTAGATGTGGTTTGGTTGGAATTTATCCTGCTTGGTGGCCAGAGTCCAGTTCCAGCAGGTCCAGAGTCCCCTGAAGGGGTGACAGCGTCCGCGGAAAAATGGAGATGAGAGAGCCCTGTGTTTCTTTCTTTGTCACCAGGCTGGCATCTCTCTGCCCTGTCAGGTTTTGTGTCTTTATTTATAGATTTAAGTGTTAACATGACATCAAAAAGTGGAATTTTTACAAATAATTCTCAGTGATAAGATGCTTTGAAAAGGGTGCAGAAACCGGTTTTACAGAGGCATTTTGCAGAACTACTCTAATTACAATGAGGCAATTTACACATCATAGGATAACAGGATATTCTCAGTGAGAAGCAGATAACATACACATTTGTTTGAACCAGTAGTACATCTTATAACTAAGAAGATAGCAGGATGTTTTTAGTGAGAAGCAGAGAACAAACACATTTGTTTATAACAATAACGCTAAGATGCAGGCATAAACAAGGCTTGGAGGCATTCTGTTTGGCTCACAAGAGGAAGAATGTATTTGCGCTGGTTAGTAAATAAACCTTTTGTCAACCTTGTTCTTTGATGTTGAAGGTGTAAGTGCCATAGGCGCCCTAGATAAGCCGGCCTTTGCATATGAGTTAAAGTTGTAATTTCTCTTACCCATCCTCATAATGGGAACCAATTAACATACGTATGCGCAGTAACTTATGCCTGGCTCTTGTTTGTTTCTTATTCCTAAATTAGGCTCTTTTTCTATGGGCCAGAGTTAATAGTAAATCTTGTGTTCTTTAACCCCCTTCATAATCTATGCCTTAAGTTTGTGAGGCTCATTAGAAGAGCCTTCTGACAAAACATCTGCAGTGCTTTGTTTAAATTCCTCTTTATAGAGGTGGGAATATGCTTCTTCCCATGAGGTATCTGTGTGGGGAATATTGGTATGACTTGGAACATTGTGAGGCCTAATCAATAGCAACAGGCTTAATTTCACATGAGCAGTAGTAGCAGGAGGAGATGCCAGTTTCCACCTCTCATGGCAGGAGCCGTGCACGTCCGCCATTTCCTTGCTGTGACCTGTCATCCAGCAAGGCTGGTGCAGCTCCCAGCACTTGGTATTCTTTGATCTTCTTGGATCCATGTTTTGGTGTCTGATATTAATTTGGGGGAAATTCTCAGTCACTATTGCTTCACATATTTCTTCTTTTCCTCTCTCTTTTCTCCTTCCAGTTTTCCCATTAAACCCATGTTTCATCTCTGTAGTTATGCATAGTTCTTGAATATGTTGTTGCATTTTTTCTTTGCTTTTCAGTTCTGAAAATTTCTATTGACATTCTCAAGCTGAAAGATTCTTTCTTCACACATGTCAGCTCTGCTAATGACTCCATCAAAGACATTCATGATTTTCTGTTAAGATGTTTTTGTTTTTTAACATTTATTTTTGATTCTTAGAATTCCATTTCTGCTTACATCATCTATCTATTCTTGAATATTGTCTACTTTTCCCATTAAAGCCCTTTGCATATTAATCATGGTTGTTTTCAATTTCTCTTCTGATAATTCCAACTTCCATCCCATATCTGAGTCTGATTCTGATGCTTGTTCTGTGTCTTCAAACTGTGTTTCTTAGTCGGCTAGTATGCCTTGTAGGTTTTTTAAACTGAAATCCAAACATGATGTACTAGGTAAAAGGTACTCTGAAAAATAAGACTTTGTTGTGGTGGTAAAGTATGGGGGAAGGGAACTGTTTTATATTTCTAGGATCAGGTCTAAGTTTTTTAGTGAGACTGTGCCCCTAAGCTGTGGACTGCATAGTTGTTTCTAGTTCCTCATTCCCAGCTCCTGCCTTAGATGTACAGGATGGCCTGAAAAGGCTGGACTTGGGCATTGCCCTTTCCCCAGGTCAATTAGGCTCAGATAAAACCCCAGTAGGTTAGACGTTGGTAAAATATTTTCTCTTAAGGGCAGGCCTTGCTTAGAAAAATAGAATGTGGGGCACCTGGGTGGCTCAGTTGGTTGAACATCTGATTCTTGATTTCAGCTCAGATTATGATTTCAAGGTGTATGGGATCTAGCCCCATGTTGGGCTCTGGGGTGGGTGTAGACCTCCTTGGGGTTTTATCTCTCTCCCTCTCTCTCTGCCCCACCCACCCCCTCTCTTAAAATAAATAAATAAACATGAAAAAAATTAAAAAGAAAAAGAAAAACGGAATGCTCTGGTATCATTTTTTTACTTTTTTATTTTTTCCCTCCTGCTGGAAGACATAAGGGAATTTTTTTTTTCTTTTTAGATATTCATTGTGTGAAACTGGTATACCTCTAGGGATTAAAACTCGCAAAAGTTTTGAGATCCCCTGTGACTTGGCCCCACTGGAGTCTTTAACTCCCAGTCTTGTCCACTCAGCCTCTAGCAATTCATCAATTACAGTTCAGATTTTCTTACCCCACCTCCCGTTCCTGTGGGAGTTCTGCTCTAAGGGTCTCCTCTCTTGTAAGTTTTGATTCCCTCTATCCACGTAGCTGTCTCTTCAACTGGGACAGTGGTTTGCCCTTTGACCTCATTTCTCTGACAGATCTAAGAAGAGTTATTGATTTTTTTTTTCAGTTTGTTAAGATTTTTACTTGTTGTTAGGATGAACTGATGACTTCCAAGCCTCTTACATGTCCTACTGGAAACCAGAAGTCTGGGAGCCACTTAACCAAGGGTAAACTTTATGACCTGAGCAGAGATGAGACAAGGCTTTGAAAATGGCCTGAGTTGAATGGCAGGGGTATATAAATGGCAATAAGCAAGGTCTACTTGCTAATGTTGAAATGGAATCACATTTGGAATGTGTGTGTATGTGCTGCTGCCTCAGCAGAGGTAAAACAAAGATAAGCATTGAAGCAAGACTTCATGTTGCTACAGAGTATTAATGAGGCCCTAACTCTTAATTTCTGGTGCCAGACATTCTTGGGCACATTTGATAGCCTGGCTCAAATTCAATTCTATCCTCAGGCTAGATATCTTTGGATTCATATGGTTTATCTATAGGCTATCAGACATCAATCTCTATTCTTTGGGACCAAATTGGTTCTGGATTTTTTAAATTACAGAAATTCTGACCAGTGCTTAATTTTCGATGACTTAATTTGTGGGTTCACCCACAAATATGGTAGAGCATAAAACAAATAACAGTGATAGTTGGCATATTAAAATAATAGGCCATTTTTATGACTTAAGCAGAGAAACAACTTAAGGAACTGCAAATTAATAAAGTAGCATTAATGTTCTGGGTCTGAAGTACTTTGAATCTTGAAGGTTTGGTTCATAGTTGAAAAGAGAATGGATTGATTTGAAAAGAGTAGTTTAGTCTGATGATCAGGATAGAAGCAATACAGGAATAAAAAGAAAATAAAACAAGGCAGACTGATTGAATTAGAGGAAACGAGATATTCTTAAAGAAAAGGTTGAGATCTTAGGGAACAGATTAAGAAATGAGAGGAAAATAACATCTTGAAAGTCAGGCTAAATTGATAAGCACGGGCATATAACTGCTCTTAAAGAGGCCGTCAAAATAAAGACAATTGAAAAATAGTGCCTGATGCCCAAATAAATCTCACAGGGAAAAACAACATATCTCAGAGCAGAGAGAAATTATCCCCCATAAAGGAATCGGGGTTCCAGAAATGATGAGAGACATCTCTGAAAGCTGTGGTTTGAGGATCTGTAATAAGAATCAGAAACTACTCATTAAAGATGATTACAAACCTATTTAGAGGCTAAAAACTCTAGTCATATTAAAGAGAGAAAGGCTGGAAGATTAAAATATAGCAATTTTACATGAAAATGATGGCATTACCTACACCTTGGAGGAAACTAAAGCGTGAGAAAGCACAGGAAAGGTATCAGTGACAGATAAAGTCTATGTCTGGATTACATGTTGAGCTGCAGCAAAAACACCTGTGAGCTAGTTATACAATTCAGGACAGTAAATCATTTATTGGATGTGTTTGGCATTGAATCATAGTAATTTCTGAAACTCAGAAGGTCTCATTCCAGTGAACGACCTAGGGACAGTGACTAACCCCCTGCCCCTCCCAGCTACCCAGATGCTGAATTGCCCTCTGAGATATGTGACTGAAAAGGACTAAGGGCCTGTGCTCTGACTTTTCTCTACCCTTCATGCTCTTTCTCCAGAAAACCCACCTGGTTCACTCTCCCAAGTTGCCTACCTCAAGTCATGGTCAAATGGTACGTTTTAAATGAGGTTTACCCTAACTACTTTATTTAAAGCTTTCACCTGTATCTCCTCATCCAAAATCACTGTTGTCTTTTTCTTGTATATATTTTTTTCTGAATAGCACATGCAAAAATGTTATATAACTTACGTTTTTAATACATCATTAATTTTATATTTTATGTCATAGTCTCTTGAATATAAGATTCATGAGAGCACAGATATTTGATGTTTTATTCACTAATGTATCTTTGGAGTTTAGGAAGGTGCCTGTCACACAAGAGGCACTCAGTAAATATTTGCTTAATGAATGAATGTTGTACTTATGACACCTGGAAATAAGCCAATACAACTTCAGGGGCCCTACAGGAACCACACAATTCCAGAGAGGAAATTACTAGGTCCTATCAGGCATCAATGACCCCCTTAAGAAAGAATTAACGATTAAGAGAATTGGGAAAATGGTTTTAAGATTTAAATTAAGACTTTTGAACTTTAATCCTTAATTCACAAGGGCAAGAGCGTTTTGTTTTGAACTTTTCATTTATTGTGTTTTTTAAATTATTTATTTGCTTATTGAGAGAGATAGAGAGTGGGGAAAAGGCAGAGAGAGAGAGAGAGAGAGAGAAAGATGTAATATTGTTTTCTAAATACTCATTGCTGTAAAATAGAAATGTAATTATTTTAGTATTTTTATCTTATTTCTAATGATCTTAAATATATTTATAGATTTTAATATATTATTCATGTTTTATTTTAGAGTTTCTGTTTATACAATTAGATGATTTACAAATAGCATCATTTTTATTTTTCCTCTTCAATATATACTAATTCTTTATCTTATGGCATAATTTAAAATCCAAACTGGGATGAGATAGTAGTAGGAAAAGAACACATAGTCAAACATAACATGTCAGACATTTGAAAGACATAAGATAAACAGGTATTATTGATATATAGAATTAAATTTTTTTTCTTAGTGTAATTAATACATTAGAGAATACAAAGGAAAACTGAAGGTTGACTAGCCACCAATTAATACCTAATTGTGAAAGATAGTGGGTCTTTTTGAAAGCATATAAAGAGACTCTCATGCCTTATAGTCAGAGGATGGAAATATCTGGAAATCAGCTTAGTGCAAAATAATAAGAGTAGAATACTTTTTGACTAGTGGACTGGGGAAAACATTTTTTAAAAATGACCCCTTACCATAACTTGCACTTGGTTTAGACAAAGTTCTTAATAGCATCCAAAGAGTATAAATCATAAAAGGAAAGGGAGATCCTATTATTAACATGAATGGACAAAAACATGTTAATTGGGTTACTGGTCACCTTCCCTTTAGCTGAGGCCTTGCTAATACTCTAGCAAATACATCACATATAGCATATAATAGCTTCAGTAGCTGTTAGTACTTCCCCCTCTTATGTAACACAGTCCTTTTTGTTCTGTAGGAGAGAGACTGGTGAATTATATGGAGCTATCCAGGGACTTGAACCCTTACATTCTTTATGTTTACATGCCTATAATAATTACTGTCATTACCTCTGAAAGCAATATGTGTACATGTGTGTGAGGGGGTGTCATATTTGTATTTACTATCAAGTTCAGATGTGGCATATGTGCAAATTTAGAGAAATCATTCAGTATTTATACTATAAACAAGGAAACCTTAAGCAATACATGTCCATTGACAAAAACATATAAAGAAAACAACAGAAAAACATTAGTCAGTGTTATGAAATGTATTGACACAAGCATAAGAAAAAAATCAAACTTTGTTTTTCTGAAGAGAATGATCATCAGAGGAAAGTATAGAACATTTTGATATAAAAAAGTAAAGTGCAGTGTTGGTAAGATTGTGGGAAAACTACCGTTTAACACCTGTACCTGAGCCCTGCCTCTGTCCTGTCTCTGTCACGTTATTAATTACATTATCATACTTCTTTGATAATTACATTATCATACTTCTTTGAAGTATAATTCCTAGGATACTGATTGTGAAATTGAGACAGAAAATTAAAATAATGTAAATAACATGAAACTAAGTTTCTGCTCATAATTTCTTAGCTCTACCGATTATCACTGAAAACTGATGAATCCCAGTGACATAACATGGTGGTTCTTGGTACAGATGGGCTATTTTGATGCATATTCTACCATTTATCTATTACATTTATCTCTTTAGAAGTTCTAGAAGGTTAAAAATGCTCAAAGAGATGATTTTCTTAAGTTAATGAGGTAAATGCCAGAAATATGGACAAGTGAGTTTGACTAATGTCACAAACATTTTGATTAAAAAAATTGTCAAACAGATGGTTTATAGGCATTTAAGAAAGCAAATAATGACTCATAAAAGCCATTGAGGATTTAAAAAGTCCTGCCATTCAATTAAAGATATATGTTGATAGACAAATGGATGAGAAGGATTCATCTCTTTGTTCCTACATTTAAATTTTTATTCATCAGGGTGCCTGGGTGGCTCAGTCGGTTAAACCTCTGACTTTAGCTCAGGTCATGATCTCATATTTGTGGGTCGAGCCCTGCGTTGGGCTCTGTGCTGACAGCTCAGAGCCTGGAGCCTGCTTTGGATTCTGTGTCTCCCTCTCTCTCTGCCCCTCCCCCACTTGTGCTCTGTTTCTGTCTCAATAAGAAATAAACATTAAAAAAAATAAATTTTTATTCATTAAATATTTGTGGAGTGCCAAGTAGTCTCAAAAGACAAGGGATAGGCTTCTGAATGAAATAGAAAAGGCCTTGCCCTCTTGGTGAGAAATGGAAAAGGATAAAAATATAATTGCTTAATATAAATTTTTATTTATATCTATAAATATATCTACATATCTCTATCTCTATGCCTGTACTTATGTCTGAATATATCACCGATCAATCTACACATGACATATGATGTTTGATATGCAATGTCAAATAGTGGTAAGTGCTATCAAAACCCAAAAAACAGTATAAAGAGATAAAAAGTGATGGGAAGAGCATGTTTCTTTGAAATAGATGATTAGGGAAGGCATCTATGGAGATACCACCTTTCCATAGAGCCTGCACAGCATGAAGGAGAAAGCCATGTCCCTGACTAAAGAAAGAGTATTTTATCTAAGAAAATCAGTAGTGCAAAATTTCTAAAGTCAAACAATGTTTTACGAGAACGGTAGCCAGTAACTGGAGGTCACTGTAGGTATTTCTAGAAAATACATTGATGCTTTAGGATCAGGGATGTATCTTAATCAGATCTGAACATTTATTTTGGTCTTGTACAGAGAACAGACAGGAGGAAGACAATGGAACAGAAAGACCCAATAAGAAATGGTAAAGATACAGAGTAAAAAGAAAAAAAATTTTTGCATGGTTACTGGCAATTTCTTTTTTATATTTTTGAGAAATTGCTGGGGAATTCTAAACTTTCTGATAACATAGTTAGCTTAATGACTTCTCAGTCAGAATCCCAAGAGTATGTTGATTAATGTCTTAATTGTCAACCTGGAAGGAACTGAGGCATAGGACTTGGTTTTTAATATTATCTTATTGAGCATCTTTATCTGTAATTGGGCACATGGAAAAAATGCTAATGAAATTCACAGATGAACCTGAAGCTGGAGGTAACATCGAAACACATAGGCAGACTGCACAATTAACCATTACAGAATGTAAAATATAGTCACGATTTCCAGAGAAACTACTTTGCTTCAGAGAAGCAAATCTAAGCCATCAGGCAGAAATTCCAGACGAGCCAAGATCACCAACTGTGCAAACCCCCAAATCCCATAAAAAAGTTTAAACAACAAGACAGAGATCAGACTACAGCTACAGCAGCAGAGAAAAACAAGAAAGACTGCCATCAATGTGTCAAAATCTTTCAGAAATTTCTGTCAGTAAAGAAGATTTCTGTTTCTGATTCTACAGAGGAGCTAAACCACAGAAACCACAGTTCAAATCAATAGCAAAAATATATTGTTGATGCAGTACAAATATTTCAAGGGATACATAAACCAGACTTAATAGAAATAGTATTGAACCTTCAGGCACTCACTAAAGTTATTAAGTGAGAAACTGTAGTAATAAGTGAGTAGGCTAGTCAGTGTTAGCACTGAAAAATGAGGAACATGTTTGGGAATTAATAACTTCCCAATAATCCTATTCCTTTTATACACTCAAAAGGATTAAATACAACATTGGAGAAAACTAATTATCCATTTAAAAAGTTAAGAAAAAATGAGAAAGAAAACTAATTCTATGGAAAATATCACCAAAAGAAAAAAATTTACACTCAATGACTTTCATTGAACAGAAGTCTTTGAAAACAAATATAATTTGTATTTTAAACATGATTCCAGGGCCACCTGGGTGGCTCTTTCTTGATTTTGACTCAGGTCATGATCTCACAGTTTGTGGGTTCAAGCCCATAATGGGAACCTGCTTGAGATCCTCTCTCTCCCTGTCTCTCTGCTTCTCCCCAGAGCACTCTCTCTCTCTCTCTCTCTCTCTCTCTCTTTCTCTCTCCCTCTCTCTCTCTCTCTCTCTCACACACACACACACACACACACACACACACACACACACACACACTAAATAAATAAATAAAGTTAAAAAAAAAGATTCCATAGAAAAGTATGAGAAAAAAGTTTAAATATATGGAACATAGATCTAGACATTCCAAACTTAATAAGAGAAGCAAAGCATAGTTGGTAGGGTAGAAGAATATAAGTAATTAAAGATAATAAAATAAAATAAAAAAATAAATGATGTGACCAGTAAGAAAAGTAAACTGTTCTGTATACTAAGCTAGGAAGACATAGGTTATGCTGCACTGAGGAACAATTTCCAAATATCACTGGTATGAAAGAACAATGGTTTATTTCTTCTTCATACTATGTATCCAACATGGCTCTGTCTATAACTGTAGTCAATTTCATCCTCACTTGCAGACCCTGGATGATGGATTACCCATCTTCTAAACCATTTCTTTGCTGGAGTTGCGAGAAACAAAGGTAACAAATTACACATACCCCGTTAGGGAATATAAACAGCATATGAACATACTTAAATGTAGTACATATTACCTCTGCTCATATTCAATGGCCAAGCAAATCATGAGGCCAAAGGTTCACTTAAAAATACAAAAAACAACAGAAGATGTATAAAATAAGTGAGAGAAGATGCTGATTACGAAGAAGAGAAAGAAGAATCAAGCTACACATACCTGGTACCCAAGAAGCAGATAACAATGGAAATGAAAATAAGATAGTAGATATAAATGTATAAGAAAAGAAAGTATACTAAAAAATTAACTTGAATTTATATATTGTAAGAACTCAATTCATTATAGAAACATTTTATGTAAATAATTAGCACTAACAAATATATGAAGCCAATGGGCACCTAGTCAGAAATGTCTATGCTAATGGAAAATCATGTTGGCTTCAAATGTCTCATGATAAAACAGAGCTCTGAGGAAAGGAAATTTATACCAAATGATTTTATATTGATAAAAATGTTCATTCTGCCATAAAGCAACGGGTGTCCTCCTGTCTACAAAACCATCCTTGAGCATTTATCGAGAAAACTACAATAAAATTATCATACCTGGATAATTAATAAATCACTAAAAATAAAAATAATAAGAAATTTGGAGAACTACAGGGTAAACAGACGATTGGGAACTTTGACTATATAGAATCTTGAATCAGAGCAAACTAATTTTTAAAACTACATTTAGGTAAGAGAAAATACATGTTATACATCTCAACAATTTAAAATGATAATTCAACTGACAAAATCAAGTTACAAGAATGGGAATAAAAGGTGGAAAGAAGCGTTAAGTGTGCTAAGCCTCTCATTTTTCAATAAATGAGGGTCAATAGATATTGTCAATAATATAAATATGCTTAAAATATTTAAATTCTTTTCATATAGTTTAGCATCAGTTACACATAATCCTATTATAAATTAATGCTGTACATAAACATAGTCTATTTTATCAGATAGCAAAATGTCTTTATATGAAAACATGGAGTATGAGAGCTTAAGGATGCATCCATTCAGAATACATCTCACCAACAACAGATAAAGCACTCATATTAACAATGTTTTAACAACAGACAAAGCTTTATTCCTGGGAATTTGTAATTCAAGTTTGGGCTGTTGTTCCTCTAAGTTACCTGTAACCATTGTGCCTTCCCAATTTCCAGTGAATCTTTCTAGAATACAGCCGTCATACTTATAATCAAGATGTGCACATAAGCTCCCTATAATTGTAACCAAATTTCAAGTCTGTTAAAAAGAAATCAGTGGAAGAAAGAAGTTAGGCAAGGGTAGAGAAGGACACATCTCCTTCCTTTAAGGACACTGTCAAATTTAGCGCAGATTGCTTCTTTTTATATTCAACTCCCTAGGACTTAGCTATCTATGCTCAGTTGCTTTGCAGGGAAAAATACAGTCTTTCTTCTGCACCTTAAAGAAACAATATGAAAGATATTTCATAAAAATAGTTGTTTGGTCTGGGGGGGAAAAGACATGGTGGACATGAAACTTATGCTAAAATTCTCAGTGTCTGACACATAGAAGAATGAGGCTAACTATTTTTGTGACTCTAGATGCCTAAAATGAGATCCATGTTTATAAGATTTTTGGAGGAGGTGGCAGAATATGCTTTAGAGAACATTAACAGCTATACATTTCTCTGAAAATAGAAAGGATATTCCCTGTGTTCTGTGAAAGCAATAGTACACTAGTGATGTTCAGGCCAAATAATGTGGTGTTTCTTCACAGTCCATTTCAAATTTGAGCTCCCTATAATAAAATAGTGCTTGGGTATAGTACTATTTTACTATTATCCAATATTTTGTTATTATTATATAACAATATTTTAATGTGTTAACAAAATTATTATATTAACAATATAACAATACTATTTTATTCTTTTGTTTTGGTTTACATACAGTGTTATATTAGTTTCTGGTGTACAATACAATGATTCAACAATCCTATACAACTCAGTACTCATCACCATAAAAGTTCATCACAATAAATGTCTTCTTAATCCCCTTCATCCATTTCACCCATAACTCCACGCACCTCCCCTCTGGCAAATATCAGTTTGTTCTTTACATTTAAGAGTCTGGATTTTGATTGTCTATTTTTTCTTTTTTCATTTGTTTTGTTTCTAAATTGCACATATGAGTGAAATCATATGGTTATTTGTCTTTATCCTATTAACTTAGCGTTGTATCCTCTAACTCCATCTATATTGTTACATAGGGAAAGATTTCATTCTTTTTCATGGTAAGTAGTACTCCATTGTGGATATATACCACTTCATCTTTGTCTCTTCATCTGTGCAAGGACATTTGGGTTGCTTCTATATCTTGGCTATTATAAATAATGCTGCAATAAACATAGAGGTGAATATATCTTTTCAAATTAGTGTTTTTGGGTTTTTTGGGGGTAAATATTCAGTAGTGGAATTATTGGATCATATGGTAATTCTATTTTTTAATTTAATTTTATTAATTTTGAGAGAGAGAGAGAGAGAGAGAGAGAGAGAGCGAGTGAGCCCATCCAAGCAGGCTCCACATTCCCAGTGCAGACTCCAACATGGGGTTCAATGTCACAACTGTGAGATCACGCCCTGAGCAGAAATCAAGATCAAACACTTAACCAAATGAGCCACCCAGGAGCACCCATAATAATTCTATTTTTAATTTTTTTGAGCAGACTCCACGCTGTTTTTCACAGAGGCTGCACCAGCTTATATTTCCAAAGGTACAAAAGGGTTCCTTTTTCTCCACATCATTGCCAACACTTGTTATTTCTTGTGTTTTTATTTTAACCATTCCCACGGGAATAAGCTGATACACGATATTATTAAGTAACAAATATACAGTAATATTGTATAACAATGTTACACAATATTTTTTGGTGAGGCTTCAGGCAGCAAAATTAGCATTAAACATGTAGCAGGTATGAAATATCTCTATTCTTTTTGTTATTCTTTACTTTTTATAAGAGATAAACAAATACAGCATTTTTTTCTTATACTGTTGAAACTCTTGTGGTTTAGTAAATAAATGTGCCCCAGTTAAATGGGTTTTTATAAAGTAAACATGAAAATATCACAGGAAAATAAAAAATGAATAAAATAAAGAGAGATGCTCATGAAGTAATTTGCCTTAACTGAGCTCAAATCCCATAAGAGAATGGATCTTAAATCCAAAAATAACACCAGAATTTATAAAGAACTGGTTTTTTAGACACCTGTTTATTTCTTAAGTGACTTTTACAGATCTTCTCCACCCTACGCAAAAATATTTCAGAGTTACATATTAATTCATTAACTTTATCTATTCAGACTCATTATGTCCTGGTTTAGACAGCTCACATAATTTTTTAATTGTTAAGCACTGAGTTGAGTTATAATAGTTAGAAGTACCTCACTCTTTTTTCAAGGTATAAACTCTTCAACCTGATTTTGTTTCCTTCAAGTGAAAGCAGAGTTTCTTTTGCCAACTCTGAACTGGACAAGGAAAATTTCAGTGAGTGGAGAGTTTCAAGGAGTAAATTTAATACTCAAGTGCTTTAGTGAGAATTTAGAGATTTTCAGAGAGTGGACCCATTCTTTATGAATGAACTAAAATATATATAGGAAAAAAAAACACACTGAACTCTAATAGGAAAATACCCTTGATTTTGTATACTGTTGTAGCCTGATGTTGAAGAGACCACCAAAGCCGAACTGAGGCGAGGCAAAACTTGATTCACTGCAGGGCCAAACCTGAACCAGGTGGTAAAGAGCAGAGAATGGCCCCAAACAATGGATACATTGCGATTATATAGGCACACATAGGATTTTGTGTTAGCCAATTACATTGTAACATGCTGATTACCAGTTTTGATGGGAACCTATCATGTTTGTTCTTTGCTCTTTTAAATGACCAATCAGAGTGGGCCAATAAGAACCAGTGACGAAGCAATTTTCTGTAGGCTTGGCCTTGATCAGACCACAGAAGAGGGGTGGAGAGAACAGTTTACAGCAAAACATCCAGTAAGTTAACCCATTACATTCCAGAAGAAGTTTAACTTGTTACATTCTATAAGCTAGCCTAAAACATATACTTTCTGAAATTTACCCAAATTTTCTTCTTTAAAGCTGTTCTCTAGGTGTTCTATGTAGAGTGCTTTACATGAGAAAAGGTCTACATGCTCGTAGGTTCACACAAAGAAGAGGTAGATGGCATATTTGAGGGCATAATATATCCAAGACACTGTGTAAGGTGCAGTATATACATTATATCTGAAATAGCATTTTTATTTAAACATACACTTCAAGTTTTTTTTAAATATTTTTCCTTATTGTAATACTTTACAGATTTTCTTCTTTAATTTCCTTCTGCCTTTATTGTTAAACTTTATAGTTTTCCCCCTTTAATTTCATATTGCATTGGGCTGCAAAAGGGATACAGGATAATGTGTGTGCATTAATTAAAGTAAATTAATTTTGATGTGAACCATTACATATATCAATTAAATTTAATCTTTATATTTTTGGAAAAGGGAGACTAATTCATTGGGTTTGCTAATGACTGTCAACTATGTCCTTTTAACACTATTTTTATCATTTTTTATTAAATGTTAATATGAAACTAGCAGAGACCACTATTTTCAATACTATTCACTCCTAAAGAAGTAGATACTTACCCAGACACATGATCACCTCTAATAAAGTCCGCCTTTCCACCCTCCTTTGCACTGTGGAAGGGCTGTGCAAGTGCACTGCAGTCAAAGGGATGTAAATGGAGTCTGTATATGGCAGCTATGGGAATCTCCTAAGGAGACACTAAGTAGCACCTTGATCCTATTATTTTTATCCTCTTTCCATTTTCTTGCCTTGAGCACAGATGGTACTTTGGAACATGAGATGAGGTCTACACTCTGGATAAGGCTGAATAGTGAACTTAGTTCCTAAAGACATTTTCTTACCATCATGCCAAAACAAACTGGGTGTTTTTCTATTGCTTACAAGTAAATCTGTATCTAAATTGTATATGTAGTATTCCCCTGAAACAGAGTGCATTTAAAAAAATTTTTTGAATGTTTATTTATGTTTAAGAGAGACAGTGACCGAGTGTGAGTTGGGGAGGAGCAGAGAGAGAGGAAGACACAGAATCAGAAGCAGGCTCCAAGCTCTGAGCTGTCAGCACAGAGCCTGACATGGGGCTCAAACTCATGAATCACAAGATCATGGCCTGAGTCATGAGATCATGGCCTGAGCCAAAGTCTGATGCTAGACTGACTGAGTCACCCAGGCGCCCCAAGCATGCATTTTAAAATTTGAACTGTTTTTCCTTAATGTAGATGTGCTTGCTTAGTCTAAAAAAGAGTGAGTCCTTGTTTTATATACAGTCAGTTTGTTACCAGCTAAGCCAATGAGAAATTGGTATTGATATCAGGAGATTATGAGATTCACTATACTAGGAAACAAGTGTAATTTCCAAGCATGAGGGATATTTTCTTTTTCACCGAGGTTCATACTATAATCTTTTGCTTTCTGTCTCTAAATTATTACCTAAGGTGACCTTATCCAGTGTGATATACTTTAATACTATTGATGTGCTTATGGGCCTGAGAATGAACAGACCCAGCATCCACCTTTTCTCTTGAACTCAGACATGTATATCAACTTTCCCACTTGATGTATCCACTTGGATTTCTAAACTCATTGCAAACACGGCATCAAAAAAGTAAAATAATAATAATAATAATGTGACTTCTACAACTGCATTCAGACTTCTGCTCAAGAATTATTTTCTTTTCCCTCTTTTCACTCTGCATCAAAACTACTGGTATATTTTAATGACTTGATATATATATACAAAACATATAACAAATCCTCCCCTTCCACCACTACCACTTGAGTCTGGCGCCTTAGCCCACTCGGCCATCCTGACACCTCCACCACTATCACTTGAAATAGATGGAAACAGATTAGAAAATAAATCCATCCTCAGATCTATTCCAGGTTTAATAGAGTAGCATTTTTTTCTAACTCCCTTTTTCAAAATTCACCCCCTTTCAATTTATCCTCTATACACCAGTTCATTCATTTCCTTTTCTTCAACCAGAATGGTCCTTCTATAGATACTTAGATCCTGAAGATATCTTGTCTAAACCCTCACTGGATTCCCATTAACCATAGAATAAAGTTCAAACCTCATATGATATTCTAAAATGTGTGACATTAACTGAAGTCCTACTGGCTGACTTCATTTTCTAAAATCCTTCAATACTCTCACTGAAGTCCAATCACATTGTTCTACTTTCCAGTTCTGCCAGTACCCAATTTTATTTCTCCTGACCTTTATATGATCTGCTTCCTCTTTCTCATCTGTCTAAGCCACTCCTTCTCTCTCTCAGTTAGCATAGTTAATTTTTATTATATATCACAACTGATCAATCTCATTATATTTTGTTTGTTTTCTATTTACCTTCATCATAAGGTAAGTTTAATGAAATAGTGATCTTTTCTTCTTGTTTATCTTAACTTCCCCACAACCTGAAACAGTACTTGACATGCAATGAGTCAAAGAATATTTAGAATGAAGGAGTAAAGTATTTGGAAACTTATTATCATTGAAGTCTCAACTCCTGTCTAAGGATGTTGCCTATCTTCCACATTACTAGTTTTTTCCTCGATAGTTATAAAATAGACAATGCAAAGGGATTTCTAGATTTTCACTTTGCTCTTGATTGATGCACATGATTTCGTTCCTTAATGAAGAAAGGATTCTCAATTGTCTGTAGACACAATCATTGGATTGGTGCACTAGCCAATGACGGGCCTACTCCCTATTAATTAGACAAAAGGCAGAGCTAACTTTTCACTGAGCTGCTGGCAGTAAGGATTAGAATGAAAATCCCGGTTTCTGGTGGCTATAACTCCACCTGCTACACCTGTCTTTTGAACAATCATTTCTGATGCAGTCCAGACCCAATGATGATCTTTGCTTTCCACTTCTTAAGGTAACTGGCATTTATCAACAAACAATTCCTTTTGTAGAGATAGAATATTCTAGGTTCAAATTCTGGCTTTCTATTCGCTAATATGCTTTTCTGAGGTTAATCCATTTCAGAATACTTAGCGTTAATCATAATTTTAAACTGTCTTTAATGACATCATCTAGTTGGTTAAAAAGTAAAATAAGCATAATAAAAATAAAACTGATAGGATTTTCTAATAATTATTGGCTGTAGAGTAACTGCTCAACAATGTACTCAAACATTAGATGTATTATACACATTATATAATTTGAAGTGATTGCTATTCTTATTATTATTTTGCAACTGGAAAAAAACGGAGACATGAGGATTTAAGACTCATACTCACCCAAACACACATTTGATTTGAAATGCCTCACTTAAACACACTGTGTTATGGAGAAACATTCTCTCCATATCCTAGCTTCTATGGGTTCCATGAGAAAAATGATAGGTATCTCTTTTTAAATTTAGGCCATCAAAATTAGGGAATTTCTTATAGCTTATTTTTGTGAAGAAAGATGCCAGTAGAGACTTCAAAACTTAAAAAGTTTTGAAAGACTGGTAACACACTATACTGTACCATGAAAAAGTTTAATTAGGGAAGATATCTATTTTATTTGAAGATAAAGATATATTTCTGTCAAACTTTATATTGCTGCTGTTTGGTCTGTGTTAGAGCTGACTCATTTTACTTTAAGTGCTGAATGGGGGGATCTAATTGGTAAATCTTATCTGGTACTTAGGACTGGTGAACTACAAGAATTCACAGTAAGCAGGAATAGGCTTTTTTAAAATACAGTCTATTGAAAAAGTAGGAGAAAATCCAATTTAGCTTATTGAGAGATAATATTAACTCCTTAGATCTCCTAACTTCATTTTTTACAGTGATACAGCTTTACATGAAATAGAAGTAAATTTATGTTACAGTGTCCCATTTAAATGGGTAGTTATTAAAAACATCATTCAAATTGATTGTCACTGATTTGAAACCTAGAAAGGTAAAGATACTGAGATTAAGGTCCCTATCTTCCACTTCTTTTATCATCTGTAACCCTTAGATTATTACAGTGTTCACAAAGCCATATACATACAATTAAACGGTAAATCTGAAATCTTAGGAAGAGAATTGTTTCATGTAAAAATAAAATTTTAAACTTCTCAGAATGATTAAGCAATATGACCAATGAAATTATGAGAAATAACTTATAGGCATGAAGGAGCATATTTGTAATGATGTATTATGTCTCTATAATCATTGCTTCGATTACTGAAGTCCTTATTAGCAAATTGGCCATTTGGAGTGTATTCAAAATTCTATTCATGAACCTTCATTTAACTATGACTATTCCAAACATTGACTTATTTGCAGAAACAGCATTATAAAACTGTTGTTTCCTTTCAATTTGTTCTATTTGAGTTAGTTAAAACCAGAGACTTGAATTAAGTTAACATCTTAGAATAAAATATTTGGTTTGACACTAAAGGTGGGATCATAGCCTTGTATCATTTGTCAATGCCGTATCACTTATAGTGGGTTTGCAGAGACGTCTTAAGTCCACTTAAAGAGACACAGAAAGAAAGGAAATCTAGAACACTGAGAAATGACTTCTAATTATCTGTTGTCTCATACATATCATAGTGTGATTCCATTCAGAGGCTGTTGGATCATAATTCAGCTGTGGAACTAAGTGTGTGATTCATCTATGGGACAAAATCTTGGAGAAGCTGGTTATGACTATGAAATGCAGAGGGAAATCTGGCTCAGTATCAAGTATTTATTATATTCTCTATTATATTATCTTCCTTAAATACTAATTTTTATTAGGCAGAAAAAGTATTGAGCATCAAGAACTATTTATGTTTGTACTTTTCCTAGATAATTAAATAGATTTTCTTATGATGTTAACTATAACTTTCATCTAGCCAACACCAAATTAAATCCAATAAATTTCCCATATAATATACATTCGAGTTCCATAAGGACAACGTTTTATTAAAAAGTTATTCAATCTTTCAAAGTGGCATAAAACAAACCACACATTGTTTAGATGTTCCACTTAACAACAGACTGCCTGAGTAGCTCTATAAAACAATTTGAAGAAGCATTTGTTTGTTTAATTAAAGAATAAAAATTTAATATTGACCCTGTGATAACATATTGTCCATAGGCTATGACTGTCGGCACTTGAAGCAGTCATCATGAATCTGACTATGCCTACAACATTTTGAGCTGTATGACCTTGAAAATAATCTTTTAATATTTGTAAGATGGAGCAAAACTCATTATTTATGTTCCAGGCTAGTTGTGAGATTTACCTTGTAATAAATATGAATTTCCTACCTTAGAAAATTGAGAAACAAACCAATCTCGCTTTACCGTGTCGATTTAAATAAAAAGAGGTGTATATATGTGTGTGTGTGTGTGTGTGTATATAAATATATATATATATACACATATATACAATGGAGTATTACATGGCAATGAGAAAGAATGAAATATGGCCATTTGTAGGAAAGTGAATGGACCTCGAGGGTGTCATGCTAAGCGAAATAAGTCAGACAGAGAAAGACAGATACCTATGTTTGCACTCATAGGTCTAACAGGAGAACAGAAGAAATGTAATGGAGGACCAGGGGGAGGGGAAGAGGGAAAGAGAGTTGGGAGGAGAGAGAAAGGGACGCAAAACTTAAGAGACTATTGAATACTGAAAACGAACTGAGGGCTGAAGGGGGAGGGGGGGAAAGAGATGGTGGTGATGGATAAGGGCACTGGGGAAGAGCACTGGGTGTTGTATGGAAACTAATTTGACAATAAACTACTTAAAAAAAAAGAATGGTGAGAAAAATTTTTGTTGTTTAAGCCAAAAAAAAAAAAAAAGGAGGTAAAGTGAGGCAAGCAAAACATTGTCAAAAGATGAGTTATTTGAGAATAGCAATAAACAGACTATTACAAACAGTAGATTAAGTGCATTGAAGGTTTGCAGTAGGATGTATTTATGGGCAGAGAACATAAAGGGGAGAAAGTTCAGTTAGAGGGCTAAAATCAACAACAAATGGAACAAATGGAACCCAGCTTTGAAAATTCTCTGAGCAAAACCAGTCCAAGTACACAAACAAAGTTCAATTCTGTTTATTTTGTGAAATTACCCTGACCTGGGTCATTTCTTGTTCATATCCCTTGAAACCATGAACAAAAATTTCACAAGGTTGATATAATAAGGTAACAGCTGGTGAACTCCCTATCCTTTAAGAAAATTCCATCATCGTCAGTTCTCTGTTAATCAGACATTTATGGAAAATCAGTCTTTCACTCCTTACATTTTGCTTTCCTTGAGACACATACGTGAAATTTTCCATTTTCTATCCTCTGGTTCCTTCTTACGTTGGACTTCTTTCACAACTAGCCCCCTCTTTTTTTCTGGGCTTTCTTAATTAGATGAGGTACTATTTCTTAAAATATGTAACATGGCTTCTTTAACAAGGACAGAGGTTCTGAATGTCACAACCTGGACATTCTGCTTACCATGAATTGAAACTTAATCAAAGAGAAATGTCAGGCAGGAGATAGCAACACATGTAAATTCCTTGTAGCCCCCCAAGAAAAGTTCCCCATGCTGTGTAAATACGCTTGATGAGAAACTCCTTTAAAAAATGGCAGAGGAGGCTGTATTTCCTAACATACTCTATGAGTCTAGCTTGTCTTGATACAACGAGCAAAGATATCAACAGAAGAAACTGCAGATGAATAATATAGACAATTTCCTGAGGAAACTACAGCAAATTACATCCTGAAGCATTTATAATAAAAGGTTACATATCATTACCAGGTGGGATTTATCTCAAGGATGCAAGATAGTTTCAACATATGAAAAGCAATGTAATAGTTCACATCAATAGATTAAAGGACCAAAACATGGTTATCTCAATAAATGCAGAAAAAAATTGACAAAATACTATACCCTTTCATGACAAAAACACAATTAACTAGAAATAGAAAAAATATTCTCAGCATGCCTGGGTGACTCACTCAGTTAAACATCCAACTCTTGATTTTGGCTTAGGTCATGATTTCACAGTTCATGAGTTTGAGCCCCATTTCAGATCCTCTGTTCCCCTATCTCTCTGCCCCACTTGTGTTTTATTTCTTTCTCTCAAAAGTAAACAAACATTAAAATGAAGATTTTAAAAACTATTCTCAATATAACAAATGGCATCTATTGAAAAACACTCAGTTAACATCTTATTAAATGGTGAAAGAATGAATGGTTTGCCACTTATATAAGGAACAAGTGAAGGATGTCCACCGTCCCCACTTCTGTTCAACATTGAACTGGAGATTTTAGCCTGGGCAGTTAATCACGAAAATAAATAAAAGGGAAAAGAGAGGAGAGGAGGGGAGGGGAGAGGAGAGGAGAGGAAAGGAAAAATTTTATTTGCATGAAAATAAAAAGTAAAGGAAAAAGTAAAGCTGTAGTTTCAGATGAAATAATCTTGTATATGTAAAATCCTATAGAATCACCTAAGAAAATGAAAACTAATAAACGCATTTGGCAAGTTTTCAGGGCACAAGATCAATGCAAAATATGTCAGTGGTTTCCTACACAGTAGATATGAGTAAACATGAAATGCACTTAGATAATTCCATTTATGCTACCATCAAAAATCCTTAAAATAAATTTATCAAATAAATTCAAATCTTTTACTGAAAGCTACAAAACATTTGTGAAAGAAATTAAAGAAGGCTTAGGAAAAATGGAAGATTTTTGTAGACTTAATGTTAAGGTGGTAATACACCCCAAATTGATTTACAGATTCAATGTAAACCCCATCAAAACCCTAGCTAATGTGTTTGCAGAAATTAATAAGCTGATCCTAAAATGCATGTGGAAATTCGGCAGAACAAGAAGAGACAAAATAATATTGAAAAAGAACCAATAAAATCACAGGAATAGAATTTAGAATTCAAAAGTAAATCTACACATTTATGATCAATTGATTATCAACAAGAGTGAAAAGACCAATGAAGAAAGAATTGACTTTTCAACAATGTTGCTGGGACAAGTGGATATGCACATGCAAGTAAATGTGTGGAGCCTCTCAACCATATGCAGAAATTAACTCAAAGCTGATCAAATATACAAATTTAAGAACTCAAACTATGAAACTCTTATAAGAAATGTAAGTGTAAATCCTTGTCAACTTTGTCAATTAGAAATTTTAGATATGACACCAAAACCCACAAGAAACAAACAAAAAAACCCACAAAAAATAGATAACCTGATATAATTAAATTTAGACAAAGGTCTAGGGTATATAAGGAACTACTATAACTTAATAATAAAATGACATACAACTCAACCAAATGGAGAACCAGGGGGAGCGGAGGAGGGAGAGAGAGTTGGGGAGAGAGAGGGATGCAAAACTTGAGAGACTATTGAATGCTGAGAATGAACTGAGGGTTGAGGGGGAAGGGGGAGGGGGGAAAAGAGGTGGTGGTGATGGTGGAGGGCACTTAAGGGGAAGAGCACTGGGTGTTGTATGGAAAATAATTTGACAATAAAATATTATGGAAAAAAATAACAAATGATTTGAATAAACATTTCCCAAAGAAGAAATAAAAATGAATAAGTGGGGGCGCCTGGGTGGCTCAGTCGGTTAAGCCTCCGACTTCGGCTCAGGTCAGATCTCACGTTTGTGGGTTCGAGCCCCGCGTCAGGCTCTGTGCTGACAGCTCAGAGCCTGGAGCCTGCTTCCGGTTCTGTGTCTCCTTCTCTCTCTGCCCCTCCCCCTCCTATGCTCTGTCTCTCTCTGTATCAAAAATAAATAAAACATTTAAAAAATTTAAAAAAATGAATAAGTGGGGTACCTGGGTGGCTCAGTCAGTTAAACATCCAGCTTTGGCTCAGGTCATGATCTCATGGTTTGGTTCCTGAGTTCAAGCCCCACTTGAATATTGAGTATTCCAGTATGTGTTACAAAATTAAATGTGTTATTAAAAAGCATTCTACAAAGCAAATGTCTATCTCAATCAGATTCACCAGTGAATTCTCCGAACAAAAGAAGAAATGGCACCTATGTTGAATGAACAAAGTTTTCCAAAGGACACAGAAAAAGGCAACATTTCTTAATTGTTGTAAGATCAACATAACCTCGATGCCAAAGCTAACAAGCATATTATAATAAAAGAAATTATAAATCAATATTTTTCATATACATAAATTATTGCTATGTAACGTATTGACAAACCATATCCAGACATATATTGTTCTGTAATCAAATGTTGCCTTATGTTGACTCTTGTATTTTTTCTACTTGTGCAAATTATTTTTTCTGTTTAAATGCTTTCCTTATAATTGAAAAGAAGTATTTGTTCCTACATTACCAAAGAATAGATGTTGATACATATGTATTTATAATATATAAGTCACTAACTAATATTGTTTAGGCCTTCAATGTACTTATGTTTTCTCCAGTGGAAATGTTTTTGGTTTACTGTAATAGGTTAAAATATTTTATTTTGGGTGAATGTTGTCTGCCTCTATCTTCCCTTTATTTCCTGTGGTTTCTACTTTAGAAATTTTGCTATGTTAGATATTTGTATTTCTTAAACAACCCTTATGAATTCTAACCATTAAAATGTTTAATTATTTAATATTTGTGGGTTAAATTCTACCTTCATTGATAAACCTCTATTTTCTTTCTTTTTTCTTTTTTCTTTTTGCATTTGGAATATGTTTTGTTGATCAGTTTATTTTAACCTCTTCCCCCCCCCACCTCCGACGATGTCTGTGTCTTTAAGCAAATACTCATAAAACATTTGCTATCTGTCTGGCATTATTTCAAGTGATTTTCCATATATTAATTCTTAGTCTTTTAAACTAGAGTCAGCTACATAATTTGAAAGACCAAATGCAAAATAAAAACACAGGACCTGCTGTTTAAAAATGAGGAAGAAAGTGCCATTAATAATAGGTGCTGAAATATAAAGGTTTTTTCTTTCTTCCTGTTGTGTAGTGTTTTTCTTTAAATTTGTACTTCATGTCATTCTAAGTAAAAAGCTAAAAATTTAAATTATGAACATGAATTTTAGTCATCTTTATATTTTAGAATGCCTGTTTTACTTTTTTGTTATCTTTTTTTTTCTTTTGCCTCTTTAATTCAATTTGTTTTAGGTTTACCTTTGGAATAAAGGACATAAATCTAATACAGAGAAAAATGTAATATATATAAAGTTAATATAAAAAAGCAGATTAAAAGACTTTCCCCAAAAAAAGATGAAAATGGAAGCAATTGAATATATCACACATAATATAAACATAATATAAAATGCAATTAAGTAATTGCTTACAAGAAAGGAAGTAAGAAAGTCAAAATCTAAATATGAATGAAGGAAAAATAGGAAAATGTTAAATTCGAGCTTCCTGAAATCAAAAAAGAAATGGACAAAATTACAAAGCAATCTCAAAAATAAAGACTAGTTACAAGATATCCAAAATATATATGGCAAAAAGCACCATTAGGAACATAGAGATAGAAATAAAAGAAACAAATAAAGGATGGTGGTAGATACAGGCAACAGACAAAACATATATCAAAATATAAAACTGAACACTCTTATGGAGAAAAACAATGTAATATAATAAAACCACTATTGAAACTGTTTCAAGAAGACAACCTAATTCAACATATTAGAGGCATTGGCAAATGGATTCAGGTTGGTCATATAGGACCTAATAAGCGAATAGGGGAAAAAAAACATTCTGAATGTAAATCTGGGGGAAAAAAAGATATTTGTCAAGGATAAAATAGTTTAGCGTGTCTATGATCTTTTTTAAATAAAAAGGAAAACTGCATATATGTTGATTGTCCTACACAGTTTGTATATTATATGTCAAAAATATGGATGTGTTTATATATGTGTGTGCAAGCATATTTATACAACATAAATACATTTGAATATATAATTACATTATGGTTATATATTTATAAATATGTCATCTACTATGTAAGTATATATGGATATATACTCTCCCTCTCCCTCTGTATATGTGTTTATATTTATATATATTTATTTTCATATTCATATTGTTTATATGCGTATATATAAATATATATAAACACATATATATTCCAATATTCTAAAATCAATTTATAAAAATATACATAAGGGGTGACTGACTGACTCTTTTGGCTGAGTGTTGTCTGGCTTCAGCTCATGTCATGATCTCACAGACCAAGCCACGTCAGGCTCTGTGCTGACAGCTCAGAGCATGGAGCCTGCTTCAGATTCTGTGACTTTGTCTCTCTCTGCCCCTTCCCTGCTCACTCTCTGTCTCTTTCTCTCTCCCAAAAATAAACATTAAAAAATAAAAATGAAAATATACATGAATGATATGAGTGTTAACAGTTGAAGGTTTCGGTCACAATTTCTTTGACAGTTAGCTCTATCTATAATGGTAGGAATTAAGCATTAATATATTTTAGTTAAAATAATGTATGGAATATGTCCTATATTATAAATATTGAGTTAATATTAAGGATTGCAGATAAATAAAATACCTTGGAAAACCATTAAGCTTTCATTCATTTAAATGCTCCCAATTATTTTTATTATTTGGTTCCATTGTGTTCATTCCCTAATGTTAGCCATAACTATTATATAGCTTGATTTTAACTACAGATTTTTTTTGTTTAGCAGCACATATTTATGTAGTTGTTTTTAGGAAAAATGAGTGAGCTGGATAATTCACATATTAATAAAATAGTGACTGCTTTTATTTGAACATTGTGTAGGAAATAACCTACAATGTCTTACTGCTCGTTTGAAATGTCAGAAGCTTTCTAATCTCCTTGGGAGTGATCAAG